>NW_027466864.1:2940000-3540000 GCF_046128005.1 Genypterus blacodes | reverse complement strand
CAAGTTAACCTTAACATACTCTTAAACAAAAGGGGTCGTTCACTTATTAATGATTGTAAGTCAGGAATTGGCAAAAATAAATATCAAAATACGGTTCTATCTTTATAAAATACGATATTTTGTATTTTGAAAGTGTGTGTGTCATCCAAATAAATATCTGAAGTAATGAAGTAAAAGGAGTCTGTACTGAAGAAATCAGGGACAAGCTGGAGAGAGACAGTGGGACAACCCAGTGAAAGGTTCATACCTCCACCAAGGCAGAATCAAGCTAAATTTTTTGTTGATGGAACTCCAAATTTCCTGATTACAGGAACAACAGTTATGTGGTTACAGCTTGATGCCCCATTTCTTTACTGATCAACAGGTATGTGGTGAAATTCTTCCAGTGTGGTGGCCAAATGATCATTACGATCATTTGTCGCTTTTATCCAAAGCGACTTACATTACATTACCACCCTTCGCAGAGGGGGGGGGCCCTTGAGGGTGCGGTGCCTTACTCAGGGGCACCTCAGCAGGGGCTCGAACCGGCGACCCTCCAGTTCCCAAGCGGAAGCACTACCCACTTCCCAAGCACTACCCACTGAGCCACTGCATTCCATCCTGATGTACCAGACCTCAGTGCTAGTCACTACACCTTAATGCTGTAAAGTAATGTGAGCAGAAACTACTATAACAATAATAGATATGTCATGAGAAATAGTCAAATTTCATCTGGATAGGACCAAATTGCACCTATTGGTCATGGATATGGATAAATATTCTAATGCTTACACTTCTCAGATCTTACTTTTGCAGAAAGTGACAAAAAAAGAAGCAAAAATGCCCATTCCATATCCCGTATTACCTCCTCAATAGAGGGAATAAGCTGCAGAAGTTAAGGAATGACTTCAGAGACGGTAAGAGAGAAATCAGCCAAAGTAGTGCTAAAATAAGTTTGACCTGACCTGAAAGAATTAGGTCAGTCAGTCAGCTCTGACATGGAAAATAGAAATGTTCAGAACTGTCTGTCCGCTGCATAACCTAATGTGCCAGACTTAACCTCAATGTACCCGACCTCGATAACTTGACAAGTGACCTTCTCCTCGTCTCGTTTACTTCTTGTTTTGTCCTCTTTCTCTGAGACTTCTGTTGAATCCCAACTCCTCACATTTCCTGTACACACGTAGACACTCTCTATTCCCCTTCACTTCAAATACCGTATCAACTTTGATTTCTGTGAGATCAGCGTTGTTTGCTGCAGCTGTACCTGCCCCGGCGCTGACCTACAATAAGCAGTAAACAGCATATCTGCGTAAGACGAAAAACTTCCTCTTCGTTTCTGCAACAGCTCGTGCAAATGTAGGCCAGTTCCTAGAAAGGCTGAACTGAGCACTGTGTTGGTGGACATGTGGTGAGTTTAGTCCTCAAACCCTGCTGTGCTACACTATATTTTTCTCTTTTTTACCGAAATACTGTAGATCACTATCCACAATCACAGGTTTGCTGCTTCACAATCACAATTACAGTTCAGTGCTAAAATTCTGCCATGATTTTACCTTCAGAGAGGAGCTGATTGGTCAAAAAATATGAGTCAGTAAATGAGTAAATATGGCAGACTTCAGATAATTCTATGATATCCCTGGAGCATGCAAGTGCCTCTTTCACGGAGAGTTGTTAGCCACTGGGAGAGATTAGCGTTTTAACTGCGCTGGATTGGTTGTCTGCACCGCATCAGTCCAGACAACTTTTCTCATCCATTAGTGTATTACCAAAACAAGACACATTGGAGAGACAAAGATGCATGCGCTGGTGAGATAAGCACACGCACAGGGCTTAGGAACACCTAACCTTCACAGTTGCAATAAACAATAACATGTGACTTAAGAGGATTTACATAAGATGAGAGGAGTAATCAGAGGGAGTGAAAAACCAATGAGGCAGCAATGGCATCTCCTCAAAAGTCTGTGTAGCTGAATGAGAAAAGTTGCCATTCCGCTGGATTTAGAGGAAGGCTGTTGTTATCATTTTATTTCCTCTACCAGCACTACAAACCTACACACACGTCACTTTCATTTTTATGGAACTGAAATCCACTGAGCTCAACTCCAAGTGTAGACAAGGTAGAACTCTGGCATTAGAGGGACACACAAAGTGGAAGGTGACGAGAGATAATAAGCAGATGATCAGTGCCGTCTGAGGCTTGCTTGCTGTTTTTGAGTCAGTTTTTGCAAATGACATCATGCAGTAAATGTGAAAATAGAGAAAGTAAAGGGATGCAGCTGTTATTTTGTCATGTATCTCAGCCTTTTATTTATTTTCCATTGGTAAAGCAGAAGTGGGTTTTTATCTTGGAAATGACAGTGTCACTTATTTCCGTCTTGTTTTGGGCCAAACAAAATCCACGTCTTTTTGTTCGATATTTTCCCATTTTACCACCAGCAAGGAGGTTATGTTTTCATCTGTAACTGTTGATTAGCTTGGTGGCAGGATAACCCTAAAAGGTTTAAACAAATTTTGGCAAAACATGGTGGAGCACGATTCAGGAACAGACCCGTCGTCCAGATTCTTTTTGGAAGTTTCCTCAAAACTAAAACACCAATGTCAAGTGAACAAATCAGGCTTATTTATCCCATCATAGACTATAAACAAGTGCAATTTTTGGTTGGAGTCCAAATTAGGTTTTACAGGCTTGGTCAGGGCTTCACGTTATTCCCATACATCAGTGCCTAAAACTGTACTTTCTTATGTTTTATTATGTGTTTATGTTACCATTTCAAAGCAAGACCATGCTCAATTTGATGATATATATCCAGCATGTATCTTAATCTAAATCTTGATCCACTCAGGAGTTTAATTTAATGTGTTTGTGCGTTATACTGGATGCTTTAACCCTTATGCTTTTACAGGTGTTTAAATCACATTGAAGATACATTTGTAAGAAATGAGCTACGCAGACAAACATGAATGGATTCGCTTTTGTAAAGTAGCAAATATGGCAGAAACGTGCAACACCCAGTAACGTGTAGCTGAGATGATGCTGATTCAGTAACATCCAAACAATTTTTACTTATTGTGAAACATTACAGAGATCAATCCAGTGAAATATCGTGTTTATTGTCCTTGTTTCTTTCTCTTTCAGCCTGTTCATTAGCAAGACACATGTAGTCCAGCCTTGTTCAGCCTTGGAGGAGGTGTGTGCTCTGACAAGTGTCTCTCTAGTGAATTTTAAGTGTCTGTGAGGAAGCGTTCCCCCTCCACACCAAACCCCATTCTTTGTCCTTTTAGAGTGATTGAAATATTGAAATGAGCAGGATATTCATGCACACAAATAAATGTTTAAGAATTGCATTTCCACTAATTGCAGCCCAGATGGCAGTGTTCTCTTCAGCTTGAAATGTGACCTGCAGCTCTGATTGCTGAAATGCGGAACAAAAAGAAAAATGCTTTTGCAATGAAGTGGTAGGTCAACACAAACAATATTGATTATAATAAGGCAGACATTTGTTTGATTTATCAATAAGGTGGTAAATGTAAATATTTATACATATATATTTAAGCAATCTTTAAGGCTGTATTATGGAATATCTGTAATGTTGTTCTCTCTCACTCTCATATTTTGAGGGGGATAAATCTGAAGCCAAGAATTCAATAATAATAAATACAGCTTTCAGTCCTCTATACCAAACCAATGACATCAACTGAATGACGTATTTAGATGTAATTAAGAGCCTTAAATGACAAAATAAATATGAATGCAATAAAGCTTCAAATACAACAAACTGATTTCCAGATTTTCAGGCATTCTGGCTGCAGAAAGACACTGGGAAGTCTGCAGCTACTTCAAAACATTTGTCAGTCACATTGTTGCAGCTCAAGCATCACAAGGCAGCTGTTAAGCAGACTCTAAAAATGTTAAGCTTCCAACAATGGGAGGCAGAAAATGTGAAGGGAAACAATTAAATTACGCCTTGCATGAAGTTTGCTTTTCATTTTGCGAGGCAAATTTAGTGCCATGGTTAATCATTATGCTGTTGAACACGATTTGCAAAAATATTCAAGAGCTTTATGTGCCTCAGTGCCCCTTCTGTATTGAAAAATAATGGGCCTCTATCCAATTAAAAACTGCATTAAATCTCTAAAGTATTACATGCACTTTACTGGTATCTCTCTGATTAGGCTTTTCTGCATGTGCAGATGCTGACAGCACACCGAGAAAGAAACTCTGACTGACTGACTGCTCCCCGCGAATCAAATCCACCTACTGTATCGACACATTGCCACTGAAAATCGTAACATTTCTCACTAAAAATCTCTCATTTATTAGAGATTCCTGAGGGATGAAAATAAGCTGTCACTACAACAATCAATAAAAAAGTGCAGATTCTTCATAATGAATATGTTTTGCAATATCTGACAGTAAAAGGATAAAGAAATTGTTTGTCTTCTTCCACAATTTCTTAAAGCTATTTGTACATACACTTACAGTATATTCTCAAAACGCATTTATTTCCCCACAAATTGTGAACCAAAATGTATGAAAAAATGCTCAATGTGGCCATAGGGTTATTACAATAAAAATAATGATAATGATAATGATAATAGCAGAAGCATTTTGTATTCGTAACAGCCCTTATGTTTTGATTGTAGCATTGATAGGGATGATTCATTGTTCTGCAAGAGAGGCAGCAGTCCAACATGTGAATAGATGATTTATGTGACCATCTGTTTTGTTTTGATCATAATTTGATTATCTCTTTTTGTGTGTGTGATGACTTCAGATGTCAGGGCCCATTTTGATACATATGTGTTCACACACGCACACACGCACACACACACACACACACACACACACACACACACACACACACACACACACACACACACACACACACACACACACACACACACACACACACTTCCCCAACAACTTTGGAATGGGACTATCTGCTCTGCCTCTCGATCACTGTCTCAAACCCTTGTCCACATTCAATCCACACCCTCCTTCTTTTGCAATGACCGAATTATGATTACACGCAACAAGCAGGGTAGTTCCACAGCAAACCCACTCACCCACTCCCGCTATCTGTTTGTGTTAATTAAAAGATTTGCAACTACATGTGTGTGTAGATAATCAAAATGTCTTCTGCAGCAGCACTCCCAGATGCATCAGCACTCCAGAGCTCATTTGCTTGTGCGATCTCATGTTTGTTTAGAATTAATCAATCTACCCACAATTGAGTTAATTAATTAGTGTTTTAATGCTACTCTTTATAATTGCAGACAGACAAAGCAATCACATTAATGCAAATACAACAGATAATTGTCATCCCAAACTTCGTTGGTAGCAGGGGAGAGCTCTTTGTAGTGCTTGTCAGCCTGTAAAGCAGCACTAGATGGCACCATTGAGCAGCATTTCGACCTGCTCTCCTCTGCTTGTGTTGTGGATATTGTACAATTAACTGTCCTCCATGAGTGGCTTTGCATATACATTAAAAAGGAAAGATGACATGAGGGTGGGGAGGGGGTGACGGGCCGTGACACTTCCACCCACTTGTAGATGAACATCCACGAAGAGTCGCAGCTGATCCAGCGACGGGAGGGTGAACTAAAAGGTCAGCGTTTTCAACAAGTGCAGCGAGTAATATATATCCTGTTTAGAGAGGAAGAGGTGATATTTTCCATGTATCTGGTAAAAATCAAAGAGAACATTTTCCATGTGTCCCCTCGCTACCCTGATAATGTTTAATTCGTTTTTTCACAAGAGGTATCAACAGCGTGACCTTAGAGGCTTCTTTCACTAAATGTCAGGGGCTGTGTTCTTTTCAGGAACATCTCCCACAAAGGTTGCCCGGCATCTTTTACCCACTCTCCTCTTTAGGATATCGAATTTATGTAAGAATGGAGCCTAACAATGCTTATTTTACACGAGCAGGTTGTGTTTTTATCTCTATTAGACATAAAAGGAGGGAAGATAATTGGGTAAATTTTGCATGCTGTGAATGTTAAGGAATGGGGTCAAAAAAAACTAATTCAGAGAAGTTTTATTTTGGAAAAACTTAGTGACATTGCTGCTCCTTACAACTTTCAATCATTCAAGCTTTATTCACAGCATCTTCATCATCATTATCATCACCGTCGTCTCATTTTGCATTTTGCATGGCTTTGTAGAGGACATTTCTGTTTACACACTTCCTGGTGTTTTCAGGAATATGCTTGTATCACTCCGCAGAGCCATTATTCCCTCATCTCTTTAGTTTATCTCCTCTGATGATATGCTCAGATAGACGTGACAGCTGAATAAATATGCAAACGCACTGCGCAGCTCCTCAGTTCACCACAGAATTTCTATCATGCTCTCAGATTTAGAGGGGAACAGTAGATTGAGATAACAATGGCCCTCTTTGGGGATTTGGATGAATGGCTTCTTTATCATCTTCTGATAAAGTGCAGATATCGACTCAAAAAAAAATCAGAGACGCTTTTTATTCATTCGCTAATTAAAAAATCTCTTTCTGCAAATCCGTGGTTGATACATTGTGAAGAGTTGGCTGAATATCACAGAATCAAAGTTAATTCATAAATTCACACTTCCATTAACTCATTTAGCAAACATTGTTGTCTTTTAATCATTTACCATTTGAATAGAGATGAGCATAGAATGATGGAATCAAAAATGTTTTCACTTCTGTGACCTAATTACCTGTGAAGAAAAGAATGACATCATCTATCAAAACCACCAAAAACAATAAGAATAGTGAAAGTTTCATTTAAAGAATCAATTGTTTGAATGTGTTTAATAATTTGCCACAATTTCACCTTATACAATTTATGCATCTTATTCATTCTTCGTGCATTTAAAAAAAAATCATTCCTATGCGTTTGTTTATCCTGTTTTGTCCACAAAATATCCGAACAAAATATAAAACATAACCACTGCAACTCTGTCCACTGCGTCTTTAACACAAATTCTCTCATTAGAAAAAAAAAAAGATGTTCAGAATTATGATTTACATGCACTGATTCATTCATTGACTTGTGGGCATATGTTGCCTTTTTATAGCATACTGGTGACTATCTGAGCTTTAATACTTTGGGCTTTCGCCTGGCCCCCAATTCCCAGCATGCTTTGAAACGTGTAAGTCTCTTTTCAATCAGTTTTTGAGCATGGCATCGATATTGGCTTCGTTTGTGGCAGAGGAGGCGCTTTGGCAGCTCCGTTTGAAAGAATCGCCATGGGAGGGGTCGGCTTGACCCAGCTTTAATGCACAAATGAAAAGAAGAGGAAACAAAAAGCTACTATATTTAACCAAATCTGCAGCTTATACTGAGAAAACACATGATAATGATATCCTCTTTACACTCCTTGCTGCAGAATTACAGCCCTCACGGCAGCAGGGGCCAAGATTCAAGGCTAGAAAGAAGACAGGCGATGTTATTACAATCATTATGTTGTGGCTGAATTTCTGGCCTCCTTCACCTTCCACGGTCAAAAGAGCAACAGTACAAAATTAGCAATTAAGGAAGCAACGCTGTGAGTTCTCCTCAGAAAAAGGGAGCATCACCCTCACAACCCAAATAAGTGCTTGTAAATGTGATTATTTTCTTGTAAGGTTAGAAGTTGTGTGCATCACAGTTGTCATATCCTATTATGTACAATCGTTTTCCTCCTACATCTCTATAACTTCACCTCCATTTTCAGCCTGTGTTTGCTGCAGCAGCAGCAGCTTTGCTCCCTCCAGAGGCAGCCTCCCTGTCCTTCCTCCTTCCTCCATCCTTCAAAAATAGATATATCTTCCTCGACAGGTTTCTTGTTGTTTTGACTCAATCTTAATTAGCGATTAGTTGGAATAAATCTCAAACTGCTTCTTTTTTCTCTGTGGAGGATGGTCTGTTATTTTAATTAAGCAGAGGTCAGATTTATTAACTCAACAGGAGTGTGTTGAGTGAAGCTGTGTGAAATCAGCAACGACGCCACACGTTGTGCCACTCAACACACCGATGCACGTTTTATCTCCTCTTCCCTCTTGCCAGTCTGGGGAACAAGGATGGAAAGAGTCGTGGGAGGAGAAGGGGGAGTTTGGTTTTATGTTATGTTGCTCCCTGATTCCTTTTGATTACTGTTTTTGATGCTTTCTCCCTCCATTCCCAATAGTTGGGTGATGATACAGCTCAAACCAGACCCCTGATGAGAGCATCCAGCAGCTTTCTGTGGGTGGGGTGTGGTTAAGATGGAGGAGGGGGACAGAAGGAAAAGTTGAGAGCGATGAAAAAGAGAGAAAACAGTGGCGTGAAAGAAATCTAAAAATGAAAGGAGGGGTGGGTCTGAGGGAGGAAAAGCTGGGATAATTAAAGGAGAAAGAGAGGGAAGGAGGGAAGGGGTGGAGGGAGGGGGGAAGGCTGGAGGATCCAGCTCACACAGAAGAGAGCTGATCAGACTATAAATCAAAATGTCTCTGTTATATCGTGGTTCAGATCTTTTGACAGTATATTGCTTGTTTTCCTGCTGCAATGTGGCAGCTGGCTCCACATCAAGCAGATAGATGTACAGCACATAAAGATTCCATTTCCAATCTCTGCTTGGATAGTGAAATTGAAGGGAAAGACTGAGCGAGGTACCCAAGACATTTCCCATGAAAACGAAGACGATGAAAATAAATAAATAAACACTAAAACAGGGTTTTGCTGTTTTAAATGACTGTAAACACAAGCAAGGAAGGCAGTATAAGCAGATCACTTATTGGTGATTCCAAATAACTCATTTAATATGTAAATAAAGACACACAGACAAACAAATGCTAATTTCTCAACAGGGTTCATCCTTGGATTATATTTGTTAGGAATCTGCTGCAGAGAAAGATTGCAATGTGTTCATTCTGCCTGTGGTCAAAGGTCATTACTGCTGCAAAGCTTTGACTCATCCTGATTATGTGATTTCAGAAATTGTACAGATTTCACATACATACATACATACTGAGTATACGTCTGCTTCAGATTGGGCTTTATTCTGACAGTGAGACCATGAAAGACAAATAGACGAGGTGCTGCTTCCACATCCTTGGCCGCTCGGCAGAGGAAAATCACAATGAAGTCATTTCCTTTCATTTTTAATGTAAAATCTTGTTTTAATTAATTCAGCTGGTAAGTTCAACAAATTCTAAGGTAAAATTAACTTTTCTTCTTTTATTTTCCCGTACGTGCAAACCTATAAGACAGATACAAGACTTCCAGTAACGTATAAAGCAGTACACGACATTTATAGAATATGTATTGTTTTTAATTACCAGGATTGAAAAGGTTATAAGACAATTTAGAAGAAACTTGAAGAAATCGTTCAGATCCAGAAAATGATTTATTTTTCTAAATGCCTTCAAAGGAAGAATATGATCTGGATTGGAACCTAAACTCTGTGCTGGGTGTTTGTGTATAGCAACCAATAGAGTAAAAACATAGCTCGGCCACTAATGCTGAGCTGAGAGGCTGCTGATTCAGCAGTATAACATGGCTTTGATGTGTATTTAGTAGTTACAGAGAGAAAACAAGGAAATATTATCCTCATTATAACTGTTTCTTTCTGTTTAGGCCAGTTTGTTAACAGAACATGACACAGTTAGTCTTGGCTTGTTCGCTTTAGTGGAAGCAAACTGTGTGCCCATCGATTTCACTTATTCCACCCTTTAATGGTCACATTAAGAAACAATCAGCAGAAATTAAATATTTCAACTACATGAATATTAATGGATATGATCGTTGGTTACTTTTGACTTTTCAATCTCTTTAAAATATTTGTCAACGTTTTGATGCCATGCTCTTTAATAACATAACTCTGTAGCCATGTGCATCAAACAAATATGATCTTACCAAAGACAGCTACCTGTGGGCGATGTCCCACAGCAGGACTGAAAGGTGCAGATGCCTCCAAAAGTAACTCTGGATGCATTTGTGAAACTGAAAACGTGATATAGAGAGAAAACCGTGAAAGGGTTAAAGAAAACAGAAAGGAATTTTGGACTGGAAGCGGGACCGAGTGACTTGTTGAGGTGGATATTTTCTGCAGCGTGCTGGGGTTGGGCCTCAGCACTGACTGACACCATGTGAACGATAGTGAGATCTAGCAGGTGCATTTGCCTTGCATACCTCTGATCAGTACACCACTGTGCTTGTCTTCTTAGCTCGCTCTGTAATAAGCTCCTTCAAAGATCAGTATGTATACCCCCCACCCCCCCGCTGATAAGATCTGGAGTATGTAGTTCTCTCCTTCCCTTTATTCCCAACTCTTTTCGTTTTCTTAAGAAAATGTCAGTTTAATCATATCTTAATGCTTTGATAATGGGGTTCTTTTACACGGGCGAAGAACAGTCACTTCAGTGTCTTAAAAGCCCAGGATGTGGAGGGAAGGAGAGAACGTCTCTAAATTAAATTTGCTCGGGCCCTGCCTCAACACTGTGAGTGTGTGTGTGTGTGCGTGTGTGTGTGGAGGGAACTGAGGCTCTTTTTCACCCCTCTTGACAATCACACAAAACATGTAATTGTTTCATGTACGCAAGGCGAGACTATTAATATTGAAATGTCAACTTGCTTCATTTAAATAATTGTGAAGTATAAGTGGAGAATAAACAGGAATGTCAAAAACCTGCTCCTTTACATTTAAGTATAGTGTGTTTTATCTTTACGGCGTTACTGGCTACTTCACATAGACTGTAATGAGGTGCCCAAACAAGTTGTCATATGAGACTTTAGTTTGAGTTTATTTCTCACTTGGTTGTTTTGTATATAAATTATTTCGGGTGAAATAAGCGACAACAAATCGCCAGAAGGAAATGGCAAAACAAGAGTGAACATATAAATTATTTGTAAGGTGTCACTGTGTGCTAACAAAGGAGGAAGGAATGTGATGGTCCCTGATGTAAGTGTGTGTGCGAGTCTGCAGGTGTGAAGCCAGCTGCTGGGCTCTGCGACGCCCCCCCACTTCCCCTGTCACTCATGATGACAGGCAGGTGAGGCAGCAAGCACACACTCCCTCACATCCACAACAACTGCACAACTGTTAGGGGTTTGTGTTGCTTGCACGCCATAAGGGAACTGTGCACTCAACTTATGCTTCTCTGAGTGTTTGGGGGGGAAAGAAAGTTGCTCGTGTTGGGCGCAGGCAAGAATCCTGAGAGCGCTTCACATTGTGGAGTAGGGGAAGTTGCAGCAGCGCCACCTACTTTCAGCCATTTAGACAGAGCGGAGAGGGAAAGACCAGAGGGCATATTTAAACAGCCCTGTGGCTCCTCCATGTTGCTGTCAGTCCACTCAGCGACACAGACTGAGCCGGCTGCGGCATCGTCTTGACCTACTTGTGACTCGTTATTGCACTGAATATAGACAAATACAGCTTAACAAAGGCACAAAAAACACACAGCTTAAGAACAAATAGCCATTTCTGGTGGAGTTTGGGTGTAATCAGTGAAGCAGAAGCCAGTGGATAGCAGGGGGAGTCTGCGTGTAAAAACATTATCTGAGTCTCAAGATGGATCCTTGACTAATCCCGCTGTCTGAGCTCGACGCTCCCAAGATGCTCCGAGAGGAGGGAAAGAATACTGGAGGAGAGGGGGAGGTGGAGATGGGAGGAAGGGGACCACTTTATTCTTCCCACAGGCCAGTGTTAGTTCAGGGACAACATTTTGGCCCTAATTGCTCCCTTCAACTCCCTTCTACGGCAGATTATGGCTGTGGACCCTTGGTCTGCCCAAAGTGAGACCGTTAGCCGGTCTAGATCCTTATTAAAGTCGCACAAATTTTGGCCGGGCGTAAGAGACTCTAGCGTTACCATTCTACAAAGAAGCATCATCAGACTACTAGGAAGATGTCGCCCTTTCATCTTTTAATTAGTGAGTTTGCATTGGCTGGTACAGTAAGTGGCGGATTTGTTATTTATTTGCCGAAACACAGGCTGCCACATTATTGTGCCGCTCCACGCAGGCTGCTGTCCTCTTTGATTCAGGCTAATGGAGTCCCACCAAGCTACATAATATGTGCTGTATGAAAAGACTCTAATTCCAAATCATCTTAAAGGGCCGATGCGTAGAGCAAAAGAGAATATCCAAACAATGACACACGAAAAAAGAAAGGGAGGAAAGAATAGAGAACACAAAACCTCCATGTGATTTTGCCTGGACATGAAACAAATTTGTTCAGAGAATCATTTTACTGCTATTCACTGTAAATGATTAAAGGGGAGCTACTTCACACTGATCTCTCTCACAAAGCTCAATAAGTAACTGGAGCTAAACAAAGACATGCACAGATTTCACGCACTGCAGTTGGTTGAGTTTCATTCCCGTCATGTTGTATTTAGAGTATTTACTGAAGTTACAGCTGCACAATACGCCGCAGAAATTATCCAAATAGTTTGACTTGTAACATGTGTCGAAAACAGCTGTAGTTCCAGTGGAGAGAGAGAGTTCACGGGGACTGAAAGCGGAGCAGAGTGACACTGCGAACAGTGTCTAAGCTGCTGCTGCTTAACAGGACCCTGTCACTGGCACTCTGTAAAACTGTCAGGGTTACATTGAGATGAATCTAAAAGTGGCCACGGGGTTATTTTTAGAGTTGGCTGCAGGATAAAAAGTTTCTGAGCTCTATAAGTAGGTCAGCCTGAGTGCTGTTCAGATTGCTGTTGTGTACAATTACTGAAAAGTAGCATCTCTGCTCCACACCAACTTTTTTAATCCACACTCAAGTGAATGAACAAGTCAACTCTCCCTCCAAAACTTTTTTAAATCTCCTCTAATCCACAACAGTTTGTTCTACAAGACGTGTTTTGTGCTGCACCTGGAGATTAAAGAGGACACATTATATTTTTGTGATGATCTTCCCTCATTTTCAGAAGGTTGAGGTTCCAACCTAAAGTAAATGCATCTAATGAGACTCTGAACTGCCCTGAGAAACTTCCTATACCTCTCTAACATGTTGATATCGACACACACATTTGAATTTACCTGATTACAGTGCTGGTTAGTGCTGCTGTTACAACAAGCCCAGTTGCCCCAAATGCAACACTGAGTCTGCAATAACTATTACAGAACATTTGTGATCAATTTAAAGCAATTCGATTTTCCGATTTAGAAAATGTTGTTATTTGCTAATGTTTTTGTGGGTTATAGAGAATGGCTGGACGGGTGGAGGTTGTAGCTGTAGTAGATCTCTGTCAGCCTTTGAATGCTGCCATGGATCCATGTTGCAATTACTTCTACAGCACAAAAACAGGTGGGTGTGCCATAATATCATCTTACAATAGAGCTGTTTTATGCTCTCACGATGGTAACACCTTGTAAAATACATTTTCTGTAGGAACTACTTTTTTCCTTACAGCGGTTCACATTTTTTTCAGAGGAGACACAGCACAAGCTGTGAGCTGCACCCGGCAGGTAATATAGGACATCATCCAGATACAAATACAGATGTTTAAGGTCAGAACTTTACTTTCTGCAATGAAGAAGATATTTCTATTAAACTAACTTGGAGGGAGAAATATTATGGAGATTTCTTTGCTTTGTCCCATGGTGTTCCACAGATCCATAAGGATCCGGAGCAGACACCTGGTAAGTGAACAGCAAATTTCTCTATGTTGCTCCTAAAAAGGAGACCGAGTTCTGACATAAATATATATAAATTTAAATATCAAATATAAAAAAAAGATATTGTAATGTAAAAAAAAAAGAATCTGCCTCTGTCTAATGTTTTCATTTTCATTTTTTTCTTTATGACATTTTTTCTCTTCATTTTTGGAGATAACTATAGGACAAAAGCGAGTTGGACCACCTCAGTGTCTGCTACGTAGTGAGTAAAAGAAAGTGTAATTTTTGTTGTTGTTTTGTTTTAATGATGACAAGGTGTCATGCTGGAACAGAAGCTCTGGCCCCAGCCTGGCTGTCCAGCTCAAACAGTCTAAGAACTGCCATCGGCACTGTGGTGCTGCCACAAGGGAGAGTAGAAGTGGATCAATGTGTGTTTATTCTCTCCACATTAAAGCATCAGAAGCGATGAAATCTGTATATGATGAAAAACAGCGACAAAACAGAGAGAACGGATTAATTTTTCACAGTTCAAACTCTTTCTCAAAATGAAACCTTGTGCTAATTATTTGCAGGTTCACCTTTTCCACAGTGCATTGATCTATTTGTTTGAGATCATGGTATTTGAATTACAATAGCACAGTGATTGTTGGGTGTTTCTTTTGAATTACAACAGCATATATGAATTCCAGTAGCAGCAGCAGCAGCAGATATATGCAGCATGGTCACTCCATACTGCTGCCCTCTGCTCACAGCCAGACACCATCACACACTTTACAATGCTTTTATCTTCTAGATCAAACCTTTTTACTGTGAGATTCAGGAGCAGGTTTCCATATGGTTACAGTGCACATGTTCTATTAGTGAGAATGGTCAAATAAACCCCTGCTGTAACACAAGTGTGTATTCCATTGCATTAATTGAATAACAGGAGGAGAACAGGTGACAGTACTGGAGTGAAAATGATGAGCGCCTGTTACTGTGGCATGGCCTCCATTCCAACTTTGACAGGTAAACAATCTAATTGATTTTCCATGGCGTCTTGCCGGACTGTTCGGCGCCACATTTCCAGCTTAAACGCCAGCCGTTCTCACTGTTTGCAGAACAGACAAGCCCGTCATCTGTAGCACTGAAAACATGTCAAGTTAGAACGAGTAATTTGTGGTGATGAATGACAAGTGCAGGCTCCTGTTCAGTAGTCTGAGCGCTCATTAGAAAACACATTTTCAGATGTCACCAGGCTTCTGTGTTTTTGTACGTTTTGGGTAGAATAAACAAATATTGCTTGAATACTGCAGTGTCACAGAAATGAGCAGAAGGAACTTAAACCTCAATTGACATGTCTCACGCAGCCGACTTTTTTGAACGTTGACAGCCATCTGTGTGGATTCCTTTCACTCTCCACTAATGAGCTGTGGGTTGAGGAGACCCAATCTACACAGGCCTGTCCCTGGGGCCCTGTGCAGCTGCCGGGCACACACACTTATGTGCATGCACATACACACACACAAACACTCACAGCCACCAGCATCCTTCTATGTTTGAAAGCACACTTTGGCTAACTAGGATCTGAAGTCATACAACTTCGCATGCAGTGTCTGTTATTGTCTTGCACCGTACACATTCCTGTTTGCCAGAGAGTAAAAGTGCCAAAAAACAAAATTTATCCAAACAAAATGTGAACGCGGCACATAATGCTTTAGTTAAGGGAGAAACATAATACAACTGTTGGGATAAAATATTTAACATACACCCTCTGTCTGTGTGTGTGTGTGTGTGTGTTTTCATATTTGTGAGCAGTAATGAGTGAATATGTCTATGAGAGTGACAGAGCCTGGCTTACTTGGAGAGTTAATTCACTTAAAAATGGAGACAGAGGAAGAATATGTTATTAAGTCAAAGTTTGCCCAGCTATTCATGCTTTCCCTTCCCTACATTCCATGGCAGGAAATGCAGTGACAATCTATTTGATCCCTATCTCATACAAAAGCAGATGAGCTGGAATGCCACTGATACAGCGTGTGAATAGAAAATGACAGGAAGAGCGTAATCAATGTCCTCCAGGACTGGCAACCGCCTCGCCTTTGTTTCTTTTTGTAAATACAAGCCTTTTTAACATCACAATATAAGCCATTATCTCGCCTGGCAAGGTAAATTTTGGGGGGAGCGGTATAAAAACATACATTTGCTCATGGCTGGGAGCAGATCAGTGGGGTGAGATCTAAAGTCATGCAAATGTTACAGCAGAAAAATACTGCAAAACTCATTCTAATTATTCCATATCAGCATATTTGCATGGAAAAGATTTTTTAAGAAGGGAAGAGTTTATGATCAGTGGAGCTTGGGCATGGGGCTGTTTAGGAATTCACCGCATTTTGATCTAATCACAAAATCAAAATATTCATGGAACACAATGATATCTCCCTGAAGCAGGCGGCTAGCCATTAATTTTCAAATTCAGGTAATTTATTAACACTTATCAGAGGCTGAAAAAGCCTTGCTCTGTGTTTGTAAAGTGGGTGAGAGGGAGAGAGCAGTTCGAGAAAACTGATTCCCGATGATTTATAACGGTGTGCCATGTGCATTTTCCACCAGGTATTCAATTAGAATGTATGTCCAATTTTCTATTCTAGATCTACAGTTAAAAACTCTATTAAAGCGCCATTTTCCTTAGCATACATATCTATTATCAGCCTTCAGTGCAAATTTGATAACTGGCTCTGGCTCTGTCATTGTGCTCCTTTTATGCTCACTGGTCTCTTTCTCATATTAATTGGAAGAGATTTGACTACTCCACAGCATGCTGCTTCTGCTTTTAGTATTCATTAAGATAGAAAAAAAACAGGGGAGTGTGTGGGATAGTGGGGATCAGGTGGAGGACAAGATGCTGCACTACACACACACTCAGTTTGATGCTCCTAAGACCTTGCTGTTTGTCTTCAAAACAAGGAGGGGAAACATAAAACCATGTACGGAAGCCTCATTTTTCTTACTTTAATAATCATTCCCACTGATAAAAACTATTGTGACAATTATTAGAATTACCGTTAACATCTGACATCTAATATCTACAGCTAACATCACTCTATCTGCAACAACTGACGTATACGTGTACTGTCAACAAGACTTTTGTTTATAATAGTCATAAATCCTCTGTGGCCTTCATATGTTTGCCTCCGTCTGTTAGATGATTGATTGGTTTGTTATCAGGATTAGAATTGTTAGCCAAGTTTAACAACACTTGTCAGATGGTTTGGGCATGGCCGATGGAAGAATCCATTACATTTTGGCGCCAGTCAGGATCCAGGGGCCGATGAAGGAATGTTTGAATGAATTCTTAACACTAAAGATTTTTAATAATTACTCAATTTTGTCTAAATCGATGCAGTAATCTCAGCCATACCCCATGATACTAAAGGTGCAACTTTGCGTTTTTAATATTTTTATCTGTTTTAGTTGTTTATTTTTACTTTTTTGCAGAACACAACAAAGAAAAGCCTACAAGAAGCTTTTGCAATAACATCACAATCAATGTCATTATTCCTCACTATCAGCATCATATTTTCAGAATTACACACATGAATATCAGCTTCTGTACGTAAACATCGGCAAATCCTTTATTGATGCCGTACAGATCTCATTTTTTCAAGAGAAAATGGACTCTATACAATACGGTTAAGTGTTCAGCAACAGCTTTACATAGAGCAGAGTGACAGGCCAGGCCATCTGGGTGTGTGTGAATCCATCTGGAGTGAGTAAACCTCCCTCTGCATTTAACTGGAGCTTATAGTTTTATGCTATACTTATTCCTTCACAGAGTTCAGCGTTGCTTGATCGAGCGTCCGTCAGTCCTTTAAATAGGTAAAGGGATTGGCTTTTTTCAATGAGCGCACTCATTAATATGCACTTTGGGGTTGCATCTATTATTGTAATATGTTAATAAAGACAAATAAGACTTGATTAGGTTATTGTCAGTCATATCTGTCGAAGAAATAAGCAAACAGCTCTTGTTCAGAATGAGTGCAGAGACTCTCTTTGCATCACCAGAAAATCATCAAGGGGCTGTGGAGGCATTTTTTTCTTAATCATTCTACTCCGGAGTGCCAAGATTATATCTCATCCTTCCCATTGTATATTTAGTCATCTCAAGGAAACACGTCTTCCGACTGTTCCACAGACACGTGGCCGTGGGGAAAGGATGATCCAAGGACAGGGTTAAAGACAAGAAAAGGACTGTATCTCTTTGTCTCCCGGTAATATTGAGGCGATGGATTCAAACAGCCCCTGAAGCTGAGCAGAGCCCAGCTCCGAGCTGTGATCACAGCACGATAACAACCGGATGGATCAATACACGTGTTGTAAAGGTTAAATGATGTTATGTTGTTCGTTGTTATTGGACATGGCGCGTCACACTACATGATACTGACACCTTCCTCTGCCCTTCCTCTTTCCCTGCTCCAGGTTGGGTTGAGGTTGGGGCCCTGCGATGATCCAAGAAGAGGGTCAAGTGCTGGAGTCTTCATGTAGACAGCCGGGAGACCAAATCAGCCTGCCGATGTGATGGGAACAGGCTGCGGCTTAAAGGTTCAGTAAATAAAAATTAACTGTCTCACAGTACAAAATAGCCTTCTGTTTGAGATTGACTCGACTATTACTTCAATAACAGAAATTCCTGGTTTGGTCCAAAACAATCATACTTGTCTGGTGCCTATACGGGCCTATAGTTATTTAGTTGATAGGATGAGTGTCTTTTTATTTCAGTGCTGCTGAGCATTGATCATTGATTACATTTTGGATATTGATCAATCCATTACAATGTCAATTTAAGTCATGACGTTCTACCACTTCATTGTGATAATGGAGAAAGTCGTGATTTAAACATTTTGCTTAGGGGTCAATTTGCTGATAATTTCTAAGTAAATATACAATAAAATTGAACAAATTGTGTCCCTGTACAGAAAGTCCTATTATATAAGATGTTTGTTTGTTGTCTGATATATTTAAATGTATTATCACATACATATACATTGCACCTCCAAAAAATAGTCATAAAACCAAGTGCCAAACCAAAATAATGAGGTATTTATCTTATCATCTCTGGAAAACAATTAAAATATATATGATTTGCATATAGAATTTCTGGAAATTAGCCCTCAGGCAAAATGCTGATTGGGAAATAAGTGCAGAACCTCCCAACTGAAAGAGGTCAGGAGACAACAGCATAAAGTCATAAATATGGGAAGTATTTATGTTGTGTTAAAATGTGGTTGGGTTTAGATGTGAGTGAGGTGCAGTGAGCTCGCTGGTCCTCAAAGTCACACTGGGAACAAAACTCTTCACCTTTAAAGTTTACTGTCATAAATATACCAAGTCTATATTGATTGATGCACATTTCTTATTTTGCTCGTGTGGGAAAACTTAAGCTCAGACTGAATACAAGGGAGTTGAAAGCATATCGTTTGATCTGATGCTCAATACACCAATTGTTGCCAGTGTTTTCCATTTCTCCCATGTGTATTCTATTGTGTTAAGGAATAACATTTCTCTGACACACAGGATGCAGGTGTATTCTGACAAAATAAAAATCAGGATGTCTTGACTATTCTAGAGATCTGCAATCTGTATTTTAAATCAATTAAGGTTGACTCATAAACCCGAGGTCCTGCCGTCATTCTCCTGATTTGCATTCATTGCAGTTCATTACAAATCATAACCTACATTGCAGAAGTAGATTACATTTACCTTGCCTTGATTGCATTTAACCGTTACAGTTGCTAATTTCATTCACCAGTTGTTATCATGGTGTTAAACTGTTCGTGCCACAGAGGACTCTAGCTTATTGTACAGCCATATTACCACACCCTGCAATTAGCAGCTTAGTCTGCAGCATGTTGACGACTCTGACTCTTGTTACTGAGGTGCGCAACTTGGCGGTCCTGGAGGATTATCAGTGCTCCAAATTACATAACTGAACTAATGAGATACATACTCACACAGTTTCAACCCTTATTCCCACTGGGTACCTCACTGGTGGAGTGAAATATTCCACAGCTCCCTGTGGACTCCCCACACGTCCCCGTCTGTCTGGGGAGAGGAGAGCTGAGCAAACGAGGAGGCAGAGGGAGAGGACGTGGAGAGGAAATAAATGGAGATGTATTGTCTCCAAAAGGTCTGACTGACAAGTAGCTAATATGCTGTAATTGTTTCGCAAGGTGAAAATGATTCCTTATAGGCTAAGTGTTTGTTACAGTGCAGGTTTTTGTCCGTGGCTGATGCCTCATTAAATAAAAGGTAAAACAGGCTAAATTGTTGTGTGTATGTGCTGATGCATTTCTATCAACAGACCATAATCCAGGGGAGAATAGGTTGTTACAGTATTGCCTGTGGACCCTGAATATTATGTCTACCAATTCAATACTAAACAGCATGATTGTTGACTCTGTGATAGGAGTGAAACT
This sequence comes from Genypterus blacodes, assembly GCF_046128005.1. NCBI lineage: Eukaryota > Metazoa > Chordata > Actinopteri > Ophidiiformes > Ophidiidae > Genypterus > Genypterus blacodes. The sequence goes on along the minus strand of NW_027466864.1, from coordinate 3,520,004 downwards.
GAGACCAAACAAGCACTTTGGGGTGGAATAGCACTTAAACCACTGGTTTCCTCCACTCGCTCACACAGCGCAGAAAATTGAGGTCACGCTGTCATTTGTATTCACGGTAATATGGCACTGCAAATAATAGTCGGGTTTGTTTAAAGTTCCACGCTCCAGATGTATGTTGCTTCTCAACCTGGCACCCAATTCATTTTGCATGAACGAGCACTCTACTTGTAAATCTTGGCTAAAACAACAAGCCACTGATTTATGCCAGATAAGATGAACAAAGCTATCTCACTGTTTTGGTGCTTTTTCTCTTTGGATAGGCCTGTGGTGACATGAGCTCAAACACAAAAGCTGCTAGTCACACCGTGTATTTAAAATATCGGTCACTGGCTCACCTGGTGTCTAACTTATTACTTGTTATATTTACTCCATGCGACACAGTGATCAACGGAGACTCAAACACACAGACTTCAGAGAACTGCTTTCATCAAGGGATATAACTCTTTCAAAACAAACATTTAGTGGCGTCACATATCTGCCCAAATCATGACCAAAAAAAAAACCATACAATATTTCCCAGAAAAGCTGTGCAAATTTTGAATTCCAATATTCTGCCACCTTGATGTGAAACTATGCAAATAAACAAGCCGGTAAAACACAAGATGTGGAATTAGAGTCCATCTTAATAAAAACAGGAGGGAATCTAACTGGAGGGGACAGATTCACAGCATTATTTATCATGTTACAATGAGCTTATCCCATAATTACCGCATGGTAATTCCCTTATGGATGTCAACTGTGTTTTTTCCCCTCTCTCCCCATCCAAATTAAAATCTACACTGCCTTCTTTATCATTCTAACTATTGCATATTACCTCTAGCCCTAATAATGAGGCTTTTAAAAGACACTTACCTCAAAACGCTAATTGTTTTTGTTTGATTTTGGTGACACTTTATCAAGACTGGCAGTTAATTAATAGCAATTATACATTAACTATTAAAGGAGGCACCTTATTAATTAATGGCCTCAGATGCAATTAAATTACAGATGCACATACCAATTTAGCAACCAACTTTCCTTAATCCTGCATAATTTCAAAGGGATTTCAAAAACGGGGGAAAGCGATTCTATTCTTATGGTTGCAGTAGGTGTTAATTAAGAAGTAACTAGCGGGTGCATCTAATATGGATGCAGTGTGTCTGTGCGTGTGTGTATGTGTGGGTATGTGTGTAACCGCTGGTGCAGGCAAGGATTTGAGCTGAGTAGCAGGCTGTTGGGTATTTACGGAACAAAAAGACAACCAGGGAATTGACCTCACACACCAAGGCCACATTTCTGCACCAATACTAACCCATTTTATCTCTCCCACTCGCTCACTGATAGAGCTGTATTTGCTTACACTGTCTGAGTTTTATGTTTCTATCTGCAGTATCCTCTCTTGCTTTATTCTTATTCTCTCAAAAATCTGTATCTTTGAGTTTCCATTGTGTTTCCAGCAAATAAGAAATACAGTCCTCACACTAATATGGAATTCCTTGTTCATGCTTGAATGCCTCTTTGTGTTTCTCACCTTTGCAATGAAGTCAAGTGATTTTTCTTTCAAACAGTCATGGCTTCGTACCAAAGCGTAGCCTTTTCATTTAAACTATGAAAGCTATTATACTTGTACATTTACTTCAATATATGAAAGTCTTCTTCCTTCTTTATTTTTGGGCTCACAAGCAATTCCTTCACCAAACTTCCATTCAAATTCTACCCTTTGCTATAATGGTTGTAATGTTGACAAAAGCTTCTTTCAACATTACAACCATTTTGTTTTACAATTTTGTCCTCAGCATTCACAATCAGCAACACATTAGCAATATGTTATTACTAGACCCACTCAAAATACTGAAGGGTACTCAAAGAGTGTATAATCATATCAAAATGGCAAAGTGGAGTCTGCTGTATGTGATGTCTCTCAGCTGAAGTTAAACCCACCTAAGTTCAAGACCTGGTAGATGTTGATGTCATGCCATATAAATCTATACTTGCTAGATATTTTCCCATTAAGATTGATGGAAAAGAAAAAAAACATCTATCCACATGCCAGAGCAGATCACAGCCCACATTCATTATATTCAGAAAAGTATCCCCCAAAAACCACTAATGCAACAGTTACAAAGAGCAGCTTGTGGGACACGGAAGTACGTCTAACATCTATTTCTAAGTTTTAGAGGAGCATTGATGGTCATGAGGGAATGTGGAAGTCAACATGCACGCTGTCCAATTATGTTAATAATAAATCCAATTACGCACTTAACGCATAATGCTTGTGAAGGGAAGAAGGCTTGTTGCTCTTGGGGTCCTCGTGATGTGGAACAGGAGGATGTTTCATTTGCAAAATGGTAGACTAATAGAATCATTTTTCATGATCTGGGGCCGCATTCACACTTAGAGTACTTACTTCTTGATGTTGATTCAAAGTTGTAAACAGTTTTTTTTTTAGTTTGTGTGAAAAGTGACCAGGTCAAGAATCTCACTTTATTTCCTCAGTCTCAGTGATCTCCATCTCAGCTGTTATTTATGTATCACGTTTCTTCTTATTAAGGCATTACAAAGATCTTCTAAACTGCCCTGGCAGACGCAATGACAGGGTCACCTACCAAAATGCCGATAGAAAAGAATCAAAGGAATCCTTTATCATTGACATTAGTCATAATTAAAATACTTTGCTTGATTTGATTTGCTTCTCAGTCTCCTTATGAATGTACCAGCATGGGACCATAGTTCAAGTTGGGATTTAACTCAAAGGAAAAGTATTTGCTCTTAATGGACCTCATTCATCATTAATGTCTATTTTTTCTTGCATTAATGTAAACCTGAGAGTAAATGAACAAAACAAGAAAAGTCCACATCTGATTCATGACACGTATGTGTGTGCGTCACCCAATTTAATTGTACACTGGGCGACTTGTGGATGAATCCCACCTGATCTTAAATGGATTGTGCATCCTTGTCAACCGGTACTTGAATGTCCCTAAGCCCCATAAAGAGGCAACGCATTGTAAATATTTTATCAACTTGATATGAAGCAGTTACAGAGGATGGATGGACAGATGCCACACAAAGGCGACAAAAACAAGGAGAAATAATTTTGAAAATTGATGAATGAATCCCATCTGTTTAAAGTTGAGTTGAGGAAAGAAATGTCATCACATCCCGCCGGAAGTTTGTCTATGAGAATACATGTTATACGGTGCATTATTATATGTTGTACTGTATATATAACTTATCAACCAGCTTCTATTAAACAAACATCCTCCACTTTAGGTTATCATCATTTTGTTTGTTTTACATTCATTATTTATAGCTTTAAGACTAAAACAGATTTGTTGGTTTTTGTTTACAACCAGGCCGGAACACTCGTTTCATGCATATCTGTGAATGTTTTGCAGTTAAAATGTTTGTAATGGTTTCCAGGCATGTCAGGTGTTTGTTCAGACGATCAGATTGTTGTCACTTCATTCATACAAACCATTAGTGATGATCAGTGTGGGCTGATGTGTGTCAGGTCACTGTTATCTGTTGCTAGGCACAGACAGCACCACAGACATAAGTATAGTTTTAATGCTATAAAATGAGTGGTAAAGTAATAGTGGATGACATCAGATGGTGGGTCTTAAATGAATTTTTGCAGGTTTTGTAAGTTCTTCTAGATCAGGGGTGCCCACACTTTTTCCACTCGGGATCTACTTTTAAGAAGACCAAGTGTAAAAAAAATAAATAAAAAAAAAATTTTTGGAATGCAATGCGATCGACCCACATTGCCTTCGATCGCGATCGACGTATTGGGCACCCTTGTTCTAGATTGTACTTTCTTTTAATTTTAAAATATGAATTAATGAAATTATTTTCATATGATCAGCATCCTCATTGCTACATGGTTTGTTTCAGATGGCTTGGCTGTTGACTGTGGGATTAGCCAGGGTCCCATTTTCAAGAACTGCTTAAGACCCCCAGAATCCAGGTCCAGCCCTGTAGACAGTGATCCCTCTTAACAATACAGTATATGATGAGTTGTTCATTTATTATGATCTGCCGCGTGTCATGCTTTGGGTGTGACTTTGTTTTGCAGCATTAGAAATATGCATGAGCAGCTCTAGCCTGATCCATGTGATTTAGACATTTGCTGTTTATGCTGAACATGAAACACCCGCTAAAACACCCAACTGCCTGTGTCCACACTAATTAATGTTTACTAAAGTTGAAAGCCTGAACAGCCTACACCGGAAACCGTAATTACAAATGTGCCTCCAACAACAATTTGTTTCTTGGGTGACAGAGAACATTAACAGTCTGACTTAAAGTGAGCACACAAAGCTGACAAATACGTGTATTCAAACTATTTCAAGTCCATTTTGATCCCTGAAGACATCCTATCGGTAACAAGTCCCTGATCGGAAAAGAAACCCTGCAACACAGTCAAACCAGCAATTAGTGCAAATTAACAGACATTTTCAAAAATGTCTTTGCTCAGAAAATGGCTGCTTTGTAGTTCAAAAAATTCCCACTTTAGCCTTAGAGTGGGAGTGTTTCCAGCAAATGCTTAAATCCTAAAATAAGTACTGCAATCTTCTGGCACAGACACACTGTAATGCTTTAAAAACAATTTAGCAACTGTCATCGCTGTAATTACAGTAACTAATTACCATCCTCAGCAAACAAATAGCTTAACATAATACGCAGGCCCAATCAATTTTGAAGAAATGCAAATTCTGAAGGGAAAAAGGGGACATTTTGGCAAACCTGAAAGAATTACAGGGAAATAATACACTTTGTTTTATCCACACATAATTCCCAGGGAATATCATATCATAAATATTTGCATTCAGTTCTTATCAGGACATTTGCATTTGCCTCTTATCAGTCAGCAAGCCAGGCACTGGCAGATAGGGAGAGCTGCCTCCACGCCATACACACATTTCTAATGAGTCACGTCGCGGGCTGATATCATATTTTGGCTAGAACTTTATCACCAAAACGAGGAGGTCATTTTCTCCTGGAGTTGGCTCATCTTGGAACTGTCTTTGAGTTTTTTTTCTCTGATGTGATTCAACTGAGATTCATTTTTTAAAGCCTACAAAAAGGATTATTTCCTCTCCTCCCCCAACTGCAACAGCCCCGTATCAGTGGCACGTATGCTTGCAATGATTATCATTCTGTCATAAAATATTTCAGTTTTATCAGAGTATTATTTTATTTGCCACAGCATCCCGTGGAACAGAGACTCTGGGGAAAGGAAGAAGAAGGAAAAATGAGCTCATCTGCATGAACAGCAGTGGATGACAGGCAGGAGACTTTGCTCCACCATCTCATTTTGGTAGACATGTGCAACAGTTTCCAGGGGGAAAAATTAAAGTAATTGTTTGATAACATTTTCAAAAAGGTATTTCACAATAACAATTTCATGGTGCATTGCAGAGTATAATTATAAATCAGCCTTTTTTCTTGGACAGCTAAGGAACACTGGGGGTCAAGTAAAGTATCCTAGTCAAATTCTCCTCTCATTAGTGCAATCGTTTCTCTCTGCTAATTATTTCCTCCCTCTCTCTCTCTCTCTCTCTCTCTCCCTCTCTCTCTCTCTCTTTCTCTCTCTCTCTCTCTCTCTCTCTCTTTCTCTCTGTGAATTATCCCAAGCCACATGCAAGATGAACACACCAAATGATGATTTAATTTTTTTCTTACACTGAAATGTTCTTGCAAATATGTTTTGCATTAATTACAGTGTAATGTGACAAAATGCTAAATATACTGTACTGGATGTAATGTAATGCATATTAGATTGCATGCATGTCATGCATATCACAGAGTGCATTTATATGCTAAATGTCGGTTTTTATGCATTTTTGCAGGGTTTTTTTTATTTGATCTATTTATTTCTGTTGTTGTCAGTCTCAGTTTTGTATGTAATTAACTTGCAAAATATGTTCTTGCCCAAAGTGAAGAAGGAGAAAAAGACATGGAGTAAATGAGAAAATTCAAACATCCAATAATTATTAAAATGTGCTCCAAGGAATAGAAGTGAATCTAAGTAATATACATGTAAATCCAAAGCAGGAACGACAGAAACTTATGATGAAGTGATGGAAGACACCAGGAATGGCTCCGGACCAGGAAAGATAGTTTGGAGTGTGACAAAACTAAAACAAAGTCGTCCCTCTCCTTTTCATCTCTCTGTGGCTGTCTGTTTTCCTGGGGAGGGGATAAGCTGTAAGGAAGTGTGAGAGGGAACGTATTCATCTGCAGCCCTGCGCTGTGGAGGTGGCGCTCTGCTTTCTCTGCTTTCTCCTCAGTCTTCATTATGGCACCGTGCCTGCTGCAGCTTGGAGGAGGGCAGCTGGATCACCTTAAGGATTCTCCTTAAGTCTTATCTCAGGCTTTGTTTAAACAGAGGAGGGGAGACATTCCACCAGGCCTCACAGATCTATCAAGCAACATTCATATAATCAGCAAGCTCTCTCTCTCTCTCTCTTTCTTTCTCTGTCTCCCTCTCTCTCTCTTTTCCAAGCTGAGGAAAAATTAGGAAATCTGGATCCCTAATGGAGTGCCATGTTCCATGTTTCCATGTAACAGTGCTGCACTGAAGCCACCGAGGCTTGTGACTGATTTGGAAAGACATGTTTTCTGTTTTGCTCATTTTTCTCTGTTAATACCAGAATGTGTCAGAATGTGCTACTATTAACACATCATTAATGTATTTGATGAAAAATGACACAATATGGGTTGTTAACAGAACTATGATCACAGGTGTGTTGAAAGCAAGTGTGTGTGTCGTCCAGTTAATAAGTGATTGAGCGTGTGTGTGTGTGTGTGTGTGTGTGTGTGTGTGTGTGTGTGTGTGTGTGACGCTGTGTAAGTGATCTGCGCGTCATTTCAGAACAGAGTGTCTCTACTGGAGCTCATGTTTTGGACGGCCCAGCCTCAGGCACAGAGCCTGAAGTCTGCCTGGACGCTGGTGGCCTCCAATCGCTCCAACAGGCCTGACAAGTCCGGTCCAGGGTAGTTAACTAGTTGTAAACACCATGATCTACAGTCTTTGCTCAGCTCTGGCCCTCACTGCAGCTTGGGCCACACATTAACTGTTTGTCCAGCGAATGGATTCCAAAGCCTCGATCTTTCCTGCTGCAACTGTCAACTCTCTGTGACTTCCTCCTCTACTTTAGTTTGCTAACTTGGTTTTCCCAGTCAGTGAAATGCAGGATTCTTAAAGCTTCCTGTGCTCAAGGTTGAAGCTCCGAACTATTGCAATTTCAAGTCATCGTCATCGAGGCCTTGTATATTATAGTTTGAGTGTATCACCTGTTGTAGTAAGCCTAACAGGTTCCAGAGCTAGATCCAAATCACATTTCATCCACTGTTTGACCATAATAAACCATTTTTCTTTTAGATTTCAGTGTTCATCCCCTTCACTGCAAACTGGGCACTTCAAAAACATCTTTAAAAATTCAATTTAAAAACGGTTTTGTACTCTTTTTTTTTATATCCAAGGACATCCTTCTCAAGCGACTTGTGCACCGGCTTATTAAGATCTTTTCAAGATAAGTTTGGGATTGATTTGTTTGTAAGTCTTGATTTGTAGGTTGTTATCAACTAGAATTCATCAGCAACAAATGGATTCAATGGTATTTACATCAGAATCCCAAACAAAAGTGAAAACAAGACCGTCGTGCTTTTTTGAAGAATCACACTAATTTGAATTGATTTTCATATTCCCCAAAAGCCGCAGTGAGATTAGTTCAATTCATCTCATTTCCAAAACAAATACATGAGGAACCTTTGAAAGTGAGACATAATAAGGCAGATTACTGTTAGAATCAAGCAAAAGTATGATTCTCAAATATTATTTTTCACTTGGTGAATTTTTTCGCAGGTGGTCACAAAATGATTTCAAATAGGGAATGTACCAAGCTGAACCAAAAGAAAATCATTTAGTTTCGAGTGTCTTAAACTTGAAACTAAATGATATATGAAGCTAAACAGGCTCTATTCAGATAGTTTTTACTTTGAGTTGTGAGGTCTGATGGTGCTGTGTCAAAATCTTCTGGATAAGTCACTTTGCTTTTCCCACTGGAAGATTTGCTTTCACTCGATAAAAGATTATTGGACATTTTCTCTAACAGATTCCTTCCACTGCATTCACTGTCACTGCCTCCCATGACGCATTGTGCTATGACAACCCAGCAAGCGTTTGACAGATGATGCCCTGCAGGAGGCATCTGAGTTCAATGTCAAAGCAAACAGGGCCGCAATGTTCAGAATGTGAATCTACTGTTTATCAAATAAAAATGTCTTAGTCCAAATATCACTGATAACTGTCTTAACTGACATTTGAAAGTGATTTGGGTGTTGATTTGATTAAAACCAAGCAGGTAGAAGCTTTGGATGATCGCAGATGTTGCCTTATCTTTCATTCTGGCACAATATTTACAGGGGTTTTCAGCATTTGTGCAACCTGTGATTCCAAAATCTTTCAAAACCCTTCCAGGGAACAAGCAGCCTGTACTGGCCGGCGTTACTGTGCCTGTTCTGAAGCCCTGCAACAACTCTGCCTGGTACATGTGGATTCGGCACATTAGAGGCCAAGTTACCCACTGATCTCAGAGGGGGGTCGACTGTCCACACTGACTTTTACAACTGGTGCGCTGCCATCAAACCAAAGCTCTGTTAATCACAAACTCATGAGCAGCTAAAGGCCGCGCAAATGAGTGCAGATATGGTGTTATGGTGTTTGCAGAGCACAGCAATCAGGGTGCCCATCCAAAGCAAGAGGAGTTGCGGGCCAGTCTTTGTCTGAGGATCTCGCTTTGGCCAGCGGTCCAGCCCCAGCAGGGACGGGGATCTACAGGCTTTGACAAGAGCTTCAGCAGCATTTAGAAATAAGCTGTTGGGGAGACTGAGCTGTGCACCAAGGCAGTGAATCACAATGAATGGAACAAGTTTAGAGAGAGCGGCTTGCCTTTTCAGCATATAATACAAATGTAGCCATTTTATCAGCACTACCTACTGAATGTTTGACACCCAGATAAGGTCAGTGCCGTATTTTCTTCCATACCTTCTGTTCATGTGATGTATGAAGCGCTTCGTCTGGTTGGTCTGGTCCTCATATTGAAGCCAGGTCTAGTGTGTATTGATGTTTACTTGTCTATCTTATGCTGTATTTACACCAAGAGGCACCAATGACCTACGTTTTGGTATGTAAAATTGTAAACATGTAAGATGGCTGCCAATACAATTTGTGTCATCATCATCACATGGAATGTATGTATGTATGGAGCTAAATGCAACACTCTCCTACTTTGTCTGCACATAAATGATAGCAGCGATCATTGCTGCACATGGCCAAGCAGCAAGAAGTGCAGCCCCCCTGTGTCATGCCTTTGCTCCATCTAGAACCTAAATGACAGAGCTAAGCCACGTAAACACAGACACCAGATACAAATATTGGATATTTAAGGATGATATAATATGTGAAAGATCTAATAGGATATAATGTAATAAAATATAGGCAACAAAACTAGGATGCCCCCCTAGACTCTCTCTTAAACATGACTATGGTCTTGACCTGGACTTTGTTTGTCTAGTGTTGATCAATTTTGAACACGACTAAATCATTTGCGACCGCAGATGTGAATTTAGAAATGTTTCCTTTTGCAATGCAACATGGAAAACATTTTTGATGTGTTTCCAACTGCTCATCCTTTCAGTACGATTGAAGTGGTTTACTTTGTTGATGCTGGGCCACCCTCCACTGTGGCCATCAACCCCCTCTGTAACCCTTTACTCAGACATGGCCCACACAGAGAGAGAGAGAGAGAGAGGGAGAGAGAGAGAGAGAGAGAGAGAGAGAGGGTGAAAATTGACTGTTTAGAGCAGGGGAAATAGCATATGATGGAAGACAGGGACCATGTTGGGTGGAGTCGGGCTGATTAAGTGATTGTGACCATTCTGTTACGGCGATGCTTTCTTCAATCCTGCAGATAACATCATCCTTGAGCTTTATCTTTGTTCTTGAACTTATTTTAAACATTCCCCTCTGCTCTCTCTTCATTACATACTGTCCTCTCCTTTTGGCATCCAGTTTCATTACTGGCGACTTATCTCATACATCCTTCCTTTCTGTCACTCTGTTTATTGTGTGGCAGGGATTTTAAGATTAGCCGTTCCCACATAGCCCTTAACACTATTGTATAATGAAGACTTGATGCACCAAGCCAGATCTGGTCTGCATGCTGCTCTAGGAAGGAACTAAATATTTATTTATAGTTGAAGTAAATTAATTAGACTATCTAAAGAAAGATAGCAGAAAAGGCATTGCGTTTAATTTGAAATGGCATATCTGCAATGCATTTTTCATTCTATAATCCCATAGCAAATACCCCATCTGCTCCATATGATATTACCATTCCATGCAGATTATTTGCATACAGGATGCAAAGTATGAAAGGATGTCTGATGGTATTTTGATTGATGAAGAAAAGTGTGCATTGAATCAACTGATATGGAGTCGTCCTATTAGAACAAGCGCAGGCTGCCTGCATGGGATTTAAGGCACATGGATGAATGTAGCTCCCTATTTACTGCAAAGAAATCAAGGCCCCATCATGCTCATATCTACTGTACACATAAGTCATGCAGTTGTGTTGATAGATGAGGATTGCTCCTGAATGCCCCCCTTTATAGCACCCTGAATGCACCGTTACAGGGACATTTAAAAATATCACAGTGCATCTATGAGTATCCGGGGAACGGTTGTCAGCCGACATAGCAGCATTAAAACAAGTGGAATACTTTTCTCAATTCTACTCTTTGTTATTTTTGATTTAAGATATCAATGACAAATATGAAGCTATGGCACCATTACTGGCTGGTTGCTTCCAAACTTGCCATCCCCATATTCAACCTTTATGCAGATATTCTTTTAAAAATGGCTGACCTGTCAATATTTCTTTTTAGCATACATCATTCCCAGCCTATTTATTATACATCATCATGTTCCTGTTTTCATTTAGCAGTTTATTCAGACAACTTGTATCTTACGTGCAGAAAACACATTTGTCCAATTGTACTCTCTCTTGCTGTAGCACCACTGTGCATACGGGGTGAAAAACATATTTGCAGCCCCCCTCCTGAAAAATGTAAGCAACCTTTTCCCCCAGATAAACTCTGGATGCACTGTCCATTCTTTGAAGTTTACTAGTGGCTGTTGAAGGAAGTCAAGCCTGTAAGAAGACAAAGGCAAGATTAATATGGGTGAATATTGAGGGTGAATATTGGCGTCTAACTGGATAGAAACATATCTCCCTTATACAACACAACACACAACATACAACCACAACCGGCCTTTATTTTCATTTGTCATCACATGACAAATATGTAATAATGTTTCTCCAATTAAGCTCAGAGTTTCAGATGAGTGAATCTAAATGGTCCAAAACTTAAGTGCCTTGGCTACAAGAGTGGAACACTAGTTTGTGATACATGCTGTATTTGATGGCACTTATGTAAACAATTACATTTTTGATGCACAAATTTAGGAATTCAATAACACTTGTGTGTATTTAAAGCAGCGCATTGAGGTGCAGCACACGGAGAGGGGGGGGGACGTTCCAATTTCTTCCCTAGTTCATCCAGTATTTTGTCCTTTTAATCTTAACTCTCCTACCATGACAGATTAAGTACATTTAATGGATGCTTTGCTCAATCAACAACAACTAATGTAAAATGAACAGACAGAATACAATGCGTCCCTTTATTGTAATATGTGGCAGACATTTGTGTTTTGAAGTGGCTCCTTGTTGTGTAGTGTTAGAACACCACATCTGCAGTGTAGAGTTTGTGGATCAGCTGTATATGTAGATTTACTGTATCACAGACAGGAAATAAAAGGTCCTTTTTACCTTCACCTTTCCAACATAGATTTAAAGCATTTCATCTTCCACTGACTATGATCAGGTGTCTTTTTCATCGACATCATATCACCCCTGTCGACACTACAAAGATGTAATTGCATTACTCAACAAGCAGGTTAAGAGACGGGATTGTAGAAATTAGCATTTTTTATATTGCAGATTTCCCCAGTTGTTTTAATAACCCATCTCAAACCTGTGATCTAATCTGCAGGAACAGTGGAAGTAATTAAAGTAAAATTAATTACCGTCTGTGCCTGATATTCTAATAACTGCTTTGAGTTTTGTAGCAGGAAGTTGATATTTTGTCACCCGTGTTTTATCTCTCACAGCAGTGCGTGATTGTCTGTTCTTACAGATTATTAATGTAGCCAGAGAGGGAGCAGGAAATGGCAGATAAAGGAGGAGAGACTTTCCTTTCTAGCGCTCCTCCTGACCACAGTGGCCCCTCTTGACAGCTCTAAACCCCTCCTCCCCCCGCCTCCTCCACCAGCCCTCTTCTTTTAACACTCCCTTTATCATGACAGTATTTAGAGGAGATAGCGTAAGACTGAGCAGGCCTTATGACTGCTTTTGATAGAAATTATACAATTGTTCATTAGTGGCTAAGATAATGCCCCCACCACACCCCCCAGCTCTGGTTTCCCTCTGGGATCTCATTTAAGACCTGCAGCGTTCAGCAGTGCATACTGCCAGGGTTATAGATGTGACACCGCATAGGACCTGCCACAGACAGTGCAGTCGGAAATGTCAAGTTAAGTGAAGGGAACTGTTCGGCCTGCACACTCTGGTAAGCAGGGTACGGACCTCCCTGTGGGGGGGTGATCCCACTGCCTGGGTCTGTCACTCTTACAGTGGCTATCATGTTTTTAATGGAAATTGGTGCGCTACAATCAAATATTAAGCTTTGATAAGAGTTGTGAAAGAGCTGTGAGTTTTGAAGTGGAAGAAAACCTTTCATGTTCTTTATACTCACTTTACACAAACACAGGAATTTGAAGTTGTTACAGCTTCCAAAGTGCTGTTTGCTTCATTTCTGTCATGATATAGTCCACCTTTGAATACTAATATAAGATTGCATCAGTTGCATCAGAGTTGTTCCAATGCAGTTATGTATGACTATCATTAAGTGTTGGCATTTATGCATATATGTGATGTCTGATAATGAGTGTTTCTCCCATAACTCTGAAATGCAAATTGCTTTTTCCTCACGACTTTTAGTAAAAAGCAAGTACTATTCACATGGGAATGGAATTACCTGGGGACGACATGCAATTTAAGAATTACCCCCAAATTCGTGCAGGCAGATCTGCAAAGTCTGAATTCCACTGTAATTTATAGGTTGTCAATGGATGTGATCCATGTCCAGCTAAAGGCCCTGAATCTGCAGAAGATTTTTCTGCTGTGTGTATAGTTGTTTAAGATGTTGCAAAAAATCATTGTGGTCTCATCCATCCTTGATCTATCTACATCTCCTACAATGAACTTCTGCCTGTATTATTGTTAAACACACAAAATGGTGACCAGTCATGACCGCACATTGTCTCTGATTGCCTAATTTTTTTACAGAAAGCGTCAAGACATAATAGTGAGGCATATGAGACACTGTGATGCCCTTGCTAAGAGATGAATATTAACATATTTTGGACAGATGTCTCCATTATATTAACAATATTGTCATATTATATTTTACATGTTCTAATGATCAACTCCACAGTAGAAGCAACCATAACAAGCTACTACAGCCCACCGGTCACTCAGTCACACATTGTAAAAAACTGAAACAGAAAAACTTGTCTTCCTTGCCAAAACCAAAGTTGGGTGACAAACAGCCACTTTTCCCCGTCTCCTGGATCAACTATAAGACGATTTCAATGACATGCAGAAGATCAACTGTTGGGAGAGTGAGGACTGTGAGACAGGGGCTTAGAATCGCGGCTGGATCAGAATGAGATGAACATACAATCAGAGGCAAAGCCACACGGGCTTATCTGCCCTTTCACGATGGCTGTCATCATTTGAGAGTTCTCTCAGCTGCTCCTCAGCCAAGATGAGAGGGCTTTTTGGCAGACCCGGAAAGTTTCTCTTTCTGCTTCAGGAAAACTTTTGGAGAAAACTTGCTGTGCCCCACAAAGGAAAACATGAAAGTTTTAGAGAAGGGGTAAAGCAAAAATGAGAAGTCAGGAGGTGTCAACCTGGGTGAGAACAGAATCAAATACAAGAAGGGTGAGATATCATGCCCCGGGGCAAACAGAAAAAGATTAAATAATGCATGGAGCTGTCATCGCTTTGAAACATATGGAGCATTTTGAATTTCTTTCCAATTACAAGTTGCTCTATTTGGTTAATTCTGCTGTCCTCAATTAGTGAGAAACATTGAAATCCTTTAAAATTCATATATCATTGCCGCCGTTGGTCATTATCCTTTCAAGATTGCGAGGGAAAGCTTTCCTGCTGTGATACTCATGCCCACATATGTGATTTAATGTAAACCTGCAATATCTGTCCAAAAACAGAGCGTCTTCCCTTGAGTGTCAGTTTGATGCAGGCTACTGATGGTCCGCCGTTACACTCTGCATATGTCACATATACTTCCTACAAAACCTCATTTGGCATTAGTGTTGTCACGCTGTGTGGGAGATCTGTAACATGAAATGGCTCCATTTCAGCGCACATCACTGAACATATCCCAAACAAGGCTATGGCCAGTGTTTATAGCTTACCCCCTGTGAGGTATTGGCATCCAGTAGCGGCTCTATATCTCAGACAGTATGGTGGTTGTGTCGTCTTTTCCCAAGTGAGCCCTGCTATGCGAGGTGATTAGAGCGTCTCTGTCAGTGGCTGAGGGGACAGATGGAGCAACAGAGGACTTTCTAGAGAGGCTATGGTAATTAGGAGAGAAAATGGCGGCTTCAGAGCAACTGGGTTCAGGGAGAAGCTTTAAACAACACTGTTGAAGTGGCGGAGGGACGTGTATGCCCTTTGGCCAGTCAATGTGGCATTGTTGTGTTCATGTTAACATGTTTGCACATGCTGTGAGGTTCCTACCAATGAATCAGAGCTGCAATATACACAATAAAACACTCACAGATAATTATAATGTGTGATATGTTATCATTTACAAATAAAAAATTAACACTTCCCAAATATATTTGAAACTGGATAAAATGCTGCAAACGACACAACTGTTCTTGATGCCAAATTCTGTTTCCAATTTCATCTTTACATCTTCTTTTTGAAGTGTCTCATGTCTGTTAACTGTGTTTACATAATTACTACCACTTTAAATTTAGTTTTTGGGATGGATGCTTCCCAAGCATCTTTGAAGGGCCATGTTAGACAGATTTTGAAACCATTGAAATTCACCTTGGAAGAAACACGTTTCTCCACTTCCAGTCCTCCTTGAGCCTACACTGTTGTTCATACTGAGTGAAAACAGGCTGTTAGGATTGGCCAGCTGCATAAGGCCTGAGCTGGTAACATGCGTGGCCCCATGTGGAACAGGCATCAACACTCTGGCCTCTGAGTTAAACCAAAGTACGATAACTCCTCCATTGCATCTCATTATGAAAGCTACTCTTCAACACATTATTTTGAAAGAAAGCATTCATGTTTGAGCCAGAGTGGACAGAATGAACCTCCTCAAGAAACAAGATTATGGGTGGACATTTCTCTGTGGTCACAATGTCACTTAATTTTGCTCACCTAACAATAACTCCCAACATATGTACTTGTTATAATGAGATACTAAGGTAACACCAGACCCATGACTTCACTTGGACTTTTACAATTATACAAATACACATTTATAGTCTATATATGTACTGTATATCTATATGCGTTTTCATCAAATAATACAGTTCATATGGAAATGAATAAATAATAAATGTGAAAAGGCATCCACAGTGTGTTTGAATTACCCTTGCATTAAATTTGGGACATTAGGTCTTGTGGCTTGGCTGTATTGACTTGGGACTCAAGGGCCAAGATTTGGGATTTACTTGTCACTTAAACATCAATGACATTTATACCCGTAGTGTCTTAGTATGGTTATAACCTTTGTCTTAATCCCAAAGTCTGAAAGGCAAGGAAATTCCAACAGATCCTGGCTTTGTTTTGTTCTTTTTCACTGTTTACATTTACAAAGCATATCCAATATGGGTCACATGAAAGCAGTAATCAGAATTGAGTCACTTATTCCTGCTTGCGTAAATGTAGCAGACTATACACACACAGAAGAGGTTGTAGTTCTTCCATATGATTAATTACTTTGTCAACGATCAATCTATGGCACCATGAAACAGCCACAGGACATGCAGCCAGCAGGTTGCAATTGAAATGATTGTGTTGAAAATCCCCATGGGGCACATATTAATGAGGCTACATGAAGAGTTAACAATTCACCATTAAAATATAATGCATTCTTTAATTAATTAAGAACTCATTTATAAACACCCACCACTTCCCTCTCACTCTAAATTTGACCCAACAATAGAGTGTTTAATGTTTTATGGGGGAGGCATAACATATTTAAATGTCATTAATACATGAACAGCAAGATAAACATACTCTAAAATTCTATTAGCAGTAATAGGTGGTGTCTCCGCAAAGAGTGTTTTTAACCAAATAATTCAAAGTTAATTTAACATTACACCTGACATGCCAGTGGTTGAATCTGACTTAAATAAGTAATAGATATTTCAAGATGAGTATTTTTAGCCTGAGAGTAGGTTGCACTATCGCTCTTGCATGTACTACATCCTGTGATTATCGACAACTCTTCTGGATATCAACTAACTGAAGATCTAATTTCATATCACCCATGCTCAATAAAAAATAAAATTGGCTCCAAAATTGGTTGGTCACTCCAACATTGAAATATAGGTCAAAGTTTCTGCAATCCAAAGTGTCCCCAAGGCTCTGTGATTGCAGATTGATATGTTGGGGGGGCGAGAAGCAGAGAGCTAGAATACAGTAGAAGCTTTGAGGAAATGTTCATGTCCGATGCAGGATTTTAACCAATGACAGAGGAATAATAACAAACACAGAGAAACCATCACATAAACGTATGTATGTTAATGTCTGGAATTCAACATTTGATTTAAATTAAAGTATATCAGAATAAATGTCTTCAAGGTTGTTTGTCTGACATTAAATGTTCTTGGTTGAAACTGGACTCATGCCGAGAGCGGCCATAAATATGTGGACATTGCTACAGCTTTAATCAGTAATCATGGCGAATGGGATTCCAGCATCAGATTGTATGTGTGAAATGGTTCATCTGAGCCAAAATGCCACACCATCATCATTTTGATGTTAATGATGTCTGCAGAAGTGCAGCGTCACCCCTGTGATTAAATCAAACCTAATTTGGGTCAGTCCATTCTGGCTGCAGCTGAGCACCTCAACATCATCATTACAGTCCTTCAACCCAACCTCTGCACTCAGCTCGCCTCTGCGGAGCCTGGATGAGCCCACCAGGCCACAGCCAGCTGCTCTTCATCTGTCTTGTCACAGCCTGTCCTGCTTTTGCACATGGGCTTGTACATTCTTGAGTTTGGTACTGAATTTCACCATGATCCGAATCAGAAATGAGACTTTGTGTTTAAGATTTCACTTCCAAGCTCTCTCTGCCTGTGGGACCTGCTCCTTGGGCTTTTCATCAGCTGCCATTTTCGACGGCATGCAGTAATTTCATGGCTCATTGCAAGCGCTGAAAACCTTTGAAACTGCAAATGTTAACTTTGCCTGGCCTGGAGCCATTTAGGAAGCGATTAATTTAGCAAACAGAAGTGAGCCACTTTCTCCTCCTAGCCTGCGCATAATTTTTTGGAGCTTCTATCTGTATTTGAGTAAGAGTGAGCAATGTAATGAAGGTTCCTGTAATTGTGGCAGTGTGAAAATGGTTCCTACCTCAGCCTCCACTATCTTGCTCATCTCTCCTGGCTGAGCCTCGACAGCCTCGTACAGTGAGAGCACACGCAGATTGAGTAAAGGTGGAATCACTTACAACACGCTTGACCTTATTTCTAGGTGAGGGTTGTTAAAGCGTGTTAAAAGAACATGTTTGTTTGCAAGTTCAGCACCTCCCCGTGTGGGTGCTGCGCTTATATTTGCAAGCCGCTGACTTAACAGCATTTTCTGTGATTGTGACAGTAACGTATCTTTGATAGCAATGTGCTACAGAAGCAACAATTCAATTTAGAAAAAGAAAAATGTAGCGGCGGAGACTGTGTTGGATGTGTAAAGCATTTTGGCTATGGTGCTCTCAGGAAATAGTGCGGATCCCAGAGAGAGGCTCTCAGTGTTTGCCCAGTATTCCTGGAGGCTTGTTTTGTCACAGACTCTGTGCAGCTAGGCATGGGAGAGGCAGAAGGCAGCGGGTCGGCCAGCCTTCCCCCACAGCTGTCCTCCTCCATCCTGGCACTCTGCTCTACCGAGCCAATATGAAAACAAATTCTCGGTCCTCTTCGCAATTAATTTTCCTTTGCTGAAAAAAAGGGGGAAAAATCGGTCTTGACAACATAACATATAGCAGGTTGTGTACAGAAAATCTGGCTGTACGGAGAAGCAGAGCAACCTCACAAAAATCTGTTTGTCCCCCAAGAGTAATTTTTCACTCTGCTGGGAGCCGTTGTATTCCACCTCATGTGCATATAGATCAGTGCAGTCGAATGAAGTGGTGGAGGTAAAGAAGGGAACGTACACTTTTATCTGTACAACATGAGGCAATGAGTGTCATGGACTAGAATAATAAACACAGCAGGAATGTGTTTTCTACATAACTATTGTAATTCTCAATAGAGTTGATTAACTATTTAAATGACCAAAAGCCATTTCAAAGATAATCTCAAGCCATGATTGGCATTTTATATTACCACTCTGCCTCTCACATGGCACAACAAAAGTCAAATGAAGTAACAAGTAACTCTGACTCTGTACAACCAAACATCAATCCTAAGTTTTTGCTGAAAAGGGAAGTTAGTCAAGGGACAAAAAAGGAAGAAGAAAGAGAGGCCAGAGGGAGTAATAGGAACACAATGACAATGATCCAAATTCCTATTTTGGCTCATTCACTCTGTGTGGGTGCATGTGTGAGTGTGTGTACATTTAGGAAGTGACTGCTTCCTTACCTGGATGCCCTGTAACCACATCTGCATCCTGTTTCGCCCTGGCTGCACTGCAATCTCCCCCACACCATTAATTTTACTGAAAGCCATTCACAATAACCATGAGATACCGGGCAGCCATGTTCAAACGTTTTCTTCCCCCTTCTTATCATAAAGGTCCCACATGTCTTAGCAATATCCCCAAACTAAAAAAAAAAGATAAATTTGTCCTAATTACGTCCCTCGAACAATGTTGTTTGACGGCCAAAGACATCAAATTAAATACTATTTTGATTCTGCAAAAGTGGTGTCAAGGTCTTATATTTTCATTGCAGGTATGCTGACTGATAAATATGAGGGAGAGAAGAGTAATTATAGGGTGGAAATGACATCAGAAATTAAGCAAATTGTGAAAGGGTTTGCCTTTAAATGGGTTTGAGCCATGAATTAAAAAGACCATTAACTCGGAAGAGGCAGGTGTTATCCTCAATGCCCAAAACAAAACAAACAGAAAGGGGGAGGAGGTATGTGTGTGTGTGAGCGGGAGCGTGTGAGCGTGTGTGTGTGCATGTGCGTGCATGTGTGTTTGTGTGTGCACTTGTGTGTGGAGGAGAAGATGCAGGTGTGTGCTGTTATCTCTGAACAATCCCATGTCATTACCATTTTTCTCAGTTTCACTGCTGTGGTAATTTGTGATGTACTATTGTTCTTTTAATAAACACACACATCTCTTACATAGAAACATGGGAAACTGTCGCTGCGGTTTTAATTGCAATTATAATTCTTAAATTCTACTTATTGCCACTGGCCTTCTCATATGCCTCCACCAAAGCTGGACAATAATAATGGCCGAAAGAGAAATGAAAAATTGCTTTTTTTGTCATAATAATTCGTAATTCATCATCTGGACCTAATTGCACCTTTTAGTAGTAGTCTAATCAAGTCAGTTACAGTATATGTGTTCCATATAACTGACTTATTTAATTGACTTATTTAATTGACAACATTTACAAATACATTACAAAACATCCAAACTAATTTTCTGGACCTGTACTGGGTTTTTCCTCTTTCCTGCCCCACCCTGTCCAGAATTATTTGAGTAATTAATCAAACAAACAGGTGAAAGTGACTGTGCTGTGTATATAGAAATGTTCTGTATGTAACTCTGTTATCCGTATATCTGCAGTATGTGTTCCTCCTCTCACTTCCTCTGTGCTCTATCCTTTTCTTCGGGCATCTGCATGAATTCACATGCAAAGGAAAATCGTACTAAAAGTAAATTGTTGCCCACGACTCCACCAGATATCAAAAGCCAGAGGATCAGAGTCTCATTCCACTCAGTTTTGTAGCCATCATTTTTTTCTTTCATTTTTTATCATGCCTGTGTCTGGTCTTTTCATGAGCTCAGAGAAATTTAAAGGTGATGAGAGGTCCTCTGCCTGATAGGACACAGGGCCACTGTGGTGATCAGCCAAAATTACATCAAGTTCTTCCCTCTCCACTATGCTCATCTTTTTTTTCTTCTTCTTTTTTTTAATCAAAGTTATTCCAGTCTGATGCCGGCCTCTCTCTGGGCCAGGTGTCAAACGGTTTCCATTGATGTCAATGTGGTGGTAATCACACAGTCTATCCACAGATGCCTGCTTGCTCTGCCGTTTCACTGGGGCATCACATTCTCCGCTCAACACCTTTGAGGCATGTAAGATTATTTCTGCAATCTAAAAGGAAGAATAACCTCTAGGAAGAAACTAAATCACAATATAAAGTAATTAAGCACATTATCACCATCGAGGTTAATTAGTGAGACCCTGTACGCCAGCACCACTAGTAGCATTGCAAACAGACAAATGCTTTGGTTTTCTTCTTTTTGACCACACTCACACATGCACACATACACACGTGTACACACACCAACTGCAGGCAGTTGATTGTCACTGTTTGGGGCTCTGAAATTGATTAAACAACTTGCCATCCAGTTTAATTAATGGAAACTATCTGTAGTTCAAAGCTATTTAGCTGAATGTTGTGCCTTAGCGTTGCCCTTCTGTCTAATTTTGCTTAGACAATCATAGAAATTAATTGAATTCTTGTATTACTGTACAGAATAACCTTAAAACAATCTTTGATGCAGTGGCCCACATTAGAAGCCATTCTGTGTATAAACACACACAACCTGAGACTTGATATAGTGTTAGGCAGTGTTTATCCATTAACATGAAAGAACTCTGCCAAGCTGTAATATCACAATACAGGCAAGACAACATGGCCAGCCTCTATATCTCTGAAGTGCAGCTGAGTCCAAAATGGCACACTGACAACAACATACATAGAAACAAAAGGAAGGCATTCCTAATTATTGACAAGCAACATATATTTACTTTTCCTCATTTTGGAATGATAAGTCCTTCAAGCGCCCCTCACTGTCTGCAAAGTGAAGATGTCCCTATCAAAAACTACAGGCGCACCTGTTTGTTTGAGAAAGCTTGGCAAGAAAATACTTTCCCTTCTGTTAGCACTGGATGAAGCTATTAACCAACTTAATTTCACCACATCTTATTGCACCTTTTGCCTTTACTTTAACAGCTCATAGGGTCCCAGGTTAGAGTTTGAGTGCAGATTTGTTTTTAATCCTTTTAGTATATTCGATTTGGCTTTGAGTGTCAACAGCATTTCCAATGAAAACGCAGAAACATTAGCAGCAGCTTGGAAAACTGCTCAGCTTGGAAAACTATTAGAAAAATAAAATACTTTAATGACAAAACCGGTTGAGATAAAAAAAAATGTTTTTAATTATTGAAAAAATAGATATCAAATGATCAGTAACTGTTCTGTTAGAGCCATAACATGGACGTATTAAAACTTTTTTTTTTAAACACGAGTACATTACATGTCTTTTAAATCGATCCTCAAAAGTACATTTGATTAAGCATTTGAATTATTTATTTTGTGATTTCATTGTATTAGCTACTGCTAGTATCTGTTTTGATGTCACTTTAAACATCTCTTTATTTAGTGAGCTGTACTATAAAATAACATCCGACACAAAGAGCAGAAAGCAGACCTCTGATTGGAGGCTCATCCTCAAAAGATCGAAAATGATGGCGGGCCAATCAGAGCTCCTGTTATTGTTGTATGGCCTCAACCTCCTAATTTATTATTAGATGTTCAATGATAATAGACACACTGGTACATGGAAAGACAAAGCAGACTTGAAATCATTCAAATTGAACAGATTCGTTCATAACTTGAACCAGATTAATAAAATACAATCCAAAAAAGTAATACATGAAGATTATACATTTGCTTTACTTGACCTATATCACTAATGAGTTTGTCAACACAAGATTAATCAGCTTGTTCTATCAAAATGTAAACAATCTACATTGTTCATAATTATTCTGTGGCAGAGCCCAGAATAGTGGAGGATGTATTGCATCAAATTATCATATAATCATTTAATTGAATTTAAAATGTTTAATCATTGCTTGGAATTGTTGGGTAATATTAATATGTTATTAATATTAATAATGTGCAGTAAAAGAAAGTGCAACCTTATTGCTGAATTAGAATCACAGCTAAATCACCAACACAAAGACGTCAAACAGCTGCTTCTTTGCCCTCAAACTTAAAAGAAGGATCTGACAGCCTTCTTCACTCTCTCCCCTCCCCCTCCCTCTGCCCTCCCTCTCTTCTTCTCTCCACCCTGCAGCCCCCTCCCCCTTTTTTCTTAAATGGCATGAAGGTTGAGATGGCTGGAGTCCAAGATCATCGCGCCGGAGACCACACAGATGGGGAGAGATAAAAGTTCTCTGTGAGCCGTTCACAGTGCTGCCATTTTCCACACAAGCCGAGGGGGTGTGCGGGGGGGGAGCCACCTGCGGCCGTGACATCACCGCCTTATCACATATCATGTATCACCTGCAGCTCCACGTCAAGCCCAAAGAGACAGATTTCATCTGTCATCTCTGAGAGGATCTCAATATAATTTACTGTGCTGATCTGACATCCAGAGCAGAGGAGTAGAGTTGCCAAACCTAATCTTACAGAAGAGGACTCTCCTTTTTCTGCCCAGTCATGTCCTTGTGTGCCGTCGCAGAGGGGGAGAAAAGTTGGGATATCAGATTTAGCTGTTATTTGAAAGCAGCATCTTGGGTTAAGTGGCTCTTGTGGTTTCTTTTCTCTGTAAAGTCAATACGGGAACAAGGCACAGAAGTGTTCCTTTAGTTCCACAGAAACATTACACCCATTCACGTGCTCAAGTATTTCAGATATGCCAAATATTTGTGTGAAGGTTTTTGTTTTTATTGCAGCGACATAAAGGATATATTTCTTATTAAATAGATAGAAATATACATATTTTCCCACCACATATGGAAAATCAGAATGAATACAATAACTTTTCAGGCAAGTATGCAAGAATGAGATTATCATACATAAAAGCCAGAAGCAAAAACACAAGTGGTATCAAAAAGCATAACCTAATTAGAAGGACTAATCAACTTAAATGTCTTCATATTGAAGGGAGCAGGAGAGGATAATTAGTCTTGGGGTTCAGTCTTCCTTCCTCTGCAGTCATGCTACTAACAAGAGTTGATGCTGTCTGGAATTGCCACCCACATATAACAGCTAATTGCAGGTCTTCGCCCTCAAGCATCCTTCTAGTCATAGAGACAACAGGGAAATTGGCCATTTCAGCTGTGCTGGGTATCATTAATAATTAATGGCACTTTCAAGAGTTAGCCTGTCCCTAAAAACCAGAGCAAGAGCCACTTTGGAAACTATGCAATGTGTCATTTGATAGCAAATATAACCATTTTACTCTGCCGCTGAATACTGCTGCTTCTCCAATGAATGGTTCTTTTATTTTATATCATGTTTTGTAGAATGAGATAACTGCTGTCTTGATATTTGTCACATTTGTAAAAGCCCAATTAGGTTTTCCACACTTACAGGGGACATATCAAACAGATTTCCATGTTCATACTTTGCAAAAAAACAAAAATCCACACTAGGTCTGCTCGCCTTGCTGTCACAGCTGTACAGTTACATGCACACCATACTTCAGCTGTTGTCTGTACTACAATTAAGGTAAAAAGTAAAAAATAGGAATTTTTCATTCACTGAATATAGATGACTCTTATGGAGCCCTGAGTGCAAAACAGGGGATTTGGTGTATGAAATGAGTTCTGTGCCACCAACTGGATATTTTCAAAATTAAAATGACGAGCAGCCATACAAATGATTTTGTGGACGAAATATTCCGTACGAAATATTGCGTTACACCCCATAGACCCGTTCCCTAAACAGTGTACAAGCGTAAATACACCAAGAGAAGAAGAGCTAGTCTAAAACAAACTTAAACACAAAGCGGTTCAAGACATGTGTTGAGGATGCGATTGTATAACCATGAAGTGTTTTGCAAATTTGAAAATGTTCAACACACATTTTCAACGACATTACACTGAATATCATCTATGATACAACAGCAGCAAAAAGTGGAGAGTCTGTTACGTTTGATCACATTTCTTCTCTGTAGGACGTCATCCACTGCTCAGTTCAAGGGTAACCAACCACTGTCTTATAACTTTATTATTCTTTCTTAATCGGTTTATAAATATTTATGAATCGCCAAAGCCTCCCTGACTTGCAGCTAAGATTGCAGCCGAGCGGAGCACATACGTTCCGAGGCAGTCATGGGTTAGAAAAGAAAGATAGTGTGGACAGGAGATTTGTGACAGAGCAGAGCATGAAACCCATCAGTTGATGAGTGGAAATCCCTACTTTCTAATTAATAGAGGTACACAGGCCAGAGGGATAAGGAGGATCAGGGAAATGAAATCAGCAAAAAGATACCATCACTCATTTCTGGGGTCCATTGTCACACTTCAGAATCTGCTGTAATGAATCACTCAAGCATTCTGCAGATACATTTGAATGGTGGAGAAAATTCATTGTCCGGTAGAGAGCATTCGATAAGGATCTTTTCTCTTGCCTCTCCCTCTTCTTCAGCCTCTTCTTTGCCTCTTTTGTCAAAGGGGCCTCTGATCAAAAAACGAAATCAAGGCTCAAGCAACAGGTGCGCTGTGTCAAAAGCTGCTGGAATCTGCAAGTGGACTGGAAAGCCTTCCTAGATAAAGAGTCTGACTCCAGAAGTTTCAAGGGATTTGCTTCTTGAGGTTAGTTGAAAAAGCCAGAAACGCGCGAGATTTTACAGTATGTGTCCATAATTCAGTAAACCAAACAATGGAGGCTTGTTATGTGACATTGTGGGTCATTGCATGACTTTTTCATATAGCAAACTGGTTGACTGGCCTACTAAAATGGCTAAATATTCAGAATGTCAGATGAGGAAGGAGTATATAAGAAGAAACTAGACACACTTGTAAGGTTAAATACTGTGACAGGGTTAAGTTGAGCAGCATATAGGCGTTAACTTTACTGACATATTGCACCACCGCTGTCGATTGGTATGAAGTACAAAGCAAAATGTGCTTAAATGACACATTTTGTTAAAAACACATTCAGCCTGAAAGACACAACCAAGCATGGAAGGTAGAGAAATTAGCTTAGTTGTTAGGCAGCAGTGCTTACAGATGAGCAGCGCTAAGTTGGCACCATGTTTTTATGCACCTTTTTGTCTACACATGGGACACTGCCTTTTGTTCGGCACAAGCAGCCGAGTGCAGACGCTAAACCAAACACCCTCGGGCTTCATCAAACAGTGTGATTAGCTTTGCATGTAGCCAAACCGTTAGCGTCATTCAGGCTGTAACTGTGGATGTGTTGTTTTGAACACTGCTCGTGCTGTATTTCACTGAAAAATGTCTTCAGAGCTGACCTCTTAATGACACAATGAGTTTCACTCAGTGGAATTACGTTTCATGCAAACTGTCCTGTTAGCAGCCTTTCATTGCTTCCAACACTCCAGTCTGCATGAGTAATTGATATTTTGACCTTTGAGTTAAGGCTTATTGAATACCACAGCAACAAGTAAACATGTCACAATGACTAAAATAAGGGACAGGTGATACAATAACTTCTAGGTCTTTATGGGTCCAAAGTATTCAACCATTTTGGAGAGAAAAAACTTCAATGCCTGTGTGTGAATACATTTGTTCAAAAAGGTAATTCAACGCAAATGGGTCTTAATGACAGTCAGACCTGATCTGAAATAGACCCAAGAACTTAGAATAATTATACCCTATCCAAAATGTGGCTGTCCCAAATAAAGAGAGGAGACAAGTGCTGGCAGTAGCATGATGCAGGCTGACATGTGATCAGAGCTGATAGGTAATGAATATAATGTGGACCATGGGTCCTGGGTGGGGTGAAGCTTTAAACACTTTGACTACCAGCATGGTAGTCTGAGTCACACTGGGGTTTAATTTAGACTCTTATATAACTGACGACAAATTAAACAGACTCTTCTGCTCTGTCTCTCCAGAGGAGATAAACATGAGAACATTTTTAAAAATACTTCCATTCTGTTTTCCTCATTTAAGCAATCATTGTGGGATGTGTTGAGAATGGTTTCCAGTGCTATTTGCCATCCAGTTTGTCACTGTTAGGATACGATCATGATTTACACAGTAAGGATAGAATCTTCAGCTTTATAAATATCCATAGTACATAAGTGTAACCCTCATTAGCCAGATGTTAAAAACACATGCTGCTTTAAATAAGGAAAAAGCAACAGTGCATAGTGCAGAAAGTGGAAAAATCCTTCATCACAACTGCAATATCTTCACATTTCAAATTTTTACAATTCAGCAGAAGCGCAGTAACCTGTTAGACAGCTCTGATCTGCAGCTATAGGAAACAGAGTCCACTATATTGTTAACCTTTGACCTTTTCACCAAGGTTTTCTGGCCATATTTTTAAGCAACACTTGAAGCAAAAGATGTCGTGAAATGTTGACTGATTTATTTGAGATGACTCCAATATTCAATAAGATCATTTAGCACTGATAATTGTAAAACATCTTGAAAGCATGTTGAGACTTCCTTGAATGCCATTTCGCAAGGTGTACAACACTAATAGTTCAAGGAGATCATGTTTAAGTATTAGGGAAGAGGAGAAATGCATCATAATACAGTGTTAAGTGCTGCTCACATAGCAGGGTAAATACAGCTCCCGTAAAATAACTGTGATGGTGAAATCTGAGGAAGACATGAAAGCAAAAACAAAATGCTGCTTATATCTCTCTATATCATATATCCTCAGAGGGGATTTACCAGGGCTGCCTTCAGACATTATTATTTTTGCTTGCAAAATGCATATGCATCAAGACCAAATTTCAAACCAGTTTAGTATGTAAGTAAATATACTGTAGATTCCGTTGTGCCTCTTTCGCTTTTGCCTTTGTTTGCTTTGTAAAGATAATTTAAGTTTTCAGTTTTAAGTAGTTCAATCCAACCCAGGGGAGCTTTACCCTGTGAAGCAAGATTTTTTTTAAACTTCACTTTCTGTCCTTTTTTACTCAACCCTTATATCCCAATGCAATTATTTAATATACACCCACTCATAGTCTGCATATGAGATATGAATATAATTGTATGTTACTTTTTAATTACAGGAAAAATCTAACTTGTAAGATGATGGGCTGGAAGGTGCCATTGCATTGTTATTTTTTTTTCATCCTCGTTTTCTGATTATGTGAGCTGGGCTCCTTTGCTAAGCGATGATAAGCAGAATTTCCATGTTCTCTGCATAATTAATCCATCTTTGCCTCTCTTCATGCCAACTCTGCCGTTATCGCCTGCACATGCCTGAATTGCAAAAGAATCCTCTCTTCAATTGGAACTTATTGATATTCTAAAAAAACTCAAAATCCTCAAATTTAAGTCACAGATTGTTAAATGGATTAATTTCGCGGCAATCGCAAGCATCTAACGCGGGGAGACAGGCAAAGCAAATTGAAAGTGTCTCCTGTTTGTGGAGTTTTAGTCCCAAATGATAAGGTTTATTGGCATGTTTTTTCTCCATAGTCTGAAAATTACCATTTATTTGCATGCCATAAAATACTTTTTTATGGTTGAAAATTCAGAGGAATTTCTTTCAATGCCTGTCGTTGGCTTCATGATAACAACTTCAGCTTCCCACATCTGGACGCTTTTGATACTGGGAGAAAGGAATGTCTGAATATTTAATATTTTTATCTGTTTTCATCGATGGTTTCACCATTAAGGATGGCTCTGCTATTTGCATGGAGCCTGGCAGATGTAGATTTATTTTCTGAGCTGTCGACGGCCTGCCTTTCTGTGAATATATTGATGCATTTTTCCATTTTGCTGTGCACTGATGCCTCTGCATATGTAATAAACCAGCAGACACACTTATAAAATACACCAACAGCCTGTATTATAATGCTGCTTTAGATGTGGGTCCTCACTTACTCATGCACATATAGGAAAAGGAGAGAAAAAGTCAAGCACACATATCAAATATAATTTACTTGACCTCATAAAAATGAATAATGTTAAATCACAGGATGTCAAAACATGCAAGGTGCTTGTGTGTAACACAACAAAACATTATGCAGATGCCTGATGTGCAAAGCTCTGACTTATAACTAGTGATACACTGAAACATGTACAACATCACTACACACAGTGGGCTTTAATAATCTCACCCATAATAGCAATACTAAGTATGCAGTATTATTTCACTACAGGATATAGAGATGAATATGGATGTTTTTGGTCCAGTTGCTTGTTCTTCAATCGTATTACAGGTAAATTGTAAACATCAACGAGTATAATTTTTAGATTTTAATGTTTGTATTCTGTGTATTTTCATCATAGTTTAGGATGATATAGGCCTGGATTGATTTTCTATTATTGGAATGGAATGGAATAATCACTTCAAATGGAAATTTTGTAAGTGATTAAGCATGTTGTCTTTAATAACTAACACTTAAATATTTTAATTATATTATCACCCCTTATCAAAGCTAGATAACAATTTCACATTTGAATGTAAAAATTGTCAAAAAAGGAATGAATGAATGAATGAATGAACAAGTTTCTTCCCTGACTTCTGGGGTAATATAAGAGTTTAATCAGACATTAAGTCAGTCCACCAGCCATTATATATTTCATCAATTTGCTCCTTCCTTAGAAATACAACAATTAAAAAAAATGAACTGCTTGAAACTAGAGCAGATAGTCATGATTTTAATCCATAGAAGATTTGTTGATGCTCCCTGGAGGTGTCACGTTCCAGCCTCTGACCACACGTGTAAACAACATGTGATTAACAGTAAGAATATACTGCTGCATGTTTCTCTCTTCCTCACTGTCCTCCTCCTTGTCCTCCTCCTCTTTAAGAAGCCTTTATTTACAGATTTGCACAGTCCCTTTGGGAGGAGCATAGTCTGTTCATCCCGCCCTCTCTTAGTATTGTCATCACTTCTCTGGACTTGCTCTAATCTACAGATGCTCGGCTTTGTGTGACATTTTGGTTTCATTTTCTGAACATTCTTTTTCTTGTGCCTGTATTGTTGCCTGTTACACTTTGTTTTCGAAGGACGCCACCATCCTAAACGCTGATAGCTAAAAGCGGAAGGGACGGGTGGACGGTTGTGGAGAGTGGGGGGATCTGGATGGTGAAGCCTCCCTGGAAAGAGCTGGCTGTGAAGACTCCAGGGCCGCGGGTGGTTTTGGCAGCGAGGCCAGCAGAGTGGGCACTCTCTCAGACATCTGTTTGCTCACTGCTGCTGGAGCTGCTGGCTGGATGGGGGTTGGAGAGTTGGAGCATTCAGCCACAACTAGCACCAGCACCTCAACATGGATGGACATCAACAACAATGAAAAAGTAGCCGATTGCTTTTCAATTCCATGTATTTATTGACATAGTGCTATGTGATCCAGATGGGGGACGTTGATTTGTGGTGATGATAATTATACATCACAACAAAAATAGGATTGCAGTGCTCCTCCCAGGGCATTCAAGGACACAGGTTTGAATGTACATTTGAATACAAATTGCATTGAAGTATTATGGAGCAATGCAAAACTATGAACAATGGCTATAACTGACATAAGGTCAATGGCCTGTATTGTTTTTTCAACAGCAAAGACAGGGCCTTAACCCAACACACACATGTTTTTTTTGGTAGCAGGGTAATAACTGGACAAACACGCAGGGGACAACATGGAAATGGAAACTCCAACAACAGTGTACCAGACATGGGCTTTGGACCCAGCAGTGCTCACCTATGTGCCAGTGTGCTAGCCTAAAAAGAGAAAGTACTTTGAATTACCATAATAAATGACTGAATACTTTCTTTGTTAACAAGAAACAGTGTCAAGGTATGGATCAACCATTGATCAACAGAAAAATATGCCTAATTGGTGTGTTAATTATGCATTAATCACACAGTATAAAACAGAATTCCTACTATTTATTTCAGAAGAAATACTTGGATCTGCCCCTGCATCAGATCAGCACCAATATTTGATGGATCCAGGTTCCACTGTTTCACCAAGTTTCATTAAAATGGTTGATAAGTTTTTGAGTAATCCTCCAAACAATCAATTGACAATTTGACCGATGCATGTGAAAACAACAACCTCCTGGGTAGAGGCAATAAACACTGACGCATGTGCCACCCCCCCCTGCAGCCTCCATCCCTCTACAGTACACAAGATACACACACATAGACCTCACATCCTCTGGAGACATACCCAAGCAGCCGGAGGGGTGTCATTGCAGCAGGTAAACTCATAACGCTGATGTCCAAACTGAGCTCCGAAGGCTGGTCTTTATGGATGGAGTTACTGTTCAAAATGATGGCTGTCACTCACAGCCCCACTGGACACTGGCCCTTTAAAGAAATGAACCCGATCAGGTTGTCATGCCAGGTACTTAAACGTACTAAAATACTGCAGCAGTGACAGTATTTGAATTAAGAACATCATAAAAGTAACAGAACATTTTTGTATTAACAACTGTGAACACCTGGTGAAGTTATTGCACAAGTAGATTGTTTTTAAGACCTAAATTTGTCAGAATTGATGTGTTGTGATGTGATGATCAACTTTGTTATTATGCGTGCATCACTTATGGGGTGTGGGGAAATAAGCTCGGCACACTAGTCAAGTCAAGTCAAATTTATTTTATAGCCCACTCACCCTTTGGGATACCTACATTTACAGAAGGGGAACATTTTCTTAGACTGTGTCATTCATCCATCAGTTAAAAAGCTGCACTGTAAATGTAAAACCCTTCACTAGAAAGGTTGACCATACATTTTACTTTGTGAAAATCTAGTGCTGGTTTACTAAATCAGTGTGAAGGTGTGAAGAATGAATGAACTGAGGCTCAAGACTTTGGTACATTCCTCCCAGATTACATTTTTGTTTAGATTTAATTGTAGAAGTGATAAGATTAGATTTGTTTATACATATTTATGTGTTCTTTATTGTATGTTCTATATAGTAGTTTTCAGAAATTTCTAGATCATCTCTGGCTTATTTTCTTATGTTCTTGTCTACAATCACAGCTTAGTATGAATGTCAAAATATTCAAGAGCCACATTTTCCATCCTGTCTCATATGTTTTTATGATGCACTTACGGTGCAAAATTACTTTCGACGTTTTAGAGATAAATGACTTGTGACGTTAAGCAGTTATTTTTGCTGTGCCCTAGTGTTTTCCAGGCAGTAGTAAGGAGACATACAGCTAATAGACATGTCCATGTGTGTTCAGCCAGAACACCAACAAGACACAGAAACACTGATTGTTCCAAAACACATTTTCTTTAAGAATGAACCTGCCGAAGTCACCAGACAGCCAACCTCCAGCACCTCGTGGTGAATGCCGTTCCCCAAATGTGACTTGGCAGTTCTAATCAAATGATTTAGCACATCAAATCAACCTTTCCCCCTGTAATCACATTATGTGAGTGCACTGCACAGCATCTCCACAGCATACAGTATACCTTAACCTATTAATATGACCAACCTTGTGTCAGTGATTTCCCTGGCGATGGAAACAGTATCATGTTAATTATCACAACCATCTGGTCCAAGCTGTGAAAAAAAGCTTTCTCTTCCTCTCACAGATTTGTACCTGTCAATCAGAAGCGGCTTCAAACAAGCTACTGGGGCTCAGAAACAGCAGAGAAGAACCTTGTTTCAGTCTCAGAGGATTTAGGAGTGGCGTTAAATTAATCTTCAGCTGGCAATTTGACTCTCCTCTCTCACTATGTTGTTGCTCTTACCCACAAATCATTATTGATTTTGGTGCTGGGTTCCTAATATGGCCAGTAAATGCTATTTATGGATGTTTTGTGTGGTTGTCTGTGTGATTTCTTTATTTTTAACTCTGTGATAGGTTCATTGTAATTTTACCAATAGTTTCTGCACAATGTGCTCATGCAGCATTTGTAAAGATACAAAATAAAACAACAACAATGCCATTAAGGGTATTCACACCATTAATTAGTGTTGTTTATTTTTTAATTCTCTACTTGTTCATTTTAATTACAGGACACAGCTGCTTTCCTTTGTTTTAAAGGATTCCCTTTCTCTAACAGAAGCTCCTGGGCTGGTCAAGTGTGACAAAGCTGAGAGCTGAAATATTGAAATCATTCACTGTTTATGATTGTACCACTGTCCCGTTACCACCGCCGTATTTGGATCATGACCAGAGCTGCATGCGGGGAAAGAAAGAAAGAAAGAAAGTTTGGCCACCAGAGGATGGGAAGCGAGACAAAACGAGGAGGCTGGAAAGACAGATGCTTTCCTCAAGGTGAACCGCCACTGACCTGTCTGCCACATAAATTATTCTCTAGTTTCAGACTCCATTCCAAAGTTGTGGAATTGGGTTACAAGATAATTTCACAGGCCACTTGCTTGTCTTCCTTGGCAGTCCAACTGGCTAATTGAAGAGAGTGATTTCCAGTTTGGGCAACTATTCAGAACATGGCAGTCAAAATCTGAATGATTTAAAGGCTCCCTCACACACACTCTGTCACGGACTCTTCTTTTTTTTATTTTGAATATTTTTCTAATTGTAGCCAAGAGAAGCCGCTCACATTCTGACTGACAGTTCATCAAATATTGATAACTAAGTAGAGTGTGAAAACCAGGGCATATTTTCTCACTGGAAATCCATGTACTAAAACCAATTTGAATATATTTTAAAGTAAACACATGCACGTTTCAGACTACAGTACATAGAATTTCCAGCATTTCTATATGGGGATAATGGATTGAAGATCTTCTAAGTCTTTAAAACAGTAAAAATATAAATGTATAAATATTTATTTGATTCTGGTCAAGCCATATGAGGTCATGACATGTCCATTTAGATCGATTCTCAGAGTGCATTATGGGGGATTGAGTATTTGAGTATATGGTTTCAGTTTCTTTAGTGATATGACACAGAGCATGTGCTGTATTAGATCATCAGAGGGGCTAGAATAGGGGTTACTTTTGTTTAATTATACGAATTTTGCAGTTAAATTGTTGATATATACCAGGAACACAGCAGCAGCAACAAACATTTTTTTAAATGTTTATCAAAAAATGTGTTTTTATTATATTTATTTTATGTAGTATTTGTGATGTGAAACCGATGGTCAGCAACTCAGTTTTAACCAGTTCCCTTTTTATCTACTCACACCCAAATAAGGCGCTAATTAAGGCGACGCCGAATATTAAGTGGGAGTAAAAAAGTAAACGTGGATCAAGTGAAGTTCACCAAACTGGCTACGGTACCCGGGGAGGCACAAACCTTATCTTCAAACAAAAGCGCGAAACGCTTTCACCTCCACAGTCAGTCCGTGCGGATCGCGGCGAAGCGCAGCCTCATCACGGAGAACAGTACAGAGAAAGAGTGAGGGGAGAGAGAGAGGGAGGGTGTGTATGTATGAGAGAGAGAGAGAGAAAGAGAGGGGGAGAGAGAGAGAGCCTAAGCCAGAGCCAGAGCCAGAGAGACGAGAAAGATAAAGGAAAGAGAGACGGAACGATAGACTTGTGCGTAAAAAGAGTGTCCAGTACTGGTGCCCCCCCCCCTATTTCTTCCTCTTCCTCCTCTTTTTCTTTCACAATAACCGTCAGACAAACCCAAACCCGGCTGCTTGGATGAACCAAAACCTATCGATCTGTCAGTACTACACCTGGATTCACTGACCAGCCGCGCAGCAGCAGGCATGTCCCGAAGGAAGCAGAGCAACCCCCGGCAGATCAAACGTAAGTTTCTCCGCTGTTCAGCCGCTACACCGCATCTCCATCTCCGCTTCTTAGAGTTTGAAACCACGCTGACCACACCGGAGGCTCTTTACCTAGCTAGTCGTGTCGAGTGTGTGTTTGTGTGTGTGTGTGTGTCTGTCACGCTCCACAGTCTCTATTTTCACTTGTTTCATGTTTTACAAAGATCATTCATTTAAATTTCACCGGGCTGCTGTGTGAAAGTTACATTTAATATTCGCAAAATAAGTTATTTTGGTGTTTTTGTTTTATCCGGAGTAGTCGTTGTGATAGTTTATGTTTCCACGCGCGATTCAGGATTCATGTGGAAATAGTTTTCAATAGCAAAGCCTTCAATTCTAATTATTAGCTAAAAATTGTTAATCGAGCAGTTTTATACTGTATCGATGTATATTGGCTATATTTTCTCGCTGTCAACTTTTCCCCACCAACAGACACACGTGTCTCACACACACTCTTTACTCCTTCACACACACTCACACTCCCATGCATTCCTTTTCTCTCACATTTACAGATACACTTGCAGGTGTACACACACACACACACACACACACACACACACACACACACACTCACTCAGTCTCTCTCTTTCTCCAACTTCACATTATATGGATGGCATACATCTGAATTGTGTTAGACCTTTATGTTGTGTTACTGCTGAA
Source organism: Genypterus blacodes (assembly GCF_046128005.1). Lineage (NCBI taxonomy): Eukaryota > Metazoa > Chordata > Actinopteri > Ophidiiformes > Ophidiidae > Genypterus > Genypterus blacodes. The sequence goes on along the minus strand of NW_027466864.1, from coordinate 3,485,076 downwards.
TAAGAGCAGGACTGTGCCAAATTATTATTATTTAAAATGTTTAACTAATGGGAAAATGTGAACATATCTCTTTGTGTGTTTGCCTTTTGGTTTTCATGAATATGATTTTTGCTAATGCCTTTAGTCTGATATTCAGTGGATCATCCAAAAATGTTACATCACAACATGCACTAATTTAAAAGTGGGTCATATTTAAATTTTAGAATTTTTGTTTGTTGTTATTCAAGGTTTTAATTCTAAAGCTTTTCATAATGAATGAAATTGATTCCACAAATATATTAGAATACATACAGTGCAGGCCTGTGCACATTTATAAACATAAACACACTTTCATCTTTCAAAACACAGCTGACATCCCTGTGTGTGTGTGTGTGTTTGTGTGTGTGTGTGTGTGTGTGTGTGTATGTGTGCGCACACGCATGTATGTGTGTGTGTGTGCGTGCGCACGTGTGTGTTGATTTGTATGCTGTTGGTTTTAATAGTTGTTTCTGTGACATACAGCAGTTTGTGTTGCACTGATGAGAAACTGATGTCAGTACGATATACAGTATCTGTGGTTGGACGCTATTATGACCAATGCAGACCTAAGGCAATATTGTGTGTGTGTGTGTGTGTAGGTGTGAGTGTTCATATTGTACAAACTCACATGCATGAATTAATTGAACCGTGCATACAGTATATACACTTTATGTGTATATATATATATATATATAAATGAGTATTTTTTTATAGTGTGAAAGAAATTGTGTGGCATTTGTGTGTTGTCTTGTATTTTACACATATTTAATATTGTTTATTTCGTCAATATTTCATCATGATTTTAAAAGCTTTTCTCGAGCCTCTCGTCATTTTGAAGCTACATTTTTTCTCCAAACAATAATAGCATCTATATATGGTTTTAATATTTTACATTCCATTTATTTTATTATGTATAAGATGAAATCAAATTCTATTGATAACCCTTAAACCAGTAACTGGAACCTTTCATGTTTTTGCTGGAAATGATTGTGGAGATATTTGCATGAATACATACAGTTGTTATATAGCTTTGAATTATTTGCTTTGTTATGATCGTGAAGTTGAATGAGTTGGGAGAACATAATTGAATTCCAGCTATTAACGTGTTCATACGTGTGCGTTCGCTGGCATCCACGGCAATGCCACCATTTCTAACCAAACACGACAACACATGACGCGTTAGGCCCACTCATCTTTGGACCAATCCCATAGTAGCACCCAAATTTTGTTGTTGAGCGAAAGGAAATGCAGCGTTTTGAGTTGTGGATTCATCACTGTGACCTGGCCTTGTGTGAATTAGTATGTCATGTGTAAGATCTTGTTAATATGGAGCAAGCGTGCCGCCGTATAATCAAGCCCTAGTTAGAAACAGAAAGGTCACGAGGAGCCTAGATCCACTCTTCCACCCCGGGAACTCTGGGAAAAAAGGCCGAGGAGGCATTGCACAGAAAGTCAGCACAGACAGTCATTCTAAAGGACAAAAAGGTTGTTGGGCACAGTCCCCCCCCACCTTCCTGCATACATTGGACCCTTATCTAAAATTGTGATTTATGCAGTATTTTAATATTTTGCTTATTCTTTCCCCTTGGGTGCTCTCTGAGCGGTGATAAAAAGGCGATGCTGAAAGAGCACCATTAATTTGCTCCGATGACTGTGGAGATAAGGCCAGATAATGGGAAAGATAAGCAGAGAAGATATACCATCAGAAACCCGATTATTACCATTAAAATTCCAGCCCAGCAATCTGCAGCTGGCTGATAATTCCTTCTCCGTTTCCACCACTTTGGATGATAAGGCAAAAAATAGTCACTCAGTGCTCCTTGATTAGGCTGCCTGGATATCCCGATAATACAGTGATAAATTATGTATTTCCCCCCTTGTTTTTTTTCTGTGAAACGTTACATCTGATTTTTTTTCCTCCATATTTCTGCCCCCCCGCTTCTGGACCCCCACCCTCTCCTTGTTGATTTTCCAAGAAAGCGAGAGAGAAAAAAAGAAGCCCATACTCTTTTATTGTAATAAGAGTTTGATAGAGAGAGGAGATAGCGGTGGAGGTGTTTTGTGTGGGAGCACATATCAATGTTATCAGCTCATCTCCCTGGGCCAGCTGCTAGCTGCTGTTGTTTTTAGCCTTATCACCTCGTGCCAATATGCCAATAAATTGCCCAGATTGTTAGCCGTTCCTAGGCGGGTCAGTAGAATTTGACAGGAATGATGAAAATATCGCTGATGCTCTGCGGATTGCGATTAGCTGCTGTAATATGATGTGTGAATTCCACCAAGCTCCCTCTATCCTCTCCCCCTCCCTCCTTCACTCCCTCCTTCACTTCCTCCCTCCCTCCCTCCCTCCCCAGCTGCTGGTGGTGGTGGTGTCCATACCTCCATTCGTACTGAGAGGAGAACATTTTGATGCTTAATAGGAAGGAAAGATATGAACGGGCTGAATTGAATCCAGACCCCCTCAGAGTAATTTTTCTGGAAAATTGCCCCCCAAAGTTTCCCAGCGTAAAGGGGAATCTGGATGATGTAGGGAGCATTCCTCCACTGATGTTTATGGGAACATATTGGAGCAGCCCCCAGAGGCCATGTGCGGACATCTAATGTCAAATGTTCTTATTAAACTGACTTAGTGTTCTCCCCTCTGCTGTTGTCTTCACCACGTGGTCCATCTGAGAATTCATGTTGTTTCCCTTTTGGCTCTTTTGCACGACATCGTCCAACCAGACCTCTGATAACTCACGGGTGAAACTCTAGTGATTACACCGATCTGTTACAGTAAGTTTGTCCACCCGAGCTGCGAGTGCACCAGTCCCCAGAGCACAGCACCATGTCGCGTTGTCAAAATGTCTCATTTGAGATAGATCTTACAACTCTAAAGCTGCTCTACTGTAGGGATATCGTCTCATTTTTGTTTTTTTTATTTTGATCTGGAGTATTTGGAAGGGGGATTTGCCACATTTGAGAAACATTGTAAATACATGAATCCTTTACTGTTATTGGATACATTTGTTTAACAGTGAGTCAAACCTACTGTACGTTCAGCCCATGTATTATTATAATGCTCCCTCTGCTAGAGCTAAACACACTCCCCTGCTAGACCTGGAAGTCTGCTTTTTTATCATGGCAACCATTTTTTCCATCTACAATCCACCGTTAATCTTTCTTACTCCTTAGCATAAGGCCACTTTATGTAACGTCAGCATACTGTTTATCATATCAGGTGACATTTCTATCTTTGAGGGGCATTTATCAGAAGGCAGATTACAGTAGTAAGGGATAAGGGGAGTGTTTACTGAATTGACTGCCAGCATCCTGTGTGTGTATCTGAATTTCTCTATGCATGTGTGAGCGTGTGGCTGTGTGTGTTACCATACAGGGATGTGAGCTGTTTTAAGTTGGTTTCTCATCATCCACATTTCCTACAGTCGGTAACTTTGTTAGCTCTTTGCTTTCCTGCTTATGGAAATGCTGCTCACAACGTAGAAGAAGTCACACACACCGCATTTCACCTTTGCCCACATGAAATAGCGAGTCAAGCACTCAGATGTTTCGGGGGTGTGAAATCAAAAAATCTTTGCATGCCAGCCTGTCTGTATATTTAAGGCTCTCTTTTTCATTGAGTGACAATCACGGCGTGTCTCTCATGTTTCTCTCTTGATTTCTGTCAGAAGAAGAATGGTTGTTGAATGCCAACTTTCCCTCAAACATCTGTTCGCTGCCAATAACAGCTTGTGTTGTTGCCTCGTCTTAGCTGAAGGATCCCCAATTGCCTCCTCACTTTTGACACAAAACAACAATGCAGATGAATGTCTGCTCCTTGTAATGTTTTTCTATTGTGTTTAAACTAAAACGTTTTTTGCACAGTGAAATTCTTTGTGTGCTTACTGCTTAAGTCACACGCTCTCCAGCTACAGGGAGACGAATGTGTCGCAGATGCGTGTTGGTGTTTCCTTTGTGGAAAACACTGCTGTGTGGTGCGGTGGATGAGCTGCAGTTGGCAGCCGATGGACGGACGGACGTTTGGTGCCTAATCCTGCACTCTCTGACGCTGTAGCCCGCAGTGTGAAATCTGGGCAGGGTTGCTGGTTTCCAAAGGTGGAGGTCACTTCCTCACACTGTTTCCTCTTTATCTTCCTCTTTCCTGAATTCCACTGCTATTATTCCAATAACTGCTGCTCGCCATTATGTCTGCATTCAAGCATTTTCACAAAATCTAAAAAAAAAACGTGCATTCTTTTTGGAAGTAGTTGACACTCTCGCTGGCTGTGGTTACATGTGTGTGTGTGTGTGTGTGTGTGTATTTTCATTTTAATTTGATACTCCAGTCTTCAGCAGTGCTCCCCTGTGTTTTATTTAGATTTTATATCAATGGTGCCCATTGAGCCTCAGGTAACAATTGACTTTCAGGCTGCTTTAAGTTAATAGCCTTGTCTCTTGCTTGTAGGGATCAATATTGGTATTAATTAATCACCATTATCAAGAGCAGGATCTAGTTCCATTTGTTGTTACATCAGCAAAATATCAATAGAGAAAGTGGACTCCCTGATCGTCATGGCAACTTCATCTCTTAGGTCAAAGAGAGTTTATCTTATCTTGCTGCTGAGAGTGGCAAACTGCTTAGGAATCTTGTTTAGACTGAAAGATCATCGATTTAAGGCTTTTTTTTTCACCCCCACCTTGTTGTTTCAGAGGGAGGGGGGGGGGAGAGAGAGAGAGGGGGGTTGGGTAAAGAGAAAGGCAGCATTCTAATCACAACAGAGATGTAAGATTTAAATATTGATGTCCAAAGGCCATTACAGCAAAGAAGGCCTGTGGTCTGGCTGTTGTTCAAGTACGTCCTTTTAAGACCCAGACAAAGGTTTGATTATCAGAGGTGTCACCGTGGAGTATGTCTGTATAGCTGACAGTGTGGGACTGCAGGGGAGATCAGTTTCCTGCTGCCACCGCCACAGAATGTTAACAGATCACCTCTACATCCTGGTATTTCTGCAGGCCTGAGCTTTTATCCTGGCAGGCATGAGACAGTGATAATGCAAGGCCGCCCTATTTGTCTGCGCGTATTCAGGTGAAATCAAGTGGATATTGTTAGAAAATGTATACATATGTTGCACATCAGATGTTATGCTGATCTCAAAATTGAGTTCATGTTGCATTTGAGGTGTTACGGTGTAGTGACCTTATTCTGCACTTTCACGAGGAAGCACAACCTCGATGAAGGATTTGACTAATGGGTAGAGATTTGGTGTGTGTGTACAGTATGTGTCACACAGCGGAGAGTTGGGTATCGTTCTAATGGGAAGTCAGGTCTGGTCTGAGGTATATGGGGAGCGGGTGGCCTGGGTGCCTGCTTGTACCTCATCATGCTGTCGAATGCTCCTCAGGGCTGGAGCAGAGAGCAGGGGCACTGTCTGCATTTTTTTTTTCTTCCTCTTTTTTTTTGCCTCCGGGACACAATTGCCTCATTTAACATTCTCTATTTGGCCCCTGCCAAGAGGGGAAATAGCCAGGGTGAGTAAGAGAGGCCGCCACACATCATGAATTCTTCTTTCATTTAACTTGCACAGCCCCTTTTCACCTTGGTGATGCACATGGATCAGGAATGAAGATATTGCTCAATTAAGGGAATTTCTGAGGTTGCTCCAGAGGTATTGCGGTTATTTTCGCGCCATCCCGAGGTTTTGATGTATCATGGATATGGATATTGGGTTCATCACATGTGTGTGATGCTTTGACATCTCCATAGTACGGAAGAAAAACTGTTTTGTGCCTGCAACAGGAACTTGCCTCTGCGAGAAATAATGTGCAGAGGTGGAATCCTGTCAGTCATCCATTGCAGGAATATAAATAACTTCTATGTGTCTATTAAGATTCTTTTTGTTTATTTCTCAATTTAATTAGCTGCAGTTAATGAAAACATCTTCATGGAATATGTCAAAATGGATATTAGGGTTTTGTCTGAATCTTGGCCCTCGGAAGCGATGAGAGAAAGGAAAGGGACTCTGCAAATATGACTCATGTTTGCATGAGGCGGAATTGGAAACAGTTTTCAGTTGATTTATTGGCTGAGCCTTGACTTAAAAATCTTAGAGTCAAGATTCAAAGTCAAGGATCATTAATTGTTTCATTTTAACTGGTAATTTTCTTCTGAAAGGGGGTTAAAAACAGGATCATTTTGGCCAGTTTTTCAGACCAGGATAGTAGCTGGCACACCAGAGAGCGATGCCCTAATAGCTGTTCAAGCTAAATCTCTGGCTGGGCAGGAATTACTACGGATGTGTTTGGGGGGGGGGGGGTGGGCAGTCTGAAGCAGAACTTTGCATTTGGATGAAATGCACCAGGCTCTATAGTTGTGGGATAGGTGGCAACAGAGGATTAACTAACAAGCTTTTCAGTTCAATTTGTACATCAGCATTTTCCAGCAGACGGATGGCACAAAACACATAGCATCTTAAGGCTTCGGTGGAAAATCGCTAATGACAAAGCTTTGTAAATAGATAAACAATTTATGTCAAATATGCTGAAAATATAAATCAAACTTCAAAACATGTTAATACGTTAAAGAGGCTATGTTTTGATTTGCACCACGGCAAAGCTGGTAAAGCTGTTGGCAGCAGAGCTTACACGTCATGTGATCAGAGGCCATATCTGTATGCCTGTGATTAGCAGAGTGCACTGCAACATAAATAGCCATAATGGAGTGATATCCCCATTAAAACAGCTTGATGTTGATCGATTATATTTAAACTAAATTATGCAAATCAGATTAGACAAAGTGTGTGAGAAAAAGGAGTGACGTGTTGCAGAGTGCACATCTCCTGCTTCTTATTATCTCAACGCGCTCTTTGTAAAGTGACAGAGTAAACACACAGCCGCTATTATTTCAGAATCAGGCAGTTTATTTTCTGTGTATTTCACAGAATGCTTATCTAGTAATTACTAAAAACTGTTGACATTGAGCAAGCGCTGTAGCCAGCTAAAATGCCTCTTTGTCTTATGATATCAGATTGAAAAGCAAAGATAAATGGTGAAAACTCCTTATTTCCAGCGTGATTGTGGAATTAAAACTCTCATTTTTAAATACCTTCTCCTGATTACGTCCTGCGTGAAACGTCTGCTATTTGTATTTACCTGGTAAAATACTGACAATTCTTTGCCTCCTGCTTTAGTCTGGGATGTGTCTGTGATTCCCCAAGACATACATTTGACCATAATCAAGTTTTTGAAGCTTCAGAAACAGGATAACAACTGGGTCAGTTGATAAGCTGGAGCAAAACAGGAAAAAAGCCTCCTCTGATAGACGAGAAAATCTGATTGATTGATGTCTGCTGGCTTTGCCACCATCACAAGCCAGTTGACAGTTTGGGATCAGATGATTTCACTCTTAAGATTGGGGTTGAGGGGAAGCTAGGCAAATATGAAGGACACAAAGGTCAATGGCTTCTCTCCTCCTCTCTGTAGCTATCTCTCCCTGGCAATAGCTTGCTTTGACAAACTGTAATATGTTGCTAAGCTTTGTGGCAACAGGACACATGGTCATAGTTTGTACAGTAATATCCTACTGCCGTAATCTCACAAGGAATGATTGAAAGTGGTGGAGGAATCTGGTACTAGCAGGACCCGTTGACATCATCAACTGCTGTGGACTGGCAGATGTCTCCTTACTTGTTTGAACTGAATTTTCCCATGGGATCGAATAAGTTAAACAACAGCTCTGACTCGGAGTGAATCTGTTATTGTAAGCACGATCTGATAAGACGGCACCATATTATGAGTTTGTGTAGCAAAGAGGCCAGAAATGGAATCTACGGCGACTGTCTCTCTGTGGTTTCGGAAAAAGCCGAACATGGAGCGGTGACAAAGGATGATTGGATGCATATTGTAAATAAACACCCAAGTCTTTCACGATTGCGTCTTGCTCGCAGTCTCTCCACAAGTTGTTCCATGCGACGTTTCATGTTTTGCTGCTGCCTAGATTGTGTATCTCCAAGATGAAGTGACAAGAGGTTCCTACGCTGCTCTGGGTTTGACCCCATATGGCACAATAACAGCAACACTCGGATTATATTTAACCAAAACAAACTCGGAATCTTGGAGGATAGATGTGGCTTGTAGTTGCTGAAAAAAATCCGAAGAAAGGCCCGGTAATAAGGCCCGTGTTGGTGGTTAAGTTTCCTGCGTCATTCTTATGGAGATGGTTGTGAAATTCTCTAAGCTGCGGCTTCAGTACCCATGGTGACGTGTGTGATGTCAATAGAAGGCCTCTCTTCCTCAGAGGGGTCCATCTCTAATAGACATAACAGACATGTCCATTAGCTTTGTGTGTGGGTGCTCTCAAGATCAAGGTCTCACTTCCAATGAAGTGGCTGTGCAAATGGAAGTCAAATTCTACTATTGTGAATCACTTGTTTTAATCAAGTTTTCATTGAAAGAAATGTACCCCCGCATTCACAGCCACAGAGCAAACAATAAAAAAAGGATAATCCGAAGACAATTCCCATCCAAATGGAACCGGACATCGTTTAGGGAAAGAGACAACAACTCTTTGTTTGTTTGAAGTGGTTGATATGACAACCTTCTTGTCAAAGACTCAGGGTGAATAAAAGGAATTTGTAATTACCATAATTATCTCTTATATGTTTTCACCTAATGATGTCCATTGAATGCCTGAGGCTTCATTTAGAGACGGCCTCACTGTAGGTTGGCATAGACTCATAATACGGCATGTTACATTATACAGCGCAGACGTAATGAACTTCTTTCATCAAAGATGTTTATCGTGCAGCACTTCTGGGGGAAAAGCCAATATACTTCAGCTTTTTGTTACAGTTGGATTATAACAATTCTCATAGTTCCCACTTATCTTTCAAATTTTCTCTACATGTGATATCAACCCAATTGGCTTCATGTCTAAACAGGATGGCTCTCTAATCTAGACCGCTGTTCGTTTCATGTAAAACATCTCATTTTGTGGCTTAGGCTGGTGGCTGTCTTATCATTACATAATTCACTGCCCTCTCCGTGATTTTCTTTGTGGTGATTTATTTAAATTCCCCCATGTTTATATATTTCCTGTCTCCTTTCATTCAAAATGATTGCCTTTCATGAGTTCAAAGACTCATCTTCAAGACTTTTGGTAACTTTATAGATATGAATTCACAGTAGGGAGAAAAAACTAAGCTACTTTATTGGAGAGCAGAGGAGAGAGTGCCAGAGCGTGTCCATCTCTGTCTCTAGGCCGAATCCAGAGGTTGAGCTAACCTGATCTAAAGCACAGATATGGCACTCTTACAGTCCACAGTTCAGCAGGTACAGCATTTGAGCGATCATGGCTGAATGCTTGTGTGGCGTTCTGCTGCTGCTCTAAGGCCTTCAGACCTGCATGTGGCTCCGGTCCTGTGGTTGCTTTGGTCTTTGTCCACCACCTATCAGCATATCAGCAGTGTCTCTGAAGCCTAGCTGTATAATGCACCATTTATGGCTTTGTGGGGGGAGATGGCGTTCGGGCAGCGGAATAGCTCCAGGCCTTCCCCTCAGTGAGTGGATTAGCGGCGGCCTGCTTTAGCGCACTCTACCGCGGTGTGAAATCGGCCCCGCTTCGGCGTTGCAATGAGGAGCTCCGTCTCTTTCTTTCTCCCTCACTCTCTCCCCCTCTCTGTTTCCTCACCTCTGTCGCAAAGCCTCTCCCAGCCATCTGTGAAATGTGGAAACTCTGTGTCTAAGTTGAGTTCAGATCCCATCCCCTCCGTCAAGCTGAGGGCCAGGAAGCAAATGGGCAGGCAGTCGGCGGAGGGGGTGTTTAAGAGGAAGGAGGAGGGGGGACGGGCGACGGGGGACGGGGGACGGGGGATCAGCTCACTGATGTCGTGCCGCGTGTGCAGGAACCCTGCCTGTTCTCCGCGGGCGAGTTGGAGGAGGGTCCGGGCCTGGGTGCTGGCCGAGAGATCTCTGGTTCCTGCTTGCAGGTCCAAATCCCCCCTCTGTGTGTGTCTGTGTGGAGGCGAAGCGGTGGCACAGCTCCCCTGAGCCCCTGCCCAGTCCTTTGAAGATAAGATGGTGATACAGACTCCCTTTCGGTACGTTGCTAACCGATGGTCTTTGTGTGACACACATGCCTCTCTCTGCTGGAGCCTGCAGCTAAAACACCTATGGTCTTTGCTGAAACGAATTGGCTGTATGGCCTGGGGTCAAATTAGATTATGAATGGGCGACAAAATCCTAGATCATGTGTTTAGGATGTTAACGGTAAATTTTTTCCCCCGTCATTTCATGGTGATAATGTGGAGCTCTGCCATGGTTGATGTTGTATTTCTAGTTGATTTCTCTCTCCAAGTGTCACTTTCATCATTTTCCCTTCCTCGTACCCTCAACGCTGACTTAATTACTTAGTTGCTGTTTTCCATGGCAACCACTTGTCATGATAACCGTGTTGATATCTTTTCTATCTGGACTGTATTGCTCTTGATCACGACCGTTTTAAACACATTTTCTATCTGGTCTGCATTTATAATATATTTTGAGACACTTACAGGCCAATTCTGCCACTTCTGGCTCTCCACTGAGCAACCATCATAATCAGGCTTTTGAATTATGAACTCAATATTCCCTTTATTTTTTCTATCCTGTGGTTACGGGGTTCAGATCTGTGCATAATGTCTTGTGATTGCACGGCATTATGGCGGTTTGGAAAGCCGAGTAGAGGTCCAGCCACGCATCATCTTTCCATAGACAATGTGAATCTCTGTGTCTCCCTGAGCTCATCAGGGATGGGGCGTTGATTGCTTTTTGATACCCCTCCAACGTGGATGAGGTCCTGCATACATCAGCTAATTAGAATGTACTTACAGTGTGTGTGTGTGATTGTGTGACAGGCACAGACAGACCCCACACTTCTCATCAGATTCTCAGCCCAAGTGCTCTAACCACACACACTAAAGGCTTTATCAAATTCCCGACAAGAAAAGCTATACAGCGTAAAGCCGGGGTTGGGTGGGGGCTGATGTCAGAGAAAAATAACACAGAAATGAAAAGAGAATGTAACTCTGGCAGACGTTGCAGCCTCAGGGTGAAAATCACACACACAGATGTTATATAGAACACATTGCGTAGGGAAAATTGAATCATGGCTGCTGGGTTTGAACTATGAAACGACTTAGATGACTTTGTGTGGGAAAAGAAGCCACTTTGCTACCGTTCCAGACCAGTACAGTCTACGTGCTGGCAGGAGTAGAGTTAACTTTGTCCCGCTGTAGTTAATGACGAGCGCTTTGCTAGAAGGTCTGAATAGATGGCACAGCAGTAGGGAGGGAAGTTACACTAGCTAATTAGGCGGCGCAAATGACTCAGTGGTATCATTCTGTGCACCTTGATGATATTACACTGTGGAGCAGGAGCCAGGGAGAGGTTTGCTGTTGCAACGCTGACTTTTTGGTATTTTGGGGCATTGCAGTGCACACACAACAATACACAATACACAAGACAATGCGAGTCAGTAGTGCACATACAGACTCCGGCTAGGCTCTCTAAATATCCCAGTCCAGCTATGATCTGTGAACGGTGTTGGGGCGTCTCTATATATTTCATAAAGGCATCCTATTACACCCCCATGGCTTGTGCGGGAACAGTACACTGTGGTCTAGTCCCCAAGCAGCAGAGAATAAAGTGTAGGATGTGGCACTGGAACAGAAATCTAGCTGCTGTTTCCTCAGGTAATCTTGACTTGGATCTTAATTCCAATAAAGTGTTATTTTTTTTCACAGCATAAGCCAGATCCAAGCTAGAACACTCCACTCTGTATTTCTGTGGTCATACTTTATTGAATATCATTTCAGATAAGAGGTGTAATCCTTTGGGGGAAGTGATGTATATTGACCAGCTCGATGATAGCGAACAGCACACGACTCTGATCTGAAAGTGGTAAATAACGATTTGTGTCGACTGCTCAAAGAAAAAAGCACAGAATTTGGAAACTGTCTGTATTAGTTGTCATTTTCAAAACTTTGTCTTGATATATGTAATGTGATTGCCATAGACTTGCACGCCTTTTGGAGTACAGTTCTTATCGCCTGGACTGTGGTGTTAGGTTTACATTTGCTCGGGCTCTTTATAGCACATCCATTAAATCTGCCTTAAAAACATCACTTCACACATCACACACATCATCATTACAGATCTTACATACACATCAAATGAATCTTTCTGGTCATAGCGAACACTTAACTGTACACATATGCACATTTGTTTTTACACTTAAACTCTAATAGCAGAGACCACAGTGATATCATATTTGTAAAAGTCTTTATGCAGTCTATTGAGGGCATGAGGAAATCTACCTGTTATGATACATACAGTACATGAACTATGTGTGAGTGTATCCATAGACACTAAAGGGAAGGAAGTTCAGATTGACTTAATGAAGTAAGAAATTGCGGTCTCAAAAGCACATCCTGTTAAGAAAAAGGTTAAATAATAATAGTTTAGTGTGGTAATGAAAATACTAATACTAACAATATAAGGGGTTTTAGCTGACATCAATATGAATGCAGTAGTTAATCAGCCAATGAAACTTTCAATCAAATAACACCACACGCTTTACACTCATGCTCCATCACACACACACACACACACAGCATATGGACACATTTTGATTGGTGCTGACGTTGACAAATGTTCCAAATCCGCACAAGCGATTGTACATTTTTACAGGCGTCTGCCAACCAGTCTCCATGTGTCTGTGTGTCTGTGAACAGAACATGCTGGAGCCAGGTCACCTGGGTCAATACCACACTGTTACAGCGTCACCTCTCAAAGTGACTGGGTTCCTTCCATCAGCAGAGAGCAGCTCTCTCCTCTCTGTTCCCACATGGTTCATTTCATCAGGATTTCTTTTATCTAGACCGGCCAGGCCCGTGACCCTCAGAGCTCTGATAGCCCTGTAGGACTGTAAGAGACCATCACCAGGGCATTGTGGACAGCGAAACAGAACTTAGTTACTCGGCTGGGTTAAGTTTTGGCTCGTATTAAGTTTGTGAGTGTGCCCCTCTGTGTTCACGCTATCACTGACCTGTGTCTGCTCGACTGTTTGAGTCTGAAAACCAAACTTCAAAGGGGCTTTACTGGAACAGCACATGAATGGTGATAGATTTTTGCATGAAATATGTATCATAAATTAAATGCAAATATTTAGCGGAGCTTTTTAAGGTTTTGAAATATGCCAGCCAGTAGAGCTAACACATCTAATTCTAAAATACAAGACAGAAAAGACTGGACTGTAATGCTCTGAACTGTTCAATTCCATGAGCCGAAAGAGAGTGCCATGTTTACTTTCCTTTGCCGAGAAGAAGAGAAAGGAGAAGAGAAATTAATGCTGTGGGCTCCCTGTAAAGAAAATCATGAAAGGAATCACCAAGAGTTCTTTAGACCTTTTCTTTTGTGTTGGGTGTAATGCCGTTTCTTTACTGCCTAGGTAGTCTCTGCCATCTGACTGCTTTTTGAAGTCAGCAGAAGTCGACAATATTTGCTTTTCAGCAATTCTCGCCCACTGTGTCTCTCTGTCTCGTTTGAAAGTGTCACCAGGATGGAGTCTGTATCAGTTCTCCTTGGAAGGAATGGCTTCATATTGGCCGTTTGGTTCCTTGGTGGACTGACAACGAATCCCTTGCAAGTGAGGGTTGCTGTTCATTGTTGTCCGAGGGTGAGCCTGATGGGCAGCTATGGGTGAGGGTGGGGGGGGGGGGGGGGGGGGGGGGGAGTAGACAGGGTATTGGGGGCAGGAAGCCAGATTGGGCCATGAGGGAGTGGTAAGATACTTTCAGCTCAGACCTGCTGGGGTGTGATCTCACCCAGCCATCAAGAACGGACCAATCCCAGCACCCTGTCCAAAACAATCAAAACTGGACAAAAGAGAAAGTGAGGGACAGGGAGAGAGAGAGAAGAAGGGAGCGTTTGAGAGAAACAAGGAGGAAAGGTGCCAACAATTCCAGAAACATACATACACATAGCATGTCTGTGACTTGATTATTATCACAGAATATTTGTTTCATTAAGGGGATCAGAAGAGGGTATCAGACCTTTCATCAAAGTTAAAGATGTAATCTGTAATCTTCTCACAGTCCCAAAGTGTAACTCACTAATTTAGATCGACTAAAATGAGGTGCTTTGGTAATAATGACAATATCCTGCATCCCCACATAAAACTAATCCTGCATGAACATACCTTTACTTGAACTCTCTGTACTCGCTCTGTTCCTACTAATACTTATATTTCGTCTGTATCGTACCAGAGATACAAAAGAAGATAGTGGTTTGGAAAGCTGAACGTGCTCAGGCAGATGGTTCCAGCATGGTGTTTGTCCTTCTACGTCACCAATGTTACATCCATCCGTGTTTCAGACGCCCCTGAATGAAGAGATGGGGCTCGACCTATTCCCAGCACATGGGTTTCTCTACTTGATCAAGCACATCTTTGTGTATTTGAAGCATGGTGTGCTATTTCTAATGGCATTATCCAGGGGGCCTGTATGAAAGCACGCTCCTTTTCTCTAGTGGAGGTGCGTGTGGGTGGATGAGAGGGGAGGCTGGGAGGCTGGGAGGCTGCGGAGACCTCGGCGTTATCAGCACCAGATGCAGGTTGACTCCAGACTTTGAATGGAAGGTAAAGAGAGAAGGGGGAGGAAATTAATGAGAGCCATAAAGCTAGTAGGATAAATAATTAGCCGAGCCGGTCCGAAGATCCATCCCTTCATTTGCTACCACAAATAAATTCTCTGTGCAAAGTTTGTCGCTGTTTGTCAAAATTGCCGGTGGATTGGATTGGCTCTTTGCCGTGCCGCATGCAGTTTCATTTGTTGGCCTAGTTATGACAGAACTGTAAGCTCTTTTGCTGTGCTGTCCCTCCTTCATTTGTCATGTATGCCGTCGTGACAGGTTTCTCTCTCCTGCCACCGATAATTGGCCAGACCGCTGCTTCCCTCCAAATGTGTGCAGCAGCGACAGACAGAAGGCCTGTGACTGTTTCAGTTGTCGTAATGTTCTTCATAAATCATCTGGATGAGCGAGTGTCATATTTGTGTCCACGTTTTTGTTTAGTATAATCAGAGGGACATAATAATGCTTGTTTACTTGTGGTCGAGCTTCTAAAAACAGCGCAGGCTGTAAAACGCCGATACTGAACCGTGCACGTCTTCACCTGCATTTATGCTCTGAGCGATGTTATTTCCCTGATTGCTGCTTTGCTTTGCCCTTCTCAGGATCAAAGCTAATTTTCTCTGCGTTAGAGGACACTCGTGCTAGTGTACGTGTGCTGATCTGGAGTGTTTACACATGGTTCACTCCCCAAGGATTTTGTATCATTGTTGTCACACTATATGGAGCATAGCCACTTGTATTGTTCTAATACGCCGCCTGTAGAATTGAAAAGAGCTGAGCAATCACTGAAAGACTTACATTATCCTGCAGTCTTTGATCGCTATTCATGTGTCGGCGCGAGGTAATCTTCCCCTCTAATCTCATTCACAGATATAAATAAACAAGTAATGTTGTAAATGAGAGAGAGCACATGAGTGAACATCCAGAGGATTATGGTAATTTGTGGATAAATAGAAGTCTTTAAAAATGGGGCTTTTATTAAGGAAGTTACTTTGTTAAAAATACCATGAACTTGTGTGCATGAGATAACAACAGAGAAATGATGTTTTATCATCGTTTGGGACATTGACTGATTGATATGTAACACATATTGCAGTCAGCTGTTACATTTGTTGCTCTAAAGGGTATTTCTGCAAACAAATGAAATTCCCTTGGGAGTTTTTTAGGTGACACAAAAAAATAAAACAAAATGTTCCTGACCAAGTGCATTGATATAGATCAACGTGTATTGATTGATTGACAGCTTCCTTATTCATTTCACTACACTGTAAAAAAAAAACCCTCCTAATTATAAAATGTTTATTCATCCATCCAGTAAAGCCAGGACAACACACACCCCAGCTCTGTCCTATCACCGTCTCAGTGTGGTGCTGATCTAACAGCTCTTCTGGAGATATGGATCATATTTATTTGTGCGCAATCAATTTATTAGGGACTGACGAATAAAAGCCCAGCAGACAAAATAACATCCAAATCAACACGGCCATATTGCCAGTTGATTTTAGGACATTTCTCTTTTTTCTAATCTCTTCCAACTTGACATTTGGAAAGTCAGAAATCAATTACGTCTCCTACCAAAATGAAAGGCGGAAAAAGCTAGTATATGACTTTAAAGTCAGCCTAGCTCGCCTTTGACACGGCACATTACAAAGGGAAAGGAAAATCACACTGCATACCTGATCCATAAAAAAGCCTTTGAAATGGATTGCTGGGTGGGATCCAGTCTGGCACAAGTCGTGGCATTGATGGCACAGCCCCTGGGCGCAGGGAGACTTGGCCTGGACAAGATGGTTGCTGGGCCCATATCAGTGGGCACTGGCCCATCCTCTGGGAGCTCCTAAGCCATGCCGTCTGAAGAACTGATGGGGTTGGCAGCACATAAGGGCATGCTACGGGTTTTATTTCAGTGGAAGCAGCCCGATGTTATCTCCTTCAGTCACCAACGCAGCAGCATCACCCAGGCTGACCGAGATGATTGAGCTTCACAGAAAATTCCTCCTTACAAATTATCTTCAAAACAAAAAAAGTTCCCATTTGTTCCCTCTGCAACCGTTTGCGGCTTTTCACAGTACATACAGCACAGGTGCCACAAATCTACAAATTGCACGCCGCCGTTTCTGTCTCGCATATTGCATTGAGGCGACAATTTGTTCCAGCTAATTGGAAATTTACGTCGGCCGTCCCCGCACAAAACATCAGCGTATCACACTGATATGATAACCGCGGATTCCGGCAGCCTCAAGAAACTTGACAGCTGCAACAGTTTTGTGAAATAGTTAGTTGATAACCATCCACGGGGTAATGAAACTTCCACCTTTGATGAGAAGTTGAAAAGAGAGTGTTTCACTGTTGGCTTGGCAGAACATTAGACATGGCTGGAGGCAGGAAGGGGCAGGCGGAGGATCAAGCTGTTTTAATAGGTCTCATCCAGAGGTGATGAGTGCAATACATTCGCTGAACTGAAGGTGTGAGCCGGGGCTGCCAGTACATATCTTTTGTCTTTCATTATCTTTATTTCCTTATTATTTTAAATGGCCGGTGTGTGTGTGTGTTTTTTCTTCTTCACTAGAAGCTTTTTTGATATCCATTTAGATTGGAGCTTCATTAAAAAACCTCAGACAATGGAGTGACTTCTAATTAAGAAGCGCCGCATCTGGCCCCTGGCACCCTATCCCGTTGTTCCATCTATTTTGCTGGGGAGAATTCATTTGTTTCTTAATTAAGAAAAACACCAATAGCGTGAAAAATCTGCTTATGGTACCTGAATCCTAATTAGTTAAATAGTGAGGGGAAGGGGAAAACACATTCCAGTAGCCCTAGAAATGAACTCAGAGCTGATAAAAATGAACTAACTAGCCTTGCATAAATCGAAGCTTGGGAGAAAGTGTACCATCATTATGGCTAAGACAATATGCAAACTATCTTCAAAGAAATCAAATTGCCGGAATGTTTTCATTTGCATGTATTAACCATTAACATAATGAGGAGAAGTGACATTGGACCCGGATTGTGTGTCTGTTCGGATTGATAACTCTGCTGCATCTGCAAATAGTCTCCTCTGCAAAATTATGCTAGCAGTCAAATCAGTGTTGAACTGTAGAGCGAGAGGGAGAGGGAGAGAGAGTGATGGAGAGAGGGGAAGAGAAAGACGAAGAGCGTAGAGGCTTTTGCTTTTTTCATTTTTTTATCACAGAGCTCTGTGCAAACCTGCTGCAGTGTTGAATCTGAGCCATCATCCTCTGACAGCTATCCTTAAACAGGAAGGGGCCGCGAGTCATTGTCTCGAAGGCTCTGCGGAAAGCTGTGTGTGTGTGTGTGTGTGTTTGGGGGGATGCAGGAGGATGTGCCCATGTGGCTGGTCGCTGGAGATGGACCTCGAGTGGGCACACTTCACACTCCTCACCCTTCCCCCACCCAGATATCGGACACATGCACACACATGTCCACACACAGAATCGTGCATACATGTGTCGCCCACCCCCCAACACACACAAACACATAGGCACACACACATCTCAGTGCTTCCAGGATACCAAAACCTCACTTATCTGTAAGACTCACCATGGCCCACATTGGTGAGTTGGTGGGCATCCAGCCAAATCCACCCTGTGTTTTTCTTCCTACTGCAGGCATCATGCTAAACACTGAACTGTTCAAGGCATTCCAAATAATTTTGCCAACATGCTAACATAGTATTTCCCAGGATCAGCCTCTTAGGTCAAATTATTCAATTAAGTGTCTGTTTATTACTGATACCAAAGCTGGGTGGCAGTTCTACTTATCACCTTTTTTGCAGATTGGTGTTCTCGCAGAATACCACCATAAAGATTGCCTTGGCTGTAATTAAAATGGCACAGAGACAAATTTGGCGCAGGGCTAAGACACGGAGAAATGAAGGAGGCAGGGGGAAATTGCAGGGGCTACATTCTGCCATCCAATAAAGAAGTTGAGGCTGTAAAAATTATTGTCGGAGCGATACTGTACGCTACAAAAGAGCAGGCGTTAGAAAGACACACAGCCGCGTGGTGGCGTCGTTGTCGTCGTCACTGATGTGCGTATTTGCAAAGAAAGCGGCCAGGAAATGGTAATTGTTCTTCTGTGGCAATCCACTATCCACTCCTTTCCGTCCACAGGCGTGTGCGGTTGATGAGCTATTGGCAGGTTATGGGGACACGTGTTCCTGTGCCTCGTGGCAAACACAAGTCCCATCGTCCTCCTTCTACTCCAGCAGCCTGTGTGGCTTCTCAGAGAAAAACGCACAAAAGAAATCAAAGCGCCAACAAGCTGAGGGTCTTAAGCCAGGAAAAAAGGGAAAACCTAAGCGACGACTTTGGGTTCTGACAGAATCTTCATGCGCTCTCTGACTAGAAATTTGCATTGTTATCAGAGATAACTGCCGATGTTTTTACGTGGTTGTACACTTTGGTGAAATATGTAAAAATGTAACCCAAGCCTTAACGATTCCCTTAATGACGTGGATCTTGCTTTTCTCCCCCCGAATCGCGTCTTAGCGGGCTTCTCAGCGCGGGATGTCTGATATCTGAATATTAAAAGGGAGTTTCAAGCTCATCTGCAAATGTGATTTGCACATATCACACTTGTGCAGTCGTCAAGCTGCTTCATCGCCAAGCTTCTGAGCAAAGAACGGCGGGGAGGGGAGGGAGAAAAGAGAAAAGGAAAGATGCACATATGGGTTGCTATTGATGTATTCCATTTCTGACCTAATTTAAATCCCTGCCAACAAGCTCATATGCATACTGTACATTTGCTAAATTACAGAGTGTAAACCTTGCCTTCTCACAGAGACAGGTGTAAACATCAATGTTGTCATAATGCACCACCAGTAAATATGATAATCGTGCCATGCTGCAATAGAGCACAAAATAATTTGGACATCATTTTGATGCCTGAGGGGCCCAGGGGAGTGCCCTCCAGAACGAAGGTGCCCCATTGACATGCTATACACGCCAAGATATAATTACGGCTGCCTGTCTTTGTTCCTCCCAAGCTTCCTCTCAGAGCACTAGTAATTTGCTTGTGATATTTTGGTATTCTTTACAATTGAGTTATTCTCTGTGGACTTGAGTATTACATGGCTGCAAATGGAGATGAGGAGAAGCTGCTCTACAACCACATTCCAAGTTGGGGGAAATTTTGTGGTGGTTATAAGGCGTTTTGTGAAACCTGATTTGAAAGGAATTCTGTCTCGGATAGAGCTTCTCCTCTGCCTTTTGATTTTGGTGGCTGCTCTAAGTGTCATTGCAGGCTATATGTGTTGGACATTGCTGATAATAAGGGGCAATGCCCGGATTTCTTCAGGGTATGCAGCGTGTTGCGCTGCAGTTTGTTGTCATGATAATCCCCTCATTTGTAATGTCGGGATCGGCAGGTTACGGCTCTCCACTTGCCTGCCATGTCAAGACTTGGGACCGGCGAGGTGGATTGTCATTTCTGAAGCAATATTTTGACAGCGCCTTCACTTTGCTCGTATGCTTCAGCTCAAAGGTCAGAGCTGTGCCACTTCCATTTACTGTGCGTGAACGCTCAGTCCCCCAGGAGTGCAGCTCGCTACAGCTCTGCCCGCATCCGTCACACACATTCGTGCGCACACTCTTTCTCTAGCTGCCGCCGTTTAACTCACTTGTTTTAAGAGATAGATGTCATGGCTAGCCCAACGCAGAGTTTATAGTGCATCCAAAGCTTCTAAATTGAAAGGCAATTACAACGTATAAACCTTTAGAATGGAGTAAATGGGGAAAGGCAGCTCGGTTCAGCTCAGCTCGCTGTGATACCTGATTTCCTCTCTTGCCATCATTCCAATTACTGTATCGCAAAAACAGCCACCTCTCCCTCACTCACTCCTATTCTCGCTTGCCTCGTATCAAAGAGACTGCTGGGTATTTTTAAAAACATAGTCTGGTATGATTGTTGCAACTGCACAATGTCTCAATGGTGTAACTGTCACCCATTTTACCGCGCGCTCAGTGCCACTCCTCGCACACCGAGGAAGGTTATGTCAACCAAATAAGGCACTTGTCAGTAATACAAAAAGACATTGTTGCTGGTTCATTGTTACCTGCTCTGCCAGCTATCATATAGGAAGTGATGGAGTGACGGTGTTCGGAGCGCGGTGCGGCTCCAGAGCCCCCAGGGGTATTATGGGTGTAAATCTCCCTCACACAGTTCTCCTCCAGGCCAGGGAGAGCAACATCATTAGCCAAAGCAGATGGAGAGGCTTCAACAATGTTTTCCTCTCTTCTGCCGGACGTCTGTTGGAATGTGGTTTGATACAGTGGGAGTGGAGGAGAGCAACACTGAGCCAGACAATGAACCATGATGAAATCCTTGTGAAATCACATGAAAGTTGGGCATATTAAAAAGGATTCATAGTTTATATGGGAAATGATGATCGCAGAGGTTTACTGTGGTGTGTGTTTGTGTGAAAATATTTGTTAAAGATGTATATTTGATATCTTTAAATCTAAGTATTGTACACAATTACTATACCATACATTTCTATTATTTGCCTCAGCATTTTTCTCTTGTTAGAGTTTAGAGCCTGATCAATATATTGGCAGGCAGATATTAATGGACCATGTTACACGTTTTATATATAGATTTATATACAGGAAATCAGCCAATATGTACACATATACAACATGTTTTAGTGTATAAGCTGCATTTTATAAATATGGACCCATTATATTTCTGTCTTTATTGTAATAGATGTTACTGTTCAAAACTTATATAGTATATCTACTGTTTTGGTTCTAATCTGTGATATACTGTATAATTAAACAACTGCCAGTGTACTGAATATCAGAGGAGCAGATATTGATATAAGTAGTAGGTCGGGCTTGTTTAGGGAATAGGAGAAATTCCAGGAAGAAGTTTGAGCATTTTAGGATTATAAAATTTAGCTTCCACATACACCAGTTACATTAGTTGACAAAATTCCGAGGTTCCCTGTCGGTTTTAAATCAGGAAATACACATCCGTTACTGTAAAATTGAGGAACAAACTGTGAGAAAAGGAGGCCAACATCAGGCTGATATAACAGGCCGATCCTGCTGCTGATCCAAACAGTCAATCAGTCCAATCACATATCAGCGAGGAGCGTTTATCTCCAGCAGCCACTGTCTTCCCCATTGATGCAGCAGTATTTCAGCGTGTGCTACAGCCCTGCTATCCAGGGAGCAGGGAATGTGTGCAGTCTGAAGCACTGGCAGAATCCTAATCTTCCAGCAAGACGCCTCACATGGCCAGATCAGAATTAGGGGGGAGGCTGGGGGGGGAGAGAGGGAGAAAGAAGAAGCCCATCTGAGTCTGTGTTTTAAAGGACAGTGCTTTGAATGTCATTTGACAATTTCCTTTTAATTAGAACTAATTTACAGAAAGATGCCCACCAGCTAATCTTTACAGGATAATTAACTTCTATTTTCTTTACTTTTAATTAAAAAGTGGAAAAAGATTTAGCTGATCCATAAAGAATTGTTCTTTTGAAATGTTCATCAGACTTCACACTTCTTTTGGCATTGGTAATATTTAGATCCTATCTGCTGCTCACAGTCTCCACTGAGTTATTGCAATGATTTTCTCCTCCTTATCCGAGGTATTAAGAAGTGGAACTATCAATAGTAGAAATAGGAACCAGAGGCAAATTAGAATTGAATTAATGAAGAATTTTTTGCAAAGGACCCCCCCCCCCCCCCTCTCATAATACTGGAATGAAATTGACATCTTAGATATATCCATTTCATAGAAATTCCTTGATGGGAAAACATTGTTTTATCTCCATTATTTGATACAGTAATCATTTTCTTGTTCTGAAGGCTTCCCATTAAATTCTTTGAAATGATGCTGGACTAAAAGCTAATTGTTGCAGAAGCAGTTTAAGCTCACAATATTACTAAATCATCCCCCACAGAATCACAGGCCACTGAATATTTCATTTAGGAATTTATTTAGGTTAAAAGCAGCAGCGGGATATTAAACACTTAGGATATACTTTAAGTGCTCGCTGTCTTTACACGATCAAAATTCCCTCAGCCCTCATCAGAAGCTGCTGGAGAAAAGTCTTTTTCTCGCTACTGTTACCTTCCAACAGACTTTACTTAGTGGAGATAAAGTGAGCCAATATGAGGTGAGCGTGCTGTAGACGGAGCCTCCACTCGTCTGCAGACGAGCCAATGGCTGAAGATGGATGCCCCCACTTAACCATGATAGCTCCCCGGAGGAGCTTCACTCAATGGCTTCATTAAAAGTGAACGTTCTAGTGAAAAGCTCGCTTATAAACCAGTAATTAAGACCACACATATTTTACCTGCTTTGTTTCAGCTGTCACATCCAGTGTACAGGCGCATGGTTAACTTTTATTTCCTTATAAGTTACAGAATGACACCAATAAATCATTCAGCCAGAGCAACAGCAAGCGGGCCGTAAAAAGGAAGAAGGCATAAGACGTGGCGTATTGGTGTTTGCCATTTTAACACCCATTTTGCTCCGTTCATTGCTCCTCCAAAGCAAATTTTCTTCCATCAGTGTGTTACAGTGCATTAGCTTAGCCCATATTACTCAGAGGACAAGCTTTGTGCCTTTTATTGAACAGATATACCAGTGTCCACTCGTTTGTGTGTGCGTGGCATGTGTGTGTGTGTGTGTGGACTCTAGAGAGACAAGTTGCGGCAGTAGAGTGAAGCAGGACCCGGCTAACTCCACAGAGAAACAGGCTGGCATCTGCTGAAGCCCTCGGGCACGCTCAGAGGTGCCTCCAGCATTTTAATGGCATAGTCAAATGCCAGCATGTTTTCATGCTATTCCAATTCAAATCCATTGGATAAAAAAATAAGACTGTGTTATTCCACTTCAACAGGCCAGACAGAAAGACTGGGCGCAACAACACACAACTTAGTGACTCTGTAAACACACTGGGATCCAACGTCGTGTCTCATTGGAATAAGATACTCCGCAGGATTCGAGAGATGTGTGTAAAAATAAATCTTTGTTTCTGTGTCCGTTAACACTTTCACAAGCTGTCACCGCTAATCAGCAGATAGTGATACAGATACAGCTGTGTGTTCCCCAGCCCATGGGTGTGTCTCATCCTTACTGCATGAACCATGAATGCACTGTAATGTAAACGCAGCTGGGCCGACTACAGTAAATGCATGATGTCATCCGACTGCATTTAGATGCCTTGTCATATGTGGTGATGCAGCCTCGTGTGTGTGTGTGTGTGTGTGTGTGTGTGTGTGTGTGTGTGTGTGTGTGTGTGTGTGTGTGTGTGTGTGTGTGTGTGTGTGTGTGTGTGTGTGTGTGTGTGTGTGTGTGTGTGTGTGTGTGTGTGTGTGTGTGTGTGTGTGTGTGTGTGTGTGTGCGTGCGTTTTCAGCCCGCCCTCCCTCTTTTTTCAACACAATTTCCAGACAAGCGTTGGTGCTGAGTTCTGAAGCAGTTTGTTGACTGTTGATTGTAAGTGCCTGAATTTAGGAAGGCAGCCATTTCTAATCACCAAAATTACATTGCTTAGCAACCGGAAAATCAAGTTAAACAATACCATTGCTTATTCTTGGTCACAGACTGTAGTTATAGGAACACATCAGACTCTAGTGAAGCTGTTCAACGCTCCTCCCAGCACAAACATAACCACACACGCACACACAAGCATTGCCACTCAGACAATAAACAAATGATAATTTACTGTCGACTTGCGTTACAACATTGGCTGCACTTTAGTTTAATCATAGCGCGTCGGAAAAAGGATTCTTGTGGGATTTCCATAGAATGGAGGGAAAAAAAGGTTTGAAATGAAATATTCCTGCGAGGCTTCCCGGAATGTATTAAGTTATTAGGAGTTGCATAAATTGTATCTATTTCATTACAGTGATCAAGGATTAAATTATGGGCTTGAGCCCTGTAACATATATACTCAGTCTCCTCCAAGGCTGAAGGAGCCCTCTGCTTCCCAAAGGTCATTAGAGCTGAGGAGAGAATATGGCCCCCAGTCTCTCATTCTATCTCCATTGCCTTCTCTTTTCTCCATCAAGCCCAAAGTCTCATTTTCGCACGCTGGTGTCAGAGAGCGAATGTTCTTCCGTTTTCTTTCTCCAGCTGTGCGGGTAAACACGGGTGTGTATCTAAATCTGCAGGGCTCACAGTGTCCAGCTATGTAAGGAGCACAGCGGCCACTTGTAACACGAGACAAAGTCTATATTTCTATATTTCCTCTCACGCATAAGTTAGCAGAGTCCTGCAGAGAATCTGTGTGTTAACCTGGAAGTGAGGAAGGCCCAGTATCAGCGTTGGCACAAAGGGCCAGTCACTGGGAGAGGAGTTGGCAGGGGTTGAGCTGTGTGGCCCTGTTGGATTTTAGGGCCGCATTATGCATTCATGTTTAGTCTCAGGTGCTACGTTTTATCCCCAGGCCAGCTTGGACACATTTTCAATGGACCTTTTGGATGAAAAACTGTATAGGTGGGAGCAAAAATGATTTCCATGCTTATAGAGATCTGCTGCTTTGTTCTGTCAGATTCAATTACCTCACCTCTAATTAGGGAGCTATAGAGGAGGCTGGGTTTGTGATCCGCACATCACACTGTGGAGCCTGCTGATAGTGTGAGGTATCGCTATCACAGCCCGGCCACCGGCTCCACACACTGCGGACGGTTGAAAAAGCGTGCCATGAAATTAGCAGTCAGTCAGACAGTTCAGAAGCACACACACGCACACATATTTATTTGGTGTTCTTTTGTTTGCAAAAGTGTGAGTTTTGGAGTTAAGGTACAGAGCGTTGGCTCATTCCACCACCTCTGTGCTGTGCTGTGCTCTGCTCTTCCCTGCTCCTCTTCCTCTGCGACTCATTAATCCTCTGTCCATCATATGGTCTCAGAGTATCACCCCATTTTATAGACTCAGCGGGTGCATTACCATATCCCTCTCTGGAGCTGCAGTCCGCATGGCCGATCCCTATCAGACAGAGGCCACGCCATGAACAAAAGAGCCACTGTGATCAAGCCTGCATTCAGCTACCAATGTCTCTATTAGCATTGGCTGCTCCTGCTGCATGACTGTTTGAACAGCGCGGAGATTTCCTTTTCCTCTAGTCAGCGGAGGAAGACCTTGATGAATGTGGATGATACAGGGTGCCGATAACAGCGCAGGGATACCTGGACACTGACAGGAACTTCAGCCGTGGCTTCCTCTTTTGGTGCCAGAAAATCGGGAAAAGTGAAATTTTTCGTAGGTGTTCTAATTCCCTCGTGTGATATTGAGAATCTACTTCAATAACTCTTATTCACTCTTGGATAATAGACAGAGAGGCGTGTTGACAATTTAAATATTTCACATTCAAAAGAGACACCATTCCTCAACATTCATTGTAATGATATCAAAAGAAGACGGTTAGGATTCGTCTAATGGCCATGACCCATCAGACTACATTGATGGTGGTTGCATCCAGAGTGTTGCCTTTCATTGGGGTCCAGCACTAGACCAGAGCCATATTCCTGTAAATTCATTCACAGTGGCTTGAAAGCATGACAGAAGCCACACAAGCTGTGTCCAAATTCCAAACATCATACTTATTCTAACCCGTTTTGGAGCAAATAGAACAGGGAGTAGACAAATCTGTTACTCACAGGTGGAAAATGAGAGAGAGAGATCATTGTGTTCTCTTTATAAAGTTTTCAAATTTGACGTTGGTAGTAGTAGAAATTTTCCAAAGTCGCTTTTTGATTGACATCTATTGGTTCACCTCACTTATTGCATACTTATACACTTATTTGTATTATATTTGTATCGTAAGGAATATTGGTAAATCCTTCGTTCTTCTTTTCCACAAGAGTCCAAAGTTGTTATGAGCTCAGTATTTTAGAGTGGGTAGTGCTGTCCTCTGTGGAGCAGTGAAACACAGACGCCCGCTCGCCCTCTCTCTCTCTCTCTGTGGTGTCATTGGCCATCTGAACTCCAGAGGAGGCTTGATAAGCGGGTGAAGCACAAACATTCCTCTGGCCCATTCGTCAGCAGACCCTATAGAAATGCACCAACAAGCGCGGGTCACACAGCGAATGTGACAGGATTTTAAACAGTACACAACTAAATATAGCAGGAACGCCACTATCAGAAAAT
This sequence comes from Genypterus blacodes, assembly GCF_046128005.1. NCBI lineage: Eukaryota > Metazoa > Chordata > Actinopteri > Ophidiiformes > Ophidiidae > Genypterus > Genypterus blacodes. Next base: position 3,458,291 of record NW_027466864.1, on the reverse strand, counting down.
GAGTTAGGAGTGTGGTGCTGGTCGTTTAGAAAGTCATTATTCTTATCATTGCTGTCTGTGAAATAATTTCAGGTCTCTCCATGCAATGAATACTGTATAATAAACTAAACATGTGAGAATGCAAACTAAACTTTGGTAATCTACGAGCTCGCCAAGAAGAAGTAGCCATCAGACCGCCTTTAAAGTCTGCGTGGACTATTTCATTTTCCATATTCAGGAAGGCCTGGAGACTCTTATCAGTTTTGAAAATGCTCCATTTTAGTTAGTATCTGCTAGAGTGGGGAGGTGAGATGCCCTTATTTTGAGTCTATTAAACCTCAATTCTATCTCATCTTATCTCTCTAATCTTTGTGTCTTATTGACCATGAAGTTTATCTTTAATCTCCCTTTACCCTTATTATCGCACAACGCTGTAGGTCTATTTTCTATGGTGTCGCTCTATTTGCCCGCAAAGAGGAAGAATCGTTTAGTTGTACACACAGTTCTTATTCAGCTGTGTAATGGAATGTGTACCGAGTGTGTATAGAAATGTATTTGTCCCCCCTGCTTTCACGCCGTCTTCAATTGCCTTGGCAGGAGCGTTTAACACCAGTCATACAATCTCCCCTTGATACTGCGATATTTATCTCTCGGTATCATCTTAAGCGATGGTAGACTCATCGAGTCACTTCATGCCTCACTTCACTCCTCAGCGAATCAGCAGAAGGCATCAGATAAGATCATAAAACTGTATCCTAATTTAAAAGCTCCACTCTGCCTCCACAGTGTCTATTAGAGATCTGTGTGCTAATTCTTTTCATGTCCAGGGCTCCTGCAGATGTAGGCTTCTACAAAGGAGTAATTTATAAGACTAATGAAAAGAGCAAGCAGTTTGCGGAGATCAGGGGGTCTTTTATGAGGCTCGGGCGGGAAGAAAGAGAAACAGGAGAGGTACAGCAGCCCGGCTTTCTGAGCTGAAATTATTGCTTTATTAAAGCTGAGGGGGCTCACTCCCGCCACAATAGAACAAACACGTTGAAAGGTGTCGAGAGGATATCAGTGTACATACTCGGAGCTGCGGGATGATGCACAAGAGGCTGCAACATAGCTCATGTGTGACAGGCAGGAAGGGAGCGAGCATCCACGTCTAGCAGGCGGCGATGGCAGCACTTTTGATATGATTATTCACTCGCAGGTTAAACAGTCGCAGCTTAAGATAGAGATTTCTTTTCCCTCCCGAAAAATGATGCAGTTTCCCCCACAACGCTGCTTGGAGTGCATCATTTCATAGAGAAACCTTAAAGTTGAAGTGTACGCCAGCGTCTTTACTATGGTAATTCATGTGGAAACATTGCAGACATGTTTTGCTAGCAAGATGCGCATAATCTTAATAACATTCAAATGCCGGATGAGATGTTTCTCAGAGCTAATACAATTCAGGTAGCAGTACAGTAATTCCATCAACGTCCTTGATTGAAGCAAACTGGTAATATGCAAATACCAAAAGAGATGTACAGCTACGAGCAAAACTCTGAAATCATTTAGATTTAAAGAAATAATATTGCACAGAGGGGGGAAAATTAATCACACGGAAAAGTGTCTCCTTTAAGATTGCACTGGTGTATTACCCGGAGGCATGGAATGTAAATGGAAAATCAACATTGTACCCTGTGATAAGGCTAACAAATTAATAAAAGTATTTTCTTTCCTCCTCCCATGCCGATGTCTGTATGAAAAGTCTGCCAAGGAAGTTTTTTTTTTTTTCCCTCCTCCTGTGTGAGGTTTTGTTTTGCAGGTAGTGGGATTAACATCAGCTCTCACCTTGGCTGCATGTCAGCTTGTTTTTCAGAAAAAACTGTAAAGTCTCAAAGGGGCTTTTTCAATCACTATAATGGAACAGCCTTTGTGAATTTTATGGTATAATAATATTCTTTATTGACATGGCCTTGTCTTTGTCTCGACTGAATATCTGAACGTGTAGCGCATAAACAGTACATTGCCGCACCGTGCTTTGTATTGTATCTGCATTTGTAGTATCTCAACAAAAGAAACAAGGAGAGTCAGATGTTTTTTTTTTTGCACGAAAAAGCCCGAGGGATGTGATGAAACTGCATAAAATTTTTGTGTGTGTCTGTGTGTGTGTGTGTGTGTGTGTGTGTGTGTGTGTGTGTGTGTGTGTTCCCTCAGGTCCTCTGGAGGATGGCCTGGAGGAAGAGGAGGAGGAGTGTGTCTCCGAGGAGAATGAGCTCTTGGCCAAAGATGAATTCTCTGCAGAGGAGAACTTCTCAGCCGAGTTTGAGACTGAGAACATGAGCTGTGAAGACATGGAGTACTTCTGCAACAAAGGTGACACTCATTTATTTATTTTCATAACTCGCTTCAATTCTTTTAAACCCCACGCTGCTACAAAACCTTGGGGCAATACCACAAAATTTGTTTCCGATGGAATACTAACTTACACAAAGGCCAGAATCACTGCTACAGATACACATACTTGACTGACGAGCTGCTTCTGGACACATTTATGTTGCAGCCAAACGATTAGTCAAACATTAAGTGTGTCATTTAGTATTTCTCATCACACGCAACAGTTTCAACCACAGCTGACCGCTTTTTATGATGATCTATTTATGATGTCATGATAATCCTGTTGTGGAGTTTGAAAAGGAGGAGGAGGAGGAATCCTGAACACCACGAAGGGAAACTAAACTATCTTTACAAACCAGCTAGTTGCTATGAGATTCCAGTCAATAATCAGCAGAAAAATATGATTAACAGTAACAAAATAAGAAAAGAAAACAACTTTATGATTCTTCCAGTTGTATTTCACACTTACACTTAGGTAGCATGGTTCATTGACAATAACAACGTAGATTGAAAAGGGATTTTAGTTATTACACCATCTTGCAAATTCACATCAATAATAATGCAAATGTCTGTATTGTCCAATCACAGAATGTATTTCATACAATAGTGCAGTGCTTCCTCCACATAACATGAGACAATATCTTCAGCAGCCCTTGTGCCAGGCACCTAAAGTGAGTTTTACTCCTGCTAGAGGCACCGAGTAAAATTCCTCAAAGTGCGTGTTAAGTGAAATCTGGCACAACTTGTATCCATGTCAGATTTTTCTCCTGCATCACTGCCTAGAGTTGAAACTTTCCATTTAGATATTTGATAGCTGTAATCCACCCAATAGCAGTGGTTTGATCTGAGAGAGGGATGGCATCAGCTCTTCCTCTGTGATAGCGCTGCATGCGTCGCTGTGCCACAGCGCGCCCGTGCACTGGAGAGCGCCTGACTCTTTTCCTTTGAGCTCTCGGAACACTCAGCAGCACCTGCTACTGCTCGGAGGTCCAGCACTTTAAAGCGCTTTTGCGTCGCCAAATGTGCCCGCGTCCTCTTTGAACTCCAATTCAATTAGATTACTTCTTTGTATGTTTGTTTCATTTCGGTCACACCTTGCCATCACAGGAGCTAATTTGTGCTCTGCTCCAGGTTACAGTGTGAAGATGACAGAGTCGCAACCCCCCCCCCCCACCCCCCCAAGACACACACACACACACACACACACACACACACACACACACACACTCATACGCCTCAGCCCTTCCTACCCCTGGGTCTTGTGTCTTCATTACCCCAGGTGTGCCCACTCTTACTTGAATGCCACAAATTTGACTTTTTAATGAAGAAGCGGGTCTTTGAATGTCTCTCCCGTCTTTCTCGTTTCAAAGGGAAATTGTTTACAATAATTTCTTCACACTTCTAAACTGATGTGCCTTGCGGGATTACATTATAGAAGAAATCTTTCATGTTTCAGGTAGGCTATGCCCCGGTTATCATATCAATAATAATTCCCTTTTGTTCTCAGAGAAAATTAAAAGGCACAATTGTTTGAAAATTGTAATTACTTGTAAAGCTTTGTTTGTTTTACCCTTTTTCCACTTCTTAATGTATTCGTACACTTACTATGCAATGTATTCTTCATTTACAACTTACGGCCGTGTAATAACCCAGCAGAGAAAGTACAACTTCTAAAATCTTCAAACAACCTTCTCCAGGCCGTTTGATATTGTTCTTCTCTGGCATAGAACCATGTGGACTGGGCTTCAAATCTCCTTTTCGTGTAGGAATAAAGTCAAAGCTAAATCTGCGTCTTGTCACATACATGCCTTACCAGTCAGATTTTTGTTACTTTCCTTATCGCGGCTTAACTAAGTCTCCCATTGCCTCCTAAGACCCAAGTGATCCACATGGCAAGCAGTGCGCAATCATCAGGTGTTGCCATTTTCCCAATGATCCCTTCTTCAATTAGATCTCTTTAAAACTAATTTAAACCTATGTCTGAGTGGCTTAAATTTACCCCACTTATGCAAAAATGCCTGAATTAACCAGGACGCCAATCCTGGCTGCATTAAATGGTTTAAGTGTGTTATTCCTCGACTATAGGAGGAAAAAGAGCCCCTTGATTAACTAAACCCTCTCAAATGTGATGGCGTGCTGTAATTAGCCCTGTGTGGACTTGAACGCGGGTTTTAAAGCAGCCACTCATCCCATGGCCTTTATCTTCTGCTGCTTCCCGGAGAATAAGGTCTCCCGTGTAAGGTTCTTCCACTGAGCAGTGACTCTCTGGTCTTAGCTTAGCCTTGTATCTGTGTAGTCACTCTCTGAAATGGGCTTGTCAGGGGGACCTAAAACCTCCATTAAAAGTTTCGGTCCATAATAGGTATTAAAAAGCTGTAGGAACACAAAGAGGAGTACCAATTTTCATTAACATATGAAGCACTTATTAACTTTGATCAGAGTGCCGCGAAGTAGCAAAGCTGCTTAAAGGCGCAAAGGTCAAGAAGTTGAATGCCACCGAAGACTCAGCCATTTGCCTTACGCTGCAGAAAATGGGCGCCCCCAGATAAGTGGATGGAGCACCTTGACGTCGCATCTTGGCCCGAGGGTTGGGAACCTATAAATTGGGTGATGGTTGACTCTAGACCCTCTTTCGTTAATAATGTCATGACTGTCTCTGGTGCCTCTGGTTGATGTGTAAAACAGGATGGTGGTGGCAACGTGAACGAATGCTCGATGTGCCATCCCTTCCTCAGACAAAGAGTCAAAGTCACATTTGGTCCGGTCTCAGCACACATTCATTTATGCAGCTATGCGTGTTCTTACATTATTTTGCTGGAGTGTACCAGTTGCTGGATTAGCAATACCCACTCATCTGCCATGAAATATATGAGAAGGGCCTCGCCACTGACACGACAAATAATGTCTCACACACGGGTGAGAAACGAGGCAGCTTGGTTGAATAGTCACAGCAGAGTCCCAGAGAGAAAGAAAAATGTGTACATGAAATTCGAGGGTGTCTCCCTGCCGATTGGTCGCTTTGTGAGAAAAGCTCCACGCCTGAAAAAATAACCTTGGCTTTCTCTGAGCGATTTACAAAGAATCTTTCCTCAAACAACTTGGTCTGCTCCGTCAGTTTCACATTTATGGAGCCTTGCTTGCAAACAGCACACCTACGAATACACCAGCTCCACACAAAACCATTTATATAGTCCATTGCCACACCCAGCACCATAATTGTAAGAATGATTCAATGTTTTATGTACTCTCTTTACAGAAATTGTGAAATCTCACCTTGCTGTTTACCCTCTTTTTTTGTTGGGGGAAATATGAGGAAGAGGGGGGTTGTCTATGAAGTTCAGCACAGGGTGTTGCCACAAGCTGTTCCGTTTGTGTGTTCCAAGTGTTTTCTGATGACAAACGACTTCCTTAGTTAGCTCTGACAGTGGATTTACATGTCATATGTCTGGTTTCCTGCATGTAAAACACCTTTTTTATGATGTTACATTACACATTTTCCTTATAACTCAAGTGGTGTGCTTCTGTAGTCGGTGTATATGAGTCGGAATACATTAATCGGGACTAAATGTGAAGATTGGCATTTTACCCCAGCCTACTCAAATTACAAAATCATAATGCAAGCAGAAACATTTCACTTTATCACAGTTGAAGAGTGAATATCTGGGCCTTAATGCAGCAAATAACAAACCCACCTTGACCTTTTCAATAACCTCTCGGCAAGTAATTTGACACACAGCGGTCAGAGACACACTGAAATAAACAGAAAGTGGTGGAATTAATTATGCCACTCTTTGTGTAACACAGAAGTAATCAGAATCTCTAGCAACAGAGGAGGAAGATCTCCTTGGCTCTTTCGCCACAGCTGCCAGTGCCCAGAATTGTAAATGTGGAATTTTAATGCACAGTTGATGCTGGAGAATATGGGGAAATGCTAATTTGTGCTGCGATAAGATGAATCGAGTCATCCCTTTAGCCCCATTTGACTCAGTGGAGGAAATTAATCATTAATGTTTGTTAAGTATGACAATCTAACTGGGCCAGATCTACATGCTCAGAGACTGAGGCAGAGTGAGATAAAGACCCAGGCTGCAGACAGGGAGGAAAACTGCCAGATTCTGTAATGATGGGAATTTATTGGCATTTAAAGAGACAGTGGCAAGGCATTTCTCTAATAGCCTCCCTCCATTGGAGTGCTCTGCCTGCCACAAATTGCATGCAATTCAACCCTATTTTTCCGACAGTAGAGAAGTCTTACAGCTATGCTTGACTTTGGTGAAAAAGGTTACTTCCTGGAATTGACTTTATCTGTTGCTCCGTAATCTGTATCAACAACCAAATATGCAATATCAACTGCTGGGGGGATGGCAGGCATTCCCCTAATATAACATTCTCAAAATCTTTGCCGAATACCAGCGTAGTAAATTTACGTTTAGCAAAGTGGAAGTGTAGCAAAGCCTGGAACTGGTAATCATTCATATAGAAATATGCAAATGTATAGAAATGTCCAAATACTTAGTCTACTTTTGCAGAAATTGCAACCTGTCTCCAGACTTAGTGGTCTGGATTAGAGCTCTGAGCTCCTTAAAGTCACACACAGCATTGACATTTTCAAGGGCTTCCTTAGCGGAGACAATGCTATAAGGGAGAGAAAAAGCCAATATGACTTTGTTGCTACCTTGCTCCAGGAATTGTTTGTGTAAATCGCCTATAAGCTTATTGACCCGAATGCGTGCCACGCTGCATGTGACTGCGATTTGGCTAGAGAGCTGTCCTTTGATAGAGCAGTGATAGGGCTGATTTTAACAGCTCACTGGCTTCTCTTGCATGCCCGCCAACCCTGCAGCCCAGCAGGCTGCCTCGCTCCACCAGCCCTCCCCGTCCCTTCTGTTCTGCAGCCCTCTCTCACTCAACCTTAAGCATCTCCATTTGACTGCACAGGGAAAGGAACCTAAGCCAGATGTAAATTATGATCTAGGATGATAATGTAGTGGATGATCATTGACAATCTGTCTCCCTTGATAAGACTGCAGAGGGTTTCCATTCAAATGATGAAACAAGCCAGTCTATCACTTATATTAGACCTCTGTGAGTGAAATGGAGCACCTCAATCAATCTATTTCTATAATAGAAAGGTCAAAATATTGTGTTGCATATATCCATAGAGATGGCTCAATATATTCCTGCGTATTCTAAGTTATTTCTTTTATCCAAAAATTGTATAAGCAAAGGATTGCTGTTACAGCACTTCAGCACTCTGCTTTCACAAGTGACATTTGTGCAAGAAACTTCATCAAAGCCCTGTGACATTGTTCCCTGTAAGGTTGCCTGGGTGATTGTGTTTAAAATGCATTGCAAACTGTGTTAGATAGAAGGCAGAAAATCCTTAATCACTGCTTAATTAAGGAATCATCTTGTAGCTTCATTTCCCGGGCTGTAATTAAACACTTCCAATACGTTTCGTTACAGGGCTTAACATGTTCGCCTGAGATCAAGGTAGTGCCTTTAATGTTATCTCGCCGGCTTTTTATAAACTCCGCTCCATTGGAAGGAACTGTTGATATACGCCTTTGTTATCCTCGTCATAATACGAGCCTTGTATGCTAAAGAGGTTCTCCAGGCCCAACAATAAATAGTGGGGAATTTATTTGAGTGGGCTCCCTGATAATAAAATGGAAGAAGAGACAGCGTGGGGGAGAAATCACCAGCCCAAGCAGACACTCGCATAAGCAAAACTGGGTCACAATGACCTCATGTACTGGGAGTAGGACATTTCTGCAGACTTCCCTTCAGCATCACTTTTTTTTTTTTTTAAATACGTATAGATCTCCTGTTTTGGTGTGAGGCAGAAAGCTGACATCCTTTTGGCAATGTTTGCTACCTTCTTTGAAGTGAGCCATGTCAAAAAAAAGCTAAACAAGCATGGTGTGTGTGCTTGATCTGGAGATTAACCTAACAGAGAACGGAGGAGGCTGGTGTGTGTGTGTGTGTGTGTGTGTGTGTGTGTGTGTGTGTGTGTGTGTGTGTGTGTGTGTGTGTGTGTGTGTGTGTGTGTGTGTGTGTGTGTGTGTGTGTGTGTGTGTGTGTGTGTGTGTGTGTGTGTGTGTGTGTGTGTGTGTGTGTGTGTGTGTGTGTGTGTGTGTGTGTGTGTCCTGTGGCAGTTGTCACTAGAAGTGTGATAACTAACACTCTGAAATGTTTTTTTGGAGGATATGGGAAAACAAATCTGATATGGCTGTCATAAACAACCATGCGACAACAAAAAGCATTGTCTATCATATTAGTGATAGTAAATGTAGTAAAGTCATAATGACATCATCTTTATCATCATAGTTTTTACATTACACTCTTAACATGGCTTACTATCCGTGTACGAGGTGTCGTGATCCATTGTCCTAGTCCAGGTCTGGCCTTCACTGTTCCGTATTGGTTTTAAAACATCAAAGGATGAAAAAGATAGTGACAAAAGTGAAGGAAATGTCTTTTAACAACCAAAACATGCCCCAAGCAGGTTAGCTCAAGTTTGGAGAGACAGCCTGTGCAACCACTGTGTCAGCCACATTGGGTTTATTTAGAGCAGCACACCAGGGGCGCCTACTTAGTGCTGATTTATGTGCCTATATACTTTGAGTACAAACTGTACTTACTGTACTGTAGACATGCAAAAATAGACGACATCTTTTTTTTTTTAACAAAGGTGCATCTAAGAACGTTCAACAAGCGACCCTCTCAGTGTTACAGCTGGACTCTGGAAGGTGGATTGTGTTTAACAGGCTCTTTATGCGCTTGTATCCTAGGAAGTGATACCCAAATATCCCTTGGTCCGGCCTCTGTGAGCCCCAAGACTGTAAATCAGCCCCACATCCTATAACACACATTCTCGCTCGCTCCACAATAGATCAAACAGTAATAAATAGCCACCTCTCTCCCACACATTGCTTTCCTTCCTGTTCCATGGGGCTTCCTCCTGTTCCTGCAAACACTCCTGGGAACTCCTTTTACATAAAAGTGAGCAGCTGGAACCTGTGAGTTCACAGCAAGCATGCAGATGTACACATATGTTATTTACACACATAGTCACACATTGTTTGACAATCGCTCACACCGCTGCAGATTATGAGGAACACTTTAATATTAGAGTTGTTGTACCTCACCTGTTACTCACTTTGGATCAACGTGTCTATCAAATAGATAAACACAATGGGAAATGAAAAGAGTTATTTAAATAATTAAAAGCTTTTATTGAAACTCCAAACACTACCATGGAAACCAATGGTCCTGCATGCTTGAGTACATTAATCTTTCCATCCAATGTTGTCGACAAACCTTGTGTCTCTAAGTTTCATACAGTAAAAGGATTGCTAGGGTAAATTCACTGACGTTTGCTCATCCTAAAACTCTTATAAAACAAGGCTGGGGTACAATTAACTCAGTTAGTATTAACTCAGTTAAGCAACACTTTACTAGTGTTCGTCGTGCTGCAGTCAGCAGATCAGTATAGTAGTATAGTAGTATAAAAAGTGCAAAATCAAATGAAAGAGAGCAGAACAGAAGTAAAATGTGGCAAGTAAAAGTACTTTAAATTTGTACTGCAGTACATTAATTGCATGAACGTTACTTTCAACCTCCAATTGTCTTTAACCTCTGTTGCTGGGATAATGTCCAAAGCCCCAATGAATATACCCTTTGGAAGGACAGTGTAGTCCATAATGCAGCATTTAATTAAATTGGCTGTCTGGACATTAAATTTGGATTGAATGATGCTCAGTTTGTGCCTTGTGTACTTGAACTAAACCATTTTTTTCTGTCTTGCAGGAGAGGAAGATGGCAACCGAGAAGCAGGAGAGTCAGAGATGGATGTGCAGGCCGAGAAGTCCAGACACCCCACGGTGGGACCAGAGGACTGGGACGGTCCAAGTAAGTGGACATTTCACATCTCTTCCCTTTGAAAGCCCCTGAGAGTTTGAGGTGCAGCTGACCTGCAGTGCATGATACACTCATGTACAATGACTCAATACTTAAAATGAAGTGATTGTCTCTTTGGTTAGCATAATATAATGCCTGCTATAGGAACATGTGTGCATGTGATGTGATCAGGTACTGTAAGTGTGTGTACACCACAATTCATTTTACCTTTTATTAAATAGGTTTAAATAAATAATGATTTCTTGAAAATCCCATTATGCCATGCAGATTAAGCTTTTTCAAATTATTTAGAACATATTTTTATCTTGTTTTGCCCCCTTTACTAAAAGTAACTTCATCAAAGTGATGGATAATACATTGAACAAGATAGTTGCACAGCAATTACTGCTCAGCAATAGGCTGCAGCCACACTGCTGAACACACAAAATATCATTCCTTTTAATGCATAAAATGACCTCGAGAATTTATTGCAGGTACACGGGTTTATAAAAAAGAGAGGAAGAAAGTGGATTTGGGCAAGTTGTGCTTGGTAGCTGGAAGCCCCCCGGGGTGTGTATTTTATACTGACAGTGAATCAGTGTTATCGCACCTATCAGATAATGCATTTATCATTAAATTTCACATTTGCATTTAAATCTGGGGAGGGAAATGAGCATTGCTGGCTAAAGATAAGAGCGCTGCGACGACAGTAATAAACCATCACTGTGATCAGTCAGGAGACAGGGCTGAGGGGGTCAGCTCAGAACTATGGGGGCCGTGACAAAAAGAAGGCATCACATGCGGAAAGGGCCCTTTTGGGCGAGAAAATGCTGAGCTTAAAAATACTGCTTTGAAAGGAGGGATGGATGTACTATGACGAGATCTGTGACTGAGTGTAATTATGCTTCTCCTTCTACTTAGCCATCAGAATGAGAATTACAGGCTCAGGAACACACTGCTGGACTGGCAGGGAGCGAGAGAGGGAGGGAGGGAGAGAGAGAGAGAGAGGCAGAGAGGCGATGGATGTGTCTATTGTACCGTTACTGTAGTTTGGTTTGAGTACAGAGCAGCTGATGTGAGACATGATGTCCATATGGAAGTCCATTTCATAAGTAAAAGTACTACTGTGGTCAAGTTGTCCCTCATAAGTTTTCTTTGTGATTTTATCCTAAATGAAGTGAATACTCAAGCGTTTGCAGTACTGTATAACTCTGCATTATAACAACCTCAGACCTCCATTTACGTTATCAACATTCGCTTTGGAGCAAACTTGACAGGTGGGTTTTGTTTAAGGTCGGACCCCTGCTGTCGATTTGTTTTCAAAACGCAGTACATTTACTAAAATTTAACAAGTACCAGTTCTTGAGATGTGGACTTGAATATGTTGTATGTTGTACTTAGATGCTTATTCTGACCAGAGCCAGGAACCACTGGGTTATAAAGGAACGTCAGCACTATAGGCTGCGTGCTGTAACACACACTGGAATGTGACGTATCCAAGTCAAAGAAACCAGCATTCATCTCCAATCTCGTCAACATAATCGAAACCCCTGCTGGTAATCAACATGTTACCGCAGTAGAACTTTCTGGACATCTCTATCAAATACCAACTAATTAGTGGGTCAAAGTTACGCTGAGGCATTCATGCTCCTCCTCTGTTTTCTCACTGGGCAGCACGGAGTGGGCAGAAATTAATCTTGGTGCATAATAATGCCATTCACTCTCCCATCATGGCAGCCATGAAAGGTCATTTCCCTTTTTAATTTTTCCCATTGTGCTGGAAAAGTCAGATGGGCATGTTATAATTTGAATAAAGAGGGGAATCAGACAATCAGATAGGAACATTTGAAATGACATGACTTCCTGTTCCAGGCGATTAAAAGCAAATTTATTTAGTTTGAGACTGTCTAGCCTTTAATCTCTTTGTAAATGTTCAGATAGTCCAGCATTCAAAAGTTCTTTGTTATTCTTTGGCTTAAGTTTAAGCAGGTGTGATTATGATCACTAACAGATAATTTTTAATCACTGTGTGTGTGCATCTGAATAGGATGTGTAATGGCCGTCACATAAAAAGGGAGTGAAGCCTTTTAATGAGGTGGGCTAACTCGGAACATGCCCACCTGCTTTGGTGATTCTATTGAAGCACCTCCATACCGTTTCCCTTTTGCTGAGTAACAACAAAAGCCTTTACAATCTACATCCTGTAATTGAACTTTTTTTTTTTCGTCCCTGTATTTCATCTCCACTTTACTAACTCATGTCGAGTGCTGTCTGCGATTGCCCTCCTGTTCTCTGATTGTCTTTCTGTCTGGAACAGCAGAGAATCGTACAGAATGACTCACTATTAATCTGATAGCTGCCTCTTCTCTCTTGTTCAGAGCAGTGAGTCTGTGATGTGGAACACCCAGCGAGTTCCTCTCTCTCCTCATCTGTCTCTATGTCCTTAAGCAAATCTGCACAGCGATCTCCTTCTCGTCTTCATTTCTCGTCACGGATGTTTCACAATCAGCGGCTGATCTGGGAGATAGCGTGTCATCCCATTCTCTTCATTTTCATGGAGTGATACAAATCTGACTCTCTGTGTGTCTCTCTGATTCTCTCTCACTCGCTCTGCTCCGGGCTAATTGAGAATGGTGTGTGTTAGTTAGCGCTAACTCTGCTAATGAACTTGTTCTCAGCCTTATCTAAATGCCTGCTCATGTAAACCACACCCCCATATGAAAGTCATGGAAATCCAGGGTTCCTTCTGAGTGCTGCAATTATGATCTTTGTCATTTCTACAGAAAACCCATCATTTTGTTCCATATTTAGTCAGAATAATGCAATGAGGCTGCTGCAAAATTCTGGGCTGATACAGCAGCCACTGTATCTAATGTGTATCTTAACACAGTTCATTTTGTTGTTGTCCACCTCTGGTATGATGATGATTGGCTGATAAGAACTATATAATTGATGGTCTTTGTGTAGCCCTGAAGACGGTGGTTCTCCATCTGTCCAAATTGTAACAAATTTCTGTGATATTAATGTTTAAAGAACCAGTTAAAGGGGGCCTCATTAAATGAATGGTACACAATGGTTACCTGGAATTTAGAGGAGATACAACTCATCATCATTTATAGTGCAGGAGTTGTGTGAGTTGCCAAATGCTTAAAGTTGATTCTTCATATCTTCAATACATCTCTCAATGACACACACACATGTAAATATAGAAGTATCGGCCTTCATGTACAGTTGTAACGATCCAAATTGAAGACGGTGTAACAGACACGGAGGAGATGGGAGATGCAGAGGGAGGCGAGTGTGTCACAGAGGTAACAGGAGCGATATGATCACCTTGTCCACAAAATCTCCTCTCTTGGCTGTCCCTGACGGCCAGCGTGGCCCATCTTGCTCAGCACTCTGTGCCAGCTGGGCCCCGGCCAGGACCAGGCAGGGGTCAACTGAAGGAGTGGCCATATGAGAATCTACCTGACAGTTGGGCACGAACACACCCCCCCCAACCTCAAATACATTTCATTTCCCTCATGACACACATGCGCACGCTAGAAACGCAGCTTTACTCAGATGTAAAAACTCTTGAGTGTCATTTTTGACTCCAGCCAACCCTAAAAGGCTCTGTGGCAGATCTGTCTTCTCCCAGTCTACAAAATACTATAACCATTTGGGGTTTAATGCACATATGTCATGCTAGGAGAATAGGACGACCAGATGGCCACGATACTGTGGCAGGTGCCTCAACAAATGTTTGCGGTAGCCTGTGCTGCTATTTATATCATAGTGAAACACAGACACGCAAATATTTGCAAAAGGACAGCGGGCATGTTTTGTTGGGAGTCAAAGTGATCGCGGAAATAAACAAATGGGATTAAACCTTTTGGGCATCGGTCACCTGAACTTTTACATTCCCTTAGTCCATCTAAAGAAGTTCTTGTTTTAGTGAACTACTAAAGCAAAGCCCAGAAAGGAAAGTGGCTCCATGAGGGATAGGATATGCTTTTTAATATTTGGCCTCAACTAAGCTGAAGTGAATTAACCTCGGGTTTATTTCAAATACAGAAGGAAACTTTTAAATTCCACCACTGCGACATTCCATTTGAGCCAGGTTGCTCTCAGTAAACAACTCGGCACCCAAGTCCATTATAAAGTCAGGGTGTCGTCAAAGAAGGAGGGGCGAGCCGAAATAAGAGGGAGAGAGACAAACGGAGCACCCAGATGCAGATTAGGCTGCAGAAGATGAGGGTGTAAAAGGGATTTAATGGTAGGATGGATTAGAGAAATCCTTGTAACAATGTTAAATAATTATGGTTCCAGCCGAGATCAAAGCGCCATTGATTGAACCCCTCAAGCCTTCAGCACACAGTCTTGGAAAGCAAAGATTGGTAAACTAGCGCTCAGACCACTATGTCTGCTCCAGTTAAATTGGATTGGAAATATTAGGATACAGACGAATCCTTCAGGAGGCTTTCGCAGAGCTTTTGTCACCGGAAATGTAGCTTGGGAACAGTATGAAAGGTTTGATGGTGCACTGTCTCGACAGAATCATAAGACGAGGGTGTCGCAGCTGTCTCCACTGATACCTAAGCGTTTTAAGTAGACTTATAGACACACTTGACTGTTATATCAGCAAAATGAAAACTTTCAGCGCAGGCTTTTATGCGTGTTTTTCCCCTTTTTTTTCACTTCCTCGTTCTGTAATCAAGAAATTTGGACATGCATCATGGCAATTCTCCCTCAGAAAGGACGGCTTTATCTCCGTCCTCCAGGGGTTTATTCAAAGTCTTCTGACAAGTCTCACAAAAACATGAATGACACAGAGATCGCTGATACCGATGATGAAAGTCCATCATCAGCCTCCGCGTGAGTTCTGCATCGTCGGCGATGTAAAAATTAAAATAGCAATCAAAGTGTTATCTGTAAACATTCAACAGCTGTAAACAGCGTCTTCTTCACTGGAGTGTAGTCCAACGTTCTTAGCCGAGATTGTTGATGGATGTCTGTGCGTGCATCACATTCACCTGTGTGCATTCAAAAAAACAACCTCCCCCACCAAGTGCACACACGCACACACACACACACACACACACATTCACAATGATGAAATATGCAACAAGAGATTAGACAAACCACTGTAGTCCTATGCTGCATTGCCTCGATGCAAATTTAGCCACTGATCCGCTCCACTAAGAGGCTTTATGACGGAACTTCATGGCTGTTAGTTATATAATCTAAAATAGCACATCACTGTTCTTATCATCAGAGGAGGATGTCACTGTATTCACATCTACTTTTACTGTTGTATAAAGATGTGGGATGTGGTACATTAACAATGCCTTTAATTAATAAGATAAATCAACAATTTGTCCACATCTCAGTAGAATTTGTGTCCACTTAGAGAAATTCACAATGGTGACTTCATGCCATAATTACTTTTCCAGAGAAGGAGTATAGGAGTGAGTATATGTATAAGATATGAAGCTGATTTAAACCACGGTTGGTAGTTTGTATTTCTGCGCCCAGGGACTTGACACCCATCACGCCTTTCTTCAGTTCTCTGAAGGTGTTTGTTCTGCACTGCTTACCCTCCCAGGCACTGTAGCTGCACACTTTTTTTTCCAAGCGGTATCATTGTAATTGGTTGAATATTTGATGTGTGTATTCAGCATTAACATGGAGACACTCGTGCAAGTTGTGCTAGAGGATATAATACTGGGTAAACTGTGGATTGCTCAAGTGAAACTTACTTGCGCGTGGATTTTTTCATTTCTTTTTGGGCTTTTTAATAAAACGAGGGGGTATTTGTTTGACTTGCTTCGTTGTTCTTTTCCATGCATGAATTTGCGAGGAATTTTAACAAATCGGCCTCAGATATGCTTGGTTTCATACGCACTTGTACAGGACTGTTTTACTTTCATTCAGGTTGGTGTCCTCATTATTATTTGGGCAAAGGAATGCCATTACATTACCCCCCCCCCCCTCCCTCCTCTCTCTTATGCACACAGGCACGCACGCACACACACACACCCCGCTTTCATAGTGACAGGTACTGATACCAGAACCGTGGCCCTGCGTGTGACACCCTCTCACTGGTGATGAACAGCTGGGCCCAGCTCGGCCCACTGGTCGCACAACCTCCAGCTCCTCTGTTTTTTTTGTTAAGGGGTGGCGGGGGGTGGGGACGGCTTGTCAAGTGAATTAAAACACCAAATAATAGTAATAATAATGATAATAAAAAGTTAATAAAAAATGGCATGTTCCTCCCTGATTGTGCGGGGTGTTGTGGTATTCAATTATGCAATTTTCATTGGCATATTAATCATCTTTTCAACAAACAAGCCACCGTTAATTAAAGCAAAGCATGGATAAAGACGTGTTGCCGGATCATCACTCCGTTTATCACTGTGCACAGACCCGCAGTTAAGTAAATTCAGGCTGTGAGATGAATTTCAATGGTCTTCCTGTGTGTGTGTGTGTGTGTGTGTGTGTGTGTGTGTGTGTGTTTAACCATTTATTTATGCACATTGTACATGAAGGTGGGGCTTGTGACGTGACGTGACATGTGTGGGACATTATTCCTCTTTCTTTTTTTTACAGGTAATTATACATGTCTTGATGATTTTTTTGTAAAGATTTAATGATGAATATTCAGCCACCCACTCTGACTCGGGGTTGCATGGTTTCACAAATTCTTCCTGGCCGCGCTCGCTGTGTAATGAAGGCCAGTGGTTCTGTGTGACATCTCTGTCCGCACAGGACACGCGGCCCACTCAGGCAGCTCTTCTTCTCTCTTTTTTTCCCTGTGGCTTTTTGTGTTGCCTCCATGCCTGGTTCATTGGTGGGAGGGGATGGAGATTATTCAGGATCTGGTTCAGATACGGCTCCTGTAATCATAGCTCACTGCCTCCACTGTCATTCAGTCACTAAATAGAAGTGGGGAAATGTCTTGGTGACGGGAGCAGCCAGACAGCCATGCAAGTACTTGAGTTCCGCCGGCGGGAAAGAACTCGAGGCATCTGTAGACATGTCGCTTGTCCCTGTCCCTCATTGTGGGGCAACTTTATCAGCGCCAGCCGCTCACCCACTTGCTAAACTGGAGGGCCAGTCGCCTCTTAACTTAAACATAAGATCTTTGTGGTTTGAAGCACTCGGCTGCTCTGTGCCCAATGTGAATCTGAAAGGCAAACACGACTCCAGTGTCGCCGTTGCCCATCACAAAATCACACCACATGGAAAACTTGTTTCTGCTGTGTTAGCTCGAATCTAAATGCACTCAAACAGACTGTTGCACTGGAGCGAGATTCCCCCTCTCAAGGAAAAAAAGATAGATGGAGAGAGAGAGAGAAAGGGGGAGAGAGAGAGAGGGAGAGAGAGGAAGAGGGAGAGTGGGAGAGGGATGGAGATGGAGAAAGAGGAGGAGGGGGAAGAGAGAGAGAGAGAGAGAGGGGGAGAGAAAAGTCAAAAACCTCCACATAACAATGCCGGAGAAAAATCAGAACATTTTCCACCGAAAGATGGGCCATTTCCAAATCCTTGTGCCCTATCAGACAAATTAAAGTAAATCAAGCATGAAATGAAGCAGAAGAGCCCGGAGATAAGGCTCCTTTAAGTCGTTTACAGATTAGGACAGAGAGAGAGAGAGAGGTGCATCTGGTCTCTGGCAGTGAAGGAGGCTAGTTTCTCATTTCACAATAGCAGCCTGTGTATAGGATTACTCTCCCCTGTCACCGACATGAGGAGCAGTGAGGGAATAGACGTCCACAAAATGTGTCTAAATATGTCCCCTCCAAAATGTCTCCAACCCTCAAAGTCGCACTCCGCGCCGTTGGACCGACGTGAGGCGCGATAACCAATCTGACTGGACCGGCGTTTGGTTTTGATTTGTTTCACCTTCACCTTTTCCTTCATCAGCACGCAACTTAAAATTCTAATGAATTCAGGATTGGCTGAGCTGTGTCACGTGACTGTACGGCTGTCAGCTCCTCTGCCTGTGTTAAACAAGCCTCAGATGGGGTTTGGGGTGGGCTGGGAGTGGGGGGGAGCGGGTGTTGGGAGAGGAGGGTGGGGGTTCTCTTGTTCCACAAATGATATCCTCAAAATGTGATTTTGTTTTAAAGCTGCGTCGCTTTTGTAAAGCGGGTTGTTTAATATGTACGTCACACTTCTATTTACTGTCTTACATCAACAGATTAATTGCTGTTTTATTTTAGCACTTGCAAATAATCAAAACATAATTATGGAGCGAGTTACTCATGGAGGAACACTCGACAATATTTTACAGTGATACACACACGCAGAAACACACACACACGCAGAGGCACACATGCTCACACTTACACAAGAGAGGACTCCCATCTCATTCATGCATGCACACAAAATGCAAGCAGGAACCCAACAACAGCCCCCAGCCCGCCCCACACACACACACACACACACACACACACACACACACACACACACACACACAGGCTTAGTCACACATACACACACCCACACCAGGCGAGAGTGCGCTGCTCTTTGAAGCCGCCCGTCGAGCGCGGGCTGGATTTTGTTTCACTCCTGCGTGTATCTTTTCTGGGGGTGATGAGAGGTGGGCCGGTCTGAGGCTCGCTCGCTCGCTCGCTCCGAGGAAGAGACAAGAGGCGGGCCCCCTTCGCCAGGTAGCTGCCCGCCAGAGCCACGACCTTGACCTTCCCAGCCCAAGTCTTAGGTTTAGCTCCTTTATCACACTATCTCCAGGCATTTAAAAATACTCCTGAAACTCGATGATTTAACCCGCTTTTACGCTGTTCACATCAAAACTGGATGAAAAAAAGCTTAATCCATCTTATCTGTTGACTGTCAAACTGCTCCGGCTAAAACCTACTCACAAAAGACAACTAGGTCACCCAGGAAAAAAAAAACAGAATTCCCCCGTTACCCAGGGGAAGTTGCAGCCTGGTAATTGACTTGGGAGGAGATTCAGGAGTACTTTAAAAATAGTCTCTTTCCTGAATTAACAGCACAATATCATGACTTTGGATGTGGCAATGTTTAGTGTGGGAGGCAAGTTATTTCAGACACTGTGATACGTCTGAATTTCCCCACCTATACGTTTGTCAAATATAAACATTTTCCCCTAAGCTGTGTATTAGACGCAGTAACTTCTCCTCCTAAAGCCGTTACCTCTTTATCCCACCGTCTCTGAAACGTGTATACACTACCAATGAACATACCATCAATTACTCATTCATTCTGACACCCCCAGCAAGAGCAAATGTCCTTTTGATGGTTCTGAAAATTTCTTTAAAAAGCATTTAAAATAATCAGATTGGGAGAGGAGTGCTTTGTCCTCTAGATGTTGTCTGAGATATGGAGATATCTTTGTGTGAGGACAATCATTCTTTAAGTTTTGCTGTCCTCCTTTACATGCTATCAATAGAAATGGCCGCGCTTCTTTAAAGATGGATGCCTCAGCAATTGTTGTCTGTCTGCCCACCGCCAACTTCTGCAGGGTTTTTTTTTTTGATGAAACAGCGCTTGACGGTTGGTTTATTTCAATTGTTCAGTGACACCCGAACAGCAGCCTCCATGATGGTGATGTACTGAAGGAGCAGGTTCCTCTTCCTGTGTGCTTGTGCTTTCCTCTAGATGCACTCCTCAGCTCAACTCAACTTACTGCACTTCAGAGTCATAGATGCATAAATCAGAAAGTTCTGAACCAATTTTAGATAAAATCCCATGATACATTATGAATAAATCCAATTTGGTCCATATCAGGATACATCTTTAAATAATACTTTTGACAAATGAAGCAAGAAAGTCATATTATGATTCTTTTGGTCCCATTGGAGAAGCATAATGGAGCAGTGATCGGCGCAGATGCTGGACAAAGTGACTGAACTATGGGAACAATAAAAGCTCAAACGTTTGTCTATGCTCGTTCAGCCTTGGTGGAGGTATGCACTTCTACTTCTTCTCATAGCTTAAATAACCTAATCCCTCGGTTTGTTTAACCCCAGCCATCTGACCCACTGCCCCCATCGCACATAATCATAGACATCCGCACACACACACACCCCTCCTTGTGTGTGTGTGTGTGTGTGTGTGTGTGTGTGTGTGTGTGTGTGTGTGTGTGTGTGTGTGTGTGTGTGTGTGTGTGTGTGTGTGTGTGTGTGTGTGTGTGTGTGTGTGTGTGTGTGTGTGTGTGTGTGTGTGTGTGTGTGTGTTGCTCGGAAACTTCCTCTCCAAAAAACTTTCAGCCCGGCTGCTCAAAGAGGAGGGGAGGGGCAGAGCCGGCTGTGTGTCCAGGGTGAGCTATGGGAGATGGGGGGGGGGGTGGGTGGAAGGGGACTTCACTATTTTAAAACAAGCGTCTTGCTCTGAGATAATAGCGTGGGCTGTGGGTTATAAATGATGCATTTTGCTCACTATAGGACCTGATAATAGCGGTTAGGGGAGGGGGAGAGAGAGAGGGGGGAGAAAGTTCATCGCTCTCTTATCAAAGCTCTGTGACATTTCTCCTTCAGCTGTAAAATTTCATATCACATATCTGCTTTAAAGATGTGGCACCTTTTGTTGAACTGATACAGCGCATTCCATTTCACCCCATATGCCTCTCATGGTGTATTAATTTATAGCCCATTTGGTGGCTCTATAACATGGCCTATCAGTGGAGATGACTGGGATTCAGTAGGACATCTCTGGATTGCCACACACAGGTTATTGAACTCTGAGCAGTAGCCATTTATTTTGATGACTTTGATTCAAAGGTGCGGTTTGATATCAAAAGGGATAGTCTGCCACGAGGAGCTCAAGCGTATTTTTCCACCTTCTTTGTTTCCCTTTAATATCCTCTGTGGCTGTTATTATACTCAACATGATGACAAGTGGAAAATGATGTAAACCATAAGCTGGGTCAGTAATCAAGATCTCTTTCAGTGCTGCAGGCAGGGTTTTTCCTTGAAGTTGGTTCTTTGAACTAGTTACAGGGGAGAAATTCACATTGGAAAATAGCTGGAGCAGATCCGTTGCGTTAACAAATGTTAATCTGCGGTAGTAAATTGATGATGTCATTTGTCATTTCTGACTATTACCAGATTCTTCACTCTGGGCCAGAAATGAAAATAGGAATATCCATTCTTACCCTTAGTGTGCATTGATAGAAACATTTGGAGTGAAAATGTTTCTGTTTTTTGCATGCTAAAGGTTATCAAAACAGCAATCTTTAATTGTTTTTTTTAAACTTGTTTAATAAACATCCCTATCATTTCCAACACAGGATATATGAAAAAGGGTGCTGCAGCAGTACTGCACTCAAATCCTCTAAGTCAAAACCATTTCTTACTGTAATAATGAGGTAAAAAGCAGCAGTTCAACTCTTTGAGGGTATCTGTCTGTCATTTACTCTTTAAATCATACAGGATGGCACCCTGCCACCGAGGAGCTCATTAGCATTCAGTCGTATGCCAGCGAAGACAGTGATGAGGTTCCCTATTCCTCTGCAACATAACGGAAAAGAAAGACAGGACACACACAAAAAAACAAACAGATGCCAGCGCGGAGCATCTTGGGTGCTATCTGAGGAGGATCTCTCCACACAAAGGGACATTCATTGGTCTGCCAAGTATCTGTGGAGTGCAGGAACAGACCCTAGAGTCTATAGCGACAGATGATGATCTTATCGAGGGGGTGGGGGGTGGAGGGAGAGGCGAGGTGGTGAAGGGAGGGGTTAGAGGGGTGAGGGTGTTGGTCGGCCGGGGGTTCGGAGCAGGAGCGAGACGGGGGGGTGATGAAGGAGGAGGAGGTGTCTCAACTCTTGAGCCACATCATCAGATCTGCCAAGTGGCATTTGAGAATGGGAGGATGAGGAGACTGAAGAGGGAACACAGATGCTGGTTATGTTAAGGAGATAAAACATGACTGTTGTATTTTTCTTTGCCACCATTCATCGTGTGGATTTGGTGAACTCAATTAAAAACATCGCAATTATTATTCTGTCGTAGGAAGGATTTTTAGATTCATAGTTACAAAAAGCGTCATTAGTTTGGAGTGACTAGCAGAACACATCTGGCAGTATTTGGTATAACAGCTCACAGAGAACATGTAGCTGTTGCATGAAGGGAACTCATTATTCATCCACGGGTGTTTTTGTGGAGATCTTCCACTAGTATCTGCAACAGATGTGACAAGCCATCTGTGTGCCAAGGTCCTCAGGCAACATTTGGTGTGAGATGCACACAACTGGCACCTAAACATGGCGGACAAGAAATCGCGCAAATTGAATCATATCCCCTTCCCCCCCTCCTCCTCTCGCACCTACACTAGGCCCCCCCCTTCCCCCTCCCCATTAAAAAACAGAAGAAAAAGAAAAGAAATGGCGGAAATCTGAATTATTGGCGGTGGAAAGCTTTAGCTGTATGTCAAGCGAGGCTAAACAGGAACTAGCATCCAAGCGGTTAAAGGCCGTGGGTCTTATCTGAGGACAAACAGAATGCATCAAGCGGCGGCTGTTGCTCTCAGTGATGACGACCAGCTGTGCTCCAATGTTTAATTATTTCTCTGTAATGAGCTTACCCACCTTCCACTGCAGCACCGGGAAGACGGCGTGCAACAGCAGGAAGACGGGAGGGGCAGAGAGAGGAGGTAGAGGGAGAGAAAGAGTGAGATAACACAGTCAGATGATCTCATTTTGGACTCTTCCAAAAGCACACAAACATTTTCTCCAAAATCTAACTCAAGATTTCTTGTCGGTGGTGAATTTTCACCATTACTACAACAGACCTTTTGCTTTTTAATGAAGCGGTCACTGTTGATGTGATGTGACGAGGTTGTTTGCTTTATGTTTATGCATGCAAAGGAGCACGTACGCACACATTTCCATAGCAGCGTCACAGACACACACAATGGCGTGCCACAGATACACCGGTGATATTTACAAGAGTAGCGTGCAGAGCTGAATAGGTCATTATAGACCTCAGACGCATCAGAAAGTTCAGTGATCACTTCAGCCCATTCAGTGTGAACCTGAATGCCCTGAATACCCATTAGTCACATGTCTGAACAAATAGGTTAAAAGACACAATGTTAACAACCCGTGTACGTAGAGTTTGTCTGCATAATAATCACATTAGAAGCATCTGCCTTGTGTGAACAGTATTTACTATGGCGACGTGCCATCACACTCAAGCTGACCCTGAACTTTGGCCTCGCACTGGTCGCGGTCAGCGGGAGGTTGTAGATCCAGAAAGAAGCAGTAAGCCTCAAACATGACTCAGACCGGATAAAAATAAAAGTTAATTAGGTCCTCGTGTCGCCAAAATCATCAGTTAGATGTGTGAATCGCCACACATCCTTTAATAGAAGTCTTGTTGTTGTCAAGGCAACCAGTCAGAAATGTACTTTTAAGAGCTGCATACCTTCCCTTTGTGTCACACATGCACATTCACAAACACACACATCCGCCAGGGGAGTTATCATAACTATTTGATTAATCATCGTCCCGAAAAAGTACACAGAATCTAAGAGATAAGATTACCAAGGCTGTCAGAGAGGGGAGAGCTGGTAGAACTAACACAGCTATTCCCTCTCACTGTTAATTAACTGGAGCTCGCCGCGGCACTAACAAGGGCCCAGCCTTCCCGGAAACCGCAGGAAGAGGCTCGACACTAACTGCTGCTGCCAGCCATCCAGTCAGCCTGCAGTGTCTCACAGAGATTATCTCAACAGAAGACACCTTTCAAGTAAGGTTAGCGCGGCATGTGTCTGAGGTACACCATCAGATGGATGCTCGCTTGATTTGCTTATCCATTTTGAAACTGCTCGGCTTTAACCTCCACCGTTCACTGCAGGGCTTTGAGGCGGTAATATGATCGCACATCTAGGTTTCAGGGGGAAATGACAATGAATAAACGTCACTATGATTTGATTTGGAGTTTCTTGCGCTGGGTAGAGTTGTAAGGCTGACTGTTTTTGGATTTGTGTGTGTGTTTTTCTCGTAGGAGAGCTGGATGCGTTCCTTAAAGATGGCGAGCGTCGCATCCACAGCCGGCAGCAGCTTCCTGTGGGGACGACATGGGGTCCTTTTGAGGGGAAGATCGAGATGAGCACTGACAGTACAGTGGTACGTACGCCTGTTTATCCTCCATCTTATTCTGCCTTTGAGTTGAAACGTTTGAATCATTAGATAGTTTCAATTACTTTATTTAGTCAAAATTTAGCCTTAATCAGCAACGGACATGTGATTACTAGAAAGTGCTGCGTTTTAATGGCCATGTAAATTGAAAGAGGTTGCACATTCCCGCCTCATTCAAACACATTGAGTTGATTCTTGTGGGATCCAACTGGCCTCCAACAAAAGCCTTTGAAGTCTTTCCATTTTTAACCATTTAATCTGCATATTTTATGACCAAATGCTTTAATTGGTGGATTTTGAGCTCAATCCAAGCTTCAATTGAATAAAGTCACAATCCATTATTTTTGATGTTGCTGCTGTGCTGGCCCCTCTCGTTCCAAAGATCCCACTTCAGTTCCCTTCAGCAGCAGAGGCTTGTGTTGACACGGTGCTCTGGCGGTGTGACTCGTCCTCTACGGGTTCCATTTCCATTTTTGCGTTTGGATTAATTAAGAAATTCCTATTAACAAATGTAACCAATCTCACGTTCATCCTGTTAAGAAACATAAGGAAAATTCCATGAGGGTTTTGGACTCAAAGGCATTCCTTTCTCCCAGATTTCTGAAACACGTAACTTTATTAAATCATTCTCTGAGCGGTTTCAAACTGTTTTCTAAGCTCCCCTCATGGTTTTTGAAGTCATCTGTGGCTTTAAATAACTCAGGCCGTATCATAGCCATGAAATATGGCTTCTCTCAGGGTAAAGCCAGTTATCCTTGGGCGGAAAAGTGATTTGACAGAGCAACACCTCAAGTTGCTTTCCAAAGTAACACGCTCGTATATTTCCCCACCAATCTCTGCACAAATTTCCCTGAAAGGCATCCAAAGCCAACCTTCAACTGCCCCTCAAATGACCCTTACACTTCAAGTGATGTCATAAAAACTACATTTTGAGTTTTTCGTCTGACGTTCATATTCTTTGGGATTGTTCTTGCCATTGGTGCTATGTTCTTAACTAACTGCCCTCTGCGGAATTCATTCCTTCTTCCCACATCCTCCTCAGCTTTTTATTTCTTTTTTAAGTGTGCAGGTGCTGGTCATCACCTGTAATAGGCTGTAGAGGGGTTACAGAATATGCCAAACCTGCCTTGCAATTAAAGGCAGAGGAAGAAGCTCTGGCATATTGCCTTTAAGGATCTTATGTGTGTCTATTCTCATGGGGGCCCTCTGGGTGCCTTGCTGCTTGCCCTCCTCCTCTCCTAAGTTTCATCTCTCAAATGGGGTACTGGCTGTTAGCAGCTTCTCACTATCTCTCATTAAAGGCTAGGTCAGTCTAACTGGCATGTTTTGTTTCACTGAGCCTCCTTTTTTAGGGTTGCGATGTAACTTTTTCCTTTGTTTTTAAGATGCTGAGTAAACTCACAAACTATCCATCAATTCCAGCGTTTCTGTGCATCACCAGGGAATCGTCTCATTTACCACAACGCTTTCTTTCCCCCCCGCCCCCCCCCAATCAAACGTCCACTCATTGAGCCGTTGCCTTGTTAAACACACAGCCACTGGCAACATCCCTAATATGGTGCTGCATTTATCTCAGTTATTTCAGTGGGAGGTAAGGGAGTTGTGCAAGTCTTCAAAGACTGACACATCAAGACAGGAACGAACCCTGATGCCTCACCTGGAGGGAGAGAGAGAAAAGTTAAAATAACAAGCAGTCTAAGGACAAAGAGAGGGAGAGATAGACTTGGGGGGAAAAAAAGCTTGGCTAGATTTGATGCATGTCAGGGCGGCCAGCGCTGCAGAGCAGGGTCAGGAGGCAGAATAAAGCTTTTGAGGTAGAAATAAAGGCTCATTGCTTCATGGATCTCTACCTCACCTAGAAGGCCCGCTCCGTCATTCTTATGAAATATGACCTCCACGGACTATTAAATCTCCTTATACTCTCGTAGATTTTTGAAACCATAGGGGTGAATGAATTACCCGAGTGCAGCCGGGTATAAGGCAGAAGTGACACCTCTCTCATGCTTGAAACACACGACCTGCTGGTGAGATATTGATATGCCCTCTCTGAAATCAAAAAGATATTTCTACCCTTCGTCTAGACACGTCACTTTAAGTTACCACTTTCTAGAGGTCAAGCTATTTTTGTATACCCGCCACATGCGGTGTATAGGTCCGTTTCTCACTCCTTGGCATCATGCCCGGAGATGAACTAAAGTGTAATGACTCCTCAAAGTGGTGTAAGAAATAATGATACAGTGAATTTAAGCAGCTTTTGCACAAAACTGCAGCAGTAGCAGCACTTTGACACGTGTAGAGCTGATGAGAAGGAGAGTGTGCTAGTGTAGGACTGGCTTTGTGGAGTCCCAGTGTCTGGGGACTAGTCCTTAGTCTGAGAGGTAGGTGGGGTAAAAATGAAAATCGGGGGGGAAAGGAAGGCAAAGGGGGGTAGGTGTAAGGGGGTTTACTGGTCCCCAGAGGCAGCAAATGGGAGATGCGGCTGGCATAGCTGCATGTGCTGCAGGGTGGGAGCCGATGTGGGTTGGCCGCTGGCTGACGACAGGCCTCAGTAGCTGACCAGAGTGATGGATGATGCTGAGAAAGGAACAGCGAGTGGAGCATTACGTGCAGGCCTGGAAAGAGAAGTATAAAAGCACGAAAAAGAAAGAAAGAACAGAGAGAAAGGGGGAGAGGGAGAGAGGGAGAGAGGGAGAGCAGAAAACACAGAGGGGAAAAGCGTGACAGGAAATCTGGGCATCTGCAGGACAGAGATAGGGTCACATCTCCACCGTTTATCAAAGAGGAAAGCAGATTTCACAGCTGATGGGTGGACTGTGGCAGGTCTGTAGACCCCAGGGGCTCAGCTTGGTGTGAGTGACTAGTGCTATAGTTATTGCTATGGCAGACCTGTTAACACACACACACACACACACACACACACACATGCTGCACTGTAATGCCCAGCTAATATGACTGGCCTTGGGTGTTTTCTCCACTCTTAGGTGACCTGTGTGCTATATAGATTTTGAACTGGTTTCTCAAATTGATATATCAGTCAGAAGATGAAACAACAGCAGAGGGTTTTTGTGCCTGGCATCTAAAGCTCTCAGCTAGAACGAAGGCTAGAGCTGAGTCGGAAATGAAAACAGAGTAATTGGTCGGGGTCAGAGCACTTTGGAGTAAGTGGGGAAAAGGTGAGGGAGAGGGGGGGGGGGGTTCTAGGCAAGTGAGAGAAGGAAAGACAAAAATAAGAGTGGGGGGGGGGGGGTTGAGGGGGATCAAGAAAGGAAAAATCCAAGGGTTGGCACAGTGCTTCTGTTGTCAGCCTCTCACCCCGCTCTGTTCCTCTTCCTCCTCTCCTCCTCTCTCCTCTCTGTCTGACTGATGGAGCTGCCAGAGCACCCTCTCATCCCTCACTTCTCTCACTGATCAATCAGACCATTAGACTCCAATTACAGCCGCGGCTCCGGCGCAGGTGAGCGACGAGCACATTCAGCCGGCTGCCGACAACGCCTCCGACCGGCTTCTCACACTCTCCAAATTAACGCAAATTAATAGTGACACTCAGACATAAATGTCTGCAATCGGGGGGGCTAAATTAACAGTCTGGGTCGAAGCTATTGAGTAGCAGGTGTCTTTAAAAGTGGTAATTACCTATGCTTGGACAGAAGCGGGAGGAGAAAGGTGGCCCGTGGCTTGCCTGGAGTGAGAGGCCTGGCCCCAGTGAGCCTGGCTCCCATTGTAGGTGTTAATAATTGATTGGGAGGCAAGCTATTAATGAGCAGCAGATTTAGGGCTCTGTTGTAAATGTGTGTTGATGAGGGTGTTGCCGCCTCTTGTTCAACGCCTTACCAATGCTAATTACTTGGGCTTAGTCAAGGTGCACTGTAATGAGTCTGGATTCAATAGAATTCTGGCTTTTATGTGTTTTGAGGGCCTTTTAGTGCAAATTACATGGTAATTGAAATGCATAAGACTTGCTCAGATTGTTTGCCTACCAGGCAGTCTTTTTATCTTGTCCGCTATCTTAATATGTTTGTTGTATATTCCTGTGAGTAAGGCTAAACAAATCAACTATGGAAATCTCTTTTCTTCACAGGAGGGCCCCCAAACATGAGCACAGTCTGTAGAAATATATAATTGAGCAACTCTAATGGTTACTAGGACATTTTCAAAGTTAATATTTGTCTAGGGATGGAAAAGTATAATAAACGATTTAAATATATAATACAAAACATAATATTATACTTGAATCAATCGCTTATTCAATTACTGTATTACACATAATGGAGGTCAGATTTGGGAGGAAAAAAAATGTGGATACTAATAACATGAAAAACTATGAATTTTGGTAAAATAGTTACAAACTTAGTGGATGTAACATAAAAGTAAAATACCCAAATACATCAAATTGAGTCCAAATGTTGTGGATGAAAGCTGTTGAATGCATGCGCGGTGTCACAAATGTGTGTGTTTTGGCTCACAATGACTGCACATGTGTGCGCGTGTGTGGGAGGGCATTTGCGTGTGTGTTTGTGCAGACTGTGAGCTCTCTGCGTTTGGCTGTGAACAGAGAGCTTTAGCTTGTAGACTACAGAAGAGGCAAAATGTCAAGATACTGTCCTAATTTTCACCTGGGACAGAGAGAGGCACAAGCTGTCAGCCGATGTTGTGTGATTATTGTGTAATTTAGTACACGGGTAGGAATATGGACCTGTGCACCAAAAAAATGCTCTAGAAATTATTCAGCCCTTCACTCAAGCCATTTATCTCAGCCCTTTGCCCACCCTCTCCCTCCAATATGTTTTTTGTTAGCTACCCCTAAACTTTAACGAGTGGTGGCGGATTTTTCTGTTTCCGAAATTATATTTTTCTTCTTGTCATTGCTTCATTAATCAAGAGGAGGCATTCTGAAAAATGTTTTGTTTTGGAGGCTGCAATCTATTTTGTGTGTGTGTGTGTGTTGTAGTTAATCTGCGCCCGTGGCAGGTTTCCCCTCCGAAACGCAGCGCTAAGCAGCGGTATCGCAGGCCTATTGTTGTAGCCTCTGTCATAGCAAGGAGAGCCTGATGCAGGCCTGGGCTCGCCTGATAAGGAAAAGAGGATTCAACATGGCTGGAAAGGAGAATCAGTGGGACTTGAGAGTGGAGTACGGATGGGGCAGATGCGCTCGCACACACATACACACACATACATACAGAATCACAAACAAACATACAGAATGATATGTTCTACACACATACAGTCACACATAAACCCACACACACAAATCATCGCCATCATCACACTGGCACATGCCCAGGCAATTATTTACAGTAACATCCAATTACATATGCAAGAAGGCACCCCAGGATAGGACCTCTCTGTAGCTTAGCTGCTACACGCACCCTCAAACACACACAGACACACATCCATGCACATATGCACAACAACAAACAAAACTAAGAGAATGAACACGTGAAGTATAAGTAGAAAGGTGGACGGTCCTTTCTCTCTGAAAGTCACTCTGTCTTGGACATGGTTTGAAAACGCCAGACATTATCAGAACTAACAGGATTTGGATTTCTGTGTTGGACACAAATAATTTTGGCACAAAGAATGTGGCTTTGCCTAATGAAATAATGGCCCCAAATGTTAGGCGGAGAACCAATTTGTGATTGCATGCATCAATTATTTCTTGGGTTTAACCCAATATCAGGGCTGGGGTCTCTTCAGATGGGTAAAATGGTAATTATCTGGCTTGCTTCGCCGTGGTCAATGTCATCCATATATTAATGGGTGGCACTGTTAACCTGTGTATCCCTTTGAAGAGTTCATGTTCTTACACATTATATTAAAAGGGAGGAACATCCGAGCATGTTTCACTGACGCAGCACTTGACTCTCACAGACATGGCAGAAGCCCTCACCCCCATCCTGTTCTTCTTCATATAATTATTATTATTATTTTATTTGATCAATCTTACGTTAGGGTTTTGTCTGTGTGGCTGCGTCCCACAGCCCCTTGTATTAGCTGTGAAGCACTCAGTCAGTAAATCAGTGAGCTTGTCAGCGCTGTTATGGCCACGGCCGAGCTCCACTGTTTGCCAGATAATGCATGGTTGACTTGATCTACAAGTGAACCTGACATTTTGCTGTCCTTACATCACAACACAACTACCCAAACTGATATGGCAGGTCCCCAGATAAGCAGAGCAGGACTCACTGATTTGCTTTGTGCTCACTGTAATGGCTGCCCAGTTCACCCAAACAACACACAAATACAAAGATGGCAATAATCTGCCGCATGGAGACATTCATCTTTTACTCTACACTGCAATTTTGGTTGGTTTTGCCATGGAGATTAATATTTGTTTTCAATATTTTAAATAGTATGCAACATTTTAAGGTATCATCGTGTTTTGTCAGACCAGTTTTGAGATATCACATTCAAAAGTAACAATGCTGTCCAAACACATGCTCCCTAGACTTGTGTCTGGTTGGTCTGTCCAATGAGATGTGTTACATGTTAACCTCAACATGTTCCAAGTAAAGGATCTATCAGAAATGTAGATGCTTGTCTTTCTGAATGCAGTTCTTAATGATCAACATATAATCCATGCTATATTACACTACAAAAACATGGGAGGGGGTTATGTATGTCTTTCTCATTTTAACTCATTAACACAAACCCGTCAATGACATGTGTATTTAGGTCGAGGCCCTAAAATGAAGGATTTAGGCTTTAGACACCAGTTTCTGTCACTAGTTTATTTCCCATGTCCATGCCTTTGTTCAGTTCATTTTGTTGTTCTAAAGCAGATGGACAGAGGGGAGATCAGCAGGGGTTACTTTGCAGATTTCACACTCGGAGACATTGTTCATTTCTCTGTAATGAGATGACTCTGTGCTCACCCACTCTGCAGATGTGACCAGTTAGACGTAGCAGTAAGTTGCACAGTAGCAGCAGAGCAGGAGCAGCGCTGGCTGAACACCCCAGTGAGGGTGCATGTCCTGGAGGTGGAGGGGGGGAGGGGGGGGGGGGGGGGGCTGCTCTTCATACCTGCAGGGTGGTGGTGGGTGAGCTTGTCCCCTCCCAGTTTGTGTTTGCTGTCTGTTAAATTGCATGCATGTGAGTCAAAGTGTCACACAGAGGAGATGTGGTATCAGCATACATATGGTTTCTCTAAGTCCTAAACAAACATACTTTCTCTCTCTCTCACACACAAACACACACACACACATACACAATACACACACAAACAGCGTGATACGAACACTAACATTCATGAACACATGTTCCACTCGGGATAACAACATTTTATTTTTTTTCACTTAAACATGTCACACACGATCACTTACACACTTATCTCAAGAGTTTTGTGAATTTCAATGAATGTTTACTTCAGATTTGGGGAGATGCTTCTTTAACGTGATCTACCTTCCTTTGAAGGTGTCAACAAATAAGCTATGCACACTTCGTCTGACAGGCAACAATAGTCTGCCTTCACACACATTTCCTGTTTTACAGTACGCAATATGTCTTCCCAAATGAATGATTATCCAACACTTCAATACACAACAGACCTCTATTGCAGCAAACGAGCAAGAAGACGACGACGAAGAAAGAACAGTGAAACAAAGTTGAGTGCTGCCAGCTGCTTTGCCATCTGTCACTGTCAGGGCTCTGCTTGTGATATGTTGAAACAACTTCTTTGAGAAGTGGTGGAGATAATCCTCGATTGTTTCCATTTGCAAGCTCCTGATAGTCCCCTCTCGTCTCTGCACAGAGGCAGTTCAGGCTGGTGGTTGGTCAAAGATTGAGATAGCTGACCATTCACTCCAGCAGATGTGATTGGAGAAATATAGCCACTGTCCTTAACGGGGACTCTTCGAGAGAACCTTTTATTTTGAGTTCTTAGCGGCTCCCTCCGGTGTCGTACATTATTCATTAAAGTGCCTCGTGTCTGCTTCACGTAAGGAACACTGCAGTTTTCATATCCTATATTTCTCGTTCCCTCGTTGACACATTGGCTGAGGAAGTGGAGCAACACAGGCTGTTTGCTTGCTTCACCTCCTTCAGAGAGAGAAGGACGGCCACCCTACAGGGAGACAAACTCCTGCTGGTAGGCCTTGATAAGTCCTCTCTGTCCCTGCGTCCTGGCCTTAGCCCTCTGATCCTCAGGCTAGTTGGCTCAGGGCCTGCAAAAAGACAAAGCCCTGTCCAAATGACTGTGAATGCATGAACAACCAACCAAATAAATGCCCCCTTTCTTATAAAAAATATGAAATTTCCTGCTTGCATCAGGTTAGCTTTGAAGATAAGATAAGTACTGGAGGAGATGATGGTCTGGACAGTGTCCATTCACTCCGAGGTGGTCCAGCAGTGCCTCATTAGATGTATGTGTATGAGGCTGTCAAAGCAGGAATATTATACCACGAGGTCGTCTGCAAACTAATTGGATAACAAAGACCATTTCCAGCTCAGGAAACCCATCTTTTAACAGTCCGTGTGCTGAGACTCTGATAAGAGAGTTCACGTCTAATGCATTTAGTGAGGGGCAAGTTCACCATCTTTATCTTATTTACTTTACTTGGTGTAAATATTGTTGGTCTTTAAGGTGGATTTAGTGAGACCCCCATTTCTGCGAAGTGCATTCAAAGATCAAACTACCCAACGCAGCTTTTGTAGATGATCAAGCGCTATGCAAATAGTGAGATACCTTTGTTCAATCCATCGTCATTGCAACAAAGGTATGCTTGGTGTTTCATTTGTTTCTCATTGGGCTCAATTGATTTTGAAATGATTGTACATTTCATTACACTTTGTTTTTTTGCAATTATTGCTCTGAATGACTAAGATAAGAACAGGGCTCGCTTTGTGAATCAGGAAGTGGGTAGCACTGAGATAGGCTGCTGAAATAATAAAGGCACATACAGTAGATGCTATTCTAATTCATCATGAAATTTATGACTCCACCAGGGAAGAGAGGGGAGTTCAAAGGAATATTAAATTCCAATACCTAAAGGGGGGCACAGAGGTTTATCTGAAGTCAGGGGCTTTATTCAAGCATCATGCCTGCTATTTTATTGTTTGTCCTTATTTACTGCCTCAGACTGATCCAAGCCTTCCATGTGTGGTTATGAGCGCAGGGATTTGTTGTGACCCCATTGACTGATTGACTCCCGAGGTCCCCTTTCTTCCTCTTTGAAGAAATCCCCCTCCACATGTTTATTCCTGACAGAGAAAGAGTGGAGCTGGCCAGAGAATATGCCACCTGCCACCGTGACCCCGAGGGCCATGGTAATATCCATACAGGTGAACATTACTAGCTCCAGGTTCCCTATTATGTTCCCTCACACAGCTCCCCGCTGCTGGAGGAGTCAGGCCTAACTTACATGCAAAAGATCAAACAAGTCCTTCGCAATTGAATTCAAATGGGAAATTTCAAATAATTCAAATAGTGAGAAGTGAAGCAAGGAGCCGTTCTGTCCCCTGACCAAAGCCAAACAGTACAAGCACATGTGTGTGTATATGTGCGGCGTACCTGCAAGACACGATTAAGTCCCGAAGCATGTGCATTACAAATTCAGCTTTCTCTTGTTTACGACATCCAATAGTTCTCAGGACATTACACACATTATACACAGTTACAGCTGTACACATGCATTTACGTGCGCTGTTGAATTAGAAATTATACACAGGAAAGGAGCCGGAGACTTTGCGGCATGGACCTGCAGGGTTGGGAGAAGGCAGGTAGGTATTTCATTAAAATCAGAGAGGGGTGGAGAGGAGTTCGTCATCAGCAGCACAGGTAGAACTTCACAGTGTAGTGGAAGGTCTTGCAGGATGTAGTGTGAAAGAGCTCCTCTCCTTTGTTTAGGTCTCTACTCTGCACTCCTCTCCCAGCTTAAGCCTCTTCAAAATAAATGTGTCCAAAATAATTGCAAGATGTACTGTTAATTATTTTGCTTATTTTGTTTTCCAGCCAGCCAATCAGTAATCTGCTCTATTACCACTACAGTATATTTTTAACAAGCAACTGAATATACAATAATCATGCATCACCACACAGAGTCCGTAGAAATACAGCTGTGAGCATTTCAATGGGCTGAAATAAGTAATAGCTAATGCAGCACATGAACTTTGATGCTTACAGTCCAGTCAGCAGGATAAAAGGTCATTTAAATGAGAAAATATTTATTCCCCATAGCGCCGCCATGATAGCAGCAGCCAAATAAAGGCACATGCGCACAGTGATGGGTGTCCCTTTAAAGATTCGGGGGAACAGCGGTGACTCTCTCAATTTAATCGATTTTTAAAATGAAAAGTCAATTTAACAAAGTTGAAAAGAGAAAGATGGGCTAAGGGAAGAAAAAAGCATTCTCTTGCACTCAAGCAGTAAACTAACTGCCGCACGGCGCAAGCAGAGATTTCAGCCGAATTATCTCCCACCTCACATTTGCTCTTAGGCAAGCAGTTTAAAAGCCAAGCGATTGAGCCAGTGATCCAATTTGAAATGCAGAAATGATTAGAGCAGCTTGCCTCATTTCATATCGAAATTCTCTGATTTATGACAGGGCACCAGCCAAGATCTATCTCTAAAGGGAATTAGTGTGCAATTCCTGCATATTTCTGTTATTTAGTCCCCCAATAGCAGATGCTATAGCCTTAGAGAGAGAGTGAGGGGGGGACGGGGGGTGGGGGTAAGCAGTATGGCGGTATCTTTTCATTTCAGCAGATGTAACCGCAGCCATTTAGAAGGAGAAAATGACACAAAAGCAGACTTGAGAAATGGAGGTATTTCCCACTTTATGTAGGATGTTGACAGAGAATCTTATTTCAGGGTGCGATGAAAAATATGCAGCACCTAACTAAGCACATACACAGCTTTCCCAGCATGTATAGCAAGAAACACAGACTGTGAGCTCGGCTTTGGCCATTTATTCAACAAAAAGACCCTTGCAACCCATCCATCCTTGAGGCTAAGGAAATATTAATACGCAGAGCGATAACGAGGGCTGGAGGAAAATCTCCCTTAATGAAATTTCCAGTTGACCACATGCAATTTGTTTCATCGCAGTGAACAACTAATTGCAATGGACGTTATCAAGGTGTGAGTGTGCTGTCTGCTGTAAACTGACTGGTAAAACAGGTACAAATCCTTTATCCTCACTCCCATGTTAGAAACAGAGAACATATAAACTTGACATAAGCTTGTTTTTTTTACTGCTATGAAGAGCTGGGAACATCGGATCTATTTGAGGAGCGTTAACACAGGGTCAAACGGAATGTAAGAGGGAGGAAATCAAGATGAAGGGGAACAAATTGTAGTTAAGGATCAATGAGGGAAACACGTAATATTCCCAACATTTCCATTGGTGATTTTGTTTCAAAATGGCAGTACTTCATAGCGAGTGGGTGTTGAAAGCGGAATGTATAAACCCAATGAATGTCTTGAGATATTCAGACAGAACGGTTTTGATCTCTCAGTTGTCTAAATCCTGCAGCTGTGGGATCAAGACGGATACAGTGCCAGTCAGTGACCTTGGAGGAGGGGGGAGAGAGAGAGAGAGAGATGAGGGAAAGAATCATTCCCACCAAGGTTTGTATCGATTTCACCTGCCCTGACCATGAAGCGGGTTAAGAGTAGCCAGTGGTGGTGAAATGGTCAGCGGTGATATCATTAGCTCGTTGTTTACACAGGGAACCAGGGAGTTAGGAGAAGGCTGAGTGTCACAAGCCACTTTCTTCTTCACCTCCTTCAGCTGATCAGAGGATCATGGTATCAAGGAGGGATTAGTAGCGACTTGGGATTTGTGTGATTGGTTAATTTATTGCGGTGATGGCAGGTCTTTCATCTATGGCAACATTTAATCAGCGCAGCCACAGAGGCTATTACAGGTTAGCTCCTTTCTGGAGTCGGTCCGGCTGTGCCATCAGCTCTATCACAATTCCCCTGAAATTTCCAAATTATCTGGAACAGGCTTTAGCTTCTCAGTAATAAAAATTAGAACAGATTCCTGATAGAAGCTTTTGCTCACACAGGGCCAATTATAAATAGTACAGCCCTGCCACAGAAGACGGAAAGGGGAGGCGGGGGGGAAATCCAAGTCTGAGAGATGTGCACGGAACTTATCGTTCAGCCCCTGCTCCGCTCTGATCCAAATCCGTGTGGCTGAAAATTTATATTAGATGTTATCACAGAGGCCTAAGTCTAGAAAAATCAATGAAGGTTATCTTTTATGTTGCAGCAACTTGTGGAAATATTGATTTTCATTTTATAGCGAATTTGGAGCATCAGTTTGTAATCACTTCCTCGCTGACTACACTGTTTTGGTCACTGTATCTCTTACACGGGGAACGGTAACAGAGCTGAGGGAGAGAAAAAAAATAGTGTGAGTATTGAAAGCAGTGGAGTGAAGGCAGAGGGAGGATAAACCACAACACAGCACACAGTGAGGGAGGAGAAAAGGCTCTGACAGAGGTGAGGTTCCAAAATAAATAGGAATAAATACTGCCTTTTATAAATACTCTAGCTGGGATTTATCAGTTTGAACATGCTTGACATGTGCTTAAACAAATAAGTCATAAATATATATTTTTTTTTGCAAATCATAAATTAAAACGGTAGATTTTCCGTCTTATGGATAAAGTCATATATGTAATAACTTTATATAGACATTGAATATATTTTCAATGAAAAAATAACAATCATATTATGTCAATAATGATATACAGTCCTGGACAGGATGATCAATTTTGATTTGTAAAAATCTGGACTGCCAATATAATAAAAGACTGTTTAAGGAAAAAAATAAATAAATCACCTCTGAGTGGGAAAATTGTAGAATTACAAAAAAAGTAATTGAAAAAGAAAAACCAGGAAAAATGGACTGTAAATTCTCAGATGTTAATTTTGTTTCTATGAAATTCAATTGAAAAAAATAAAAGAAGGTCATTCAAAAGTAATGACAGAAAATTCATTGAAAACAAAAGGTCCTGGGGATAAAAAAGGAAAGGGCTACAGAATTCTTTCATAAAATAACAGTCATGGTCATATTCTGCTGCTGTCAAGGCCTCATTTGTTGTTGTAGAAAGGGTTAACTCACAGGGCAGCAGTGGCAAAAACGACCTTAGACACCATGGGGTTAAGAATAGGTTGTATCTATCTGTGTAAATGTAATGATTGTATAGGGAGTGATGTGTTCCACTATCCTATAGGGGTCAGTATATTAAAAACACCTCACTCCTCCTTCTGGACATGGAAGAGCTTCCACACGTCACATCCCCTGCAGGTTATGATTTGTTTGGTAGAAGACGAGTTTGTTTCTATAATCCTGTTCATCATATGCTCCCTCGCTCCAGAGAAATGGTAATTTTCTGCCTGTCAATCTGCATTTCTTCTGGCCTCGGCCACTTAGGCCAGCTGATTTGGTCGCACAGAGAGATGTTTTCATTTGCATTCGCAGACGCTCCTCCCTGCAGTGACGCCATCCCCTCTTAATCCTAAATATGTTGCTTCTCTGCATTTCTTTGTCTTTGTGACGGCTGGTGTATGCGGCATGCTTACAAAGCACAGGCCACTATTGTGAATATAGATGCATAATGTTAATCTGTTCTGACAAGGTGTTACATTTTGAACAAAAGACGGTTTTACTCAGAAGTTTCCATAAGGACACTAACTAAAAAACACATGTGATTTACCAAATTTCTCATGATCTGTAATGGTGGAAAGATGCCTAGTTAACATTGTATTTTTATCCCTGTTGGGTGTATTAAGAGCAGCTGGAATATCATGAATTCCCAGAGGCTCGGAGGGACGACACAGAGGCCTCTCGCTGCTGAATGAAGAGATGGCGGTAGTCTGGAGATCTAAGAAAGGGTTAATCTGATTCCCATTTCAGATAGTTGTCCTAGCAACAATCGGCTGGTCTGCTCTGCTCCTTTGACAGGGGTGTGAGATTTTCAGGTTAGCCAGATATCAGACTTTATTGTGAGGCTAATTTGAAATGTGAAATGGAGGATGACTTAAATTACAGAGGTCCTCTTTCTCTCATCTGCTGCCAGGGTGGGATAAGAAGATGCCAAGAGGAGGAATAAGAATATCAACAGACACAATTTACTGTCTCTGTTTGATCGTTTTGGCACCGTTGTGCACCGATGTGCAGAGCTATATATAAGGACAATTCACCAGCCTGCCGTTGCCTAGCATTTACACGTTTTCATAATTTTCCACAGAACATCCAAACAGATTCTTATCATCCTTGTGAGATATATTTGCCATTTGTAAATAATTCCCTTCCGCAAAAAATCTGTTTGTCCTCCAGCCTTCGACTAGATAGAGTTCATAGAGAGAGAAATGGGTGGGTGGCGGAGGAGGAGGGCACGCAGGCACACTGCCGGAGCACAGTGCTCATCTCTTGTGCATATCTGTGCCAATTCAGACCTTTAACATGCTCAAGTGACATTTGCATTTATCCTTGAAGGTTGTTTCCCTTTGCGGAGGAGAGAAATCAGCGAAAAGCATGGGAGAGGACTCGTATTTTTCTGTTGCATTAGGCAGATGGACAGTGTCCCGTCGCCGGCTGCTCGGATGGAAAAAAGCAATGAAGTGTCGAGATTGCACCCCAACCCATTTTCTCTTAGCTAAACTATTTCTGTAACATCCTAATGAAGGAGGGCCCGGGGGTTCAAAAGTAATGGCCTTGAAATACTGACATTTTGCCTTTGAGTAATAGGCTACTGTACCCAAGACATGAGACAACACCCCACAACACACACACGCTCCGCAACCCCCTTTCGCAACTGCTGTGACAGCGTATTCTTGGCTTTCATTACCCTTTGAAAAATAAAATAAAACAGAATAGAAAATCATACGTGGATAAATAGAGCAAGCAGATCTGGTGACCCTGCTCCGTGTGAATCTATTATGGTGGCTGTTGCACTCTATCTCTGTGTTTTATTTTCTCTTTCATAGGAATAAAGCTCCACGTTTGACCTCTGACCGTGAAGAAAAATGACCTTACACACTCGGAATAATTTTGCCAGCATATTATAAAAGTCTAACCTCAATCGCCCTTTGGAATGGATACTGATTCTTTAAATTCCTCCCTGGTTGTTTCAGGAAATGGTGAGATCCTGGCGATAGCGAGGTACAATGTGCCCAAAGTTCACTGCTGCACACTCGCTCCCTTCTCCCTGAAAGTCACCGGCCTTTTCTTTCTTTTTTTTGTGTAATTCCCAGACACCTGAGATGTTGTTAATCTGGGAGATCTGATGCTGAATCATTGAGTTCAATCCTGGATGATTCCAGTTCCGTCTTGCTGACAGAATGCAGCCTCTTCCATACATTTTCCCCACACCACCACTGCCTTTGTCTGTACTCTCCTGGTAGTTGTCACATGCTACATGTGCACACACACACACACACACACACACACACACACACGCTTCCTTGGCTCTCAAATCTTCTTAGCACTGGGGGTGGACTTGAGTTGCACACTGTATAGTTTCTGAAATTGTCTGTTTACGGCCATTCAGTGCAGCAGAAGAGCGTAACAACAGCGCTTATTAATGTTTGTTTAATCACCAAAATAAGCAAATGATTAGTGTTTGTTATCTGTCCCCGTCCAGAAGACGAAGAGCACGGTCCCGGTGGTGCTGAGCGCCGGCCCCAGGTGGCTGCTGGATGTGACTTGGCAGGGAGCGGAAGACAACAAAAACAACTGTGTGGTGTACAGCAAAGGTAAGCAGGCAGCCTGTTATCTCTCCACGGCGCAACACACCACGCCACAGCGCCGCGGCAACGACACTGACAATCCTCCATCCACTCAACTTCTCTCTCTCCCCCCCTCTCTCTCTCTCTCTCTCCCTCTCACTCACTTTTCTCTCTCTTTCTTGCTCTACTTGCTTCCCAAAGTCACACACACACACACACACACACACACGCACGTACAAGCCAAGCACGCAGACATAAGGACACACACATGCACACTCCAGTCAGCACGTGCACACACATTCCCCACCATATCTGTTTTTCTCATCCAGAGAGTAATTTATATCACTAAAACTCTGATTAGAAACTGAGAAACATCACTTGACACACAAAGTTAATGGTCTTTAGATTTCACAAGGTAATTAATGCCTCTTTTTTTCTGTTTTATACTAAGTGGATCCCTATCTCAAAGATAGCAAGCAAAGCGAGGGTGGAGATGGGTTTGCCATTTTGCTTCATTTGTCCTCTAACAAAATCAGCAAAGCTTTCGCTGTGCGGCTTTTATAAATTAGACACATTCATACCCACCAAACCAGAAATGGATACATGTGAATACTTGCCAAAATACACTATATCTGTCAAAAATCGATGTTGTTTACTCAACACTGAATAAATTGCAGCCATAAAAACCCAAATGACTCACTGGCATGAAGATAAACTACTCAATCTGCTGAATTGTGTCCTTAGAAAAACCCTCATTAAAGCATGGATATGTATAGAAGCCTGCTTGGTGTAAGGTTACAGATTGTATAAGAAGATGCTCGCGCTGACACTACGGTCCTTTCAGCCGCATCTCATCAAAGCACAAGGCTTCTGCAGCTATAATTGGGTCTTGACGGGTGTTAACCAAAGAGACAC
This sequence comes from Genypterus blacodes, assembly GCF_046128005.1. Classification (NCBI taxonomy): domain Eukaryota; kingdom Metazoa; phylum Chordata; class Actinopteri; order Ophidiiformes; family Ophidiidae; genus Genypterus; species Genypterus blacodes. Next base: position 3,417,342 of record NW_027466864.1, on the reverse strand, counting down.
AGCGTTATAAATACGTAAATAAAGATGTGTTTGGATTCCAAAGGGCAAAGGAACGGGGGGCTCCATTTATCACTTTTCAAAATGATTACCCCGTGACAATACCCCAAAGCTGAAACTGAGCGTCTTCTCCCCTCAAAGTGAATAAGTGGCAGGAGTGGGATTTGCAACCGGGATTTTCGGTCTCCCAATTCTCATCTACTAATCACTAGACTGCACTGGGGAGTTATCCTCTTAACCGGCGACTTAACTTTGTGCTCTTTATCGCCAAATCATTAAAGTTTTGATAAGCTGTTAAAGGAGATTATGCACTTCTTTAAAATCGTCTAATCTTTCCGCGAGGACACTGACTGTATGAAATAACAGGATTTATCACTTTTTTTTTTAAAAAGTCAAATTTCCTCTCTCCCACTCCACATACATGGCGACAGAGATAAGATCGTACGTTTTACACGCATCGCGACTCCGTGTAGCATCATCACCTCAGCTGTGTGCCACTGAAAAGCCTCCTATCTGCTTTGTTTGTCACTTCCAGTTTGACCTTATTAAATTAAACAGAATATCTCCAGACGTACCCCCTTGTGAGAGTTGTTCTGTGTTGTGCTGTATTAGTATAAGTTCATTACGGTAAATCCTCTGCCATAATCACACGCTTGCCGGCTGATGATAAACGATAATAGAGGGAATGTTGAATACAAAGAATTAATTCAAATCTCGCAGCGGAAGTTAAATATCTCTTGCCACCTTATAGTAATTGCTGAGGATCCCTCTGCTCTCTGGATGGAAATGGAAAACACAATACTGAATAATCTCGTCATCTCTCTATAAGTCGTGCATATGTAGTTATCAAAATACCAAATGTTGTCTCACCAGATAATCCAGTATCACAAAGACATTCAGCTGTCATTCACCCGTCCTTGTTATTCCCGCCTTGAGTTTGTGAGATGACTCATGAACAGAATGTATCCTGTAGAATTTTAAAAAGGGACCTAGGATGCAAAGTTCTATGTTCTTATTTTCAGTTTTCAAGTCTTTGCAAAGCTTTGAAACACATTGATCCGCTTTTACTCTCACCACTCAGCATGTTACTTTACATGGAGAGTGGTGATGGAATTGGGAAATACCACATTTACAACTTGAACATTGCAATCTAACAGCTGGCAAAGTGTTTCATCTCTGTATTCTTCATGCCAAAATGACGAAAATGGCGTCCACAGCGATTCATGGTAAATAAGCCTGAGGAGACAATCTAGTGAATTTCTGTTCTAGGACCATGCCTGAAACAATTAGACGCATTTTTCATTACATAAAAACAGCAAAAGTAGTGTTATGATCTCGTGCACGTGCAGGTTTGTACTTCTGTGTTTTGTTTGTTTCTTCTGCGGAGCGTTCGAGGTTGTATGTGCAGTTTAACGATTGGATTTTTACCACCTTCTGATGAGCACTCAAACGCAGCATAAATTCACATGATACAACATGTTATGGAAGTACAGACTAATCAACAACAAGCCTTCCAGGACCCCGGTTGATATTACATCAAAAATAACAAATACATGCCCTTTTATTGTGAAATATCTGATTCTAGGATGTTACCAGAACTTCCCAGAAAAAGTCAAACTCTGTTCCTGCACTTGACTTGGAGAGTTTTGCAGCAACTCTTCCTCTGGCATTTTGAGAAATTGGTTGGGAGTTCATCTTTCCCCCTTGTGTGACCAAAATTGTTCCACATTTGCTCGTGGCTACAGTTTCTTAAGGTGGACAGGGACCGTGTTTGATGCTGTTGAACGTTTTCAGCCGTTTGACTCTTGCAACCGACTGCTGCCGCCCGCTGTCAAGAGCCAGACTGTGACTGGATTTATACCATTCTGTCTTCTTCTCCTTCTTTTAAATATTCCAATCTGCATCTGTACACCCTCTGGAGGTGACATTGAAATTGAATTTCAGTGTGCTGAACACGTTCGGTGAAATATCAAAACTTCAATATTGAATATCGCCTCTTTGCAGAACATTTGAAGGAATCATGTTTATCGGGACAACACTAATACAGATTGACTAAAGTCCAACAGTAACCTTTTCCCAGTCAGAGAAGCTGAGGTCTAGATTGTTTCTATCTCCCCCCTCTGCTTCATTGCCCCCTGAGATGCATTACTTATGGAAAACAGTGAATATCTCACTCAGTACACAGTATGCTTACAGAATGTGTTTTGGCTCACGTTTCAGCGGTCTCGGCTTTCTTTATGGCTGCCTGAGAAGATAGTGGCAGTTCACTTTGGAAGCTTGCCAGTGGGAATCTATGGGGGAGTATCTCTATGGAGGCACTGGTGATTGGTTTGAGTGGCTCATGCTGTAGCTGTACCGTTGGTCATTCTGTCTTATGATTTCTGCATTTTGTACCGCACATTCTCTCTCTTTAGTCATTCAGGATGTCTGGGAAATATACCGAGGGAAGAGAAGACAGGATTCAGCAAAATAATTCCGAGGAGAGTTGTACTCCAAGAGTGTGTAATGTATAATACATGCAGAGGTGTGAGCGCGTGCGTGTGTCTGTGTAAGGCAGTGGGGTAGTTTAGTTTATTGGCTCACAGGACGCTCCTGGCCAGCAGCACTAAGACAACTTAACCTCAGAGTGTCAAATGATACATTTCCTGCTATTTCCTGCGTTTCTCGTAAGTTATAATCCAATTCCGCTGTCATTTTGTCCAGATGAACAAACAAAGCGCTATATTGAAAAAAAAATGAAATTTAAGGAGAAGAGTGATGTTTGAGGGATTTTTATTTGCCCAAATCATGATTCACAGAGGTTTTTCCATTAATATAAATTCTTCTTTGAATAGTCTTTCTTGAAATGAGAGACAGCAAAAGAGCCCTGGAGTGGAAGAGAAAAGTGCAATATCTGTTTTTCTCAGGCTGTCAGCATGGTCCTATTTGTTTTACATTAAACTGCTTGGAGGAGCCTCAGCACCCAGCCATTACTAAAACTCTCAACTCTACTACGGCGCCAAGTCATTATCGAGAAATCCACCTGGTACTCCCACAATGCTCTGCTCCTCACTCCGACAGTTTCTTTGAACAAGTGAAGTTATAGAAACAGGCAGCAAGTCGGCAGAGTAATTATATGTTACAGTAACACTGGGAAGTGAGGAGAGAGAAGGAAAGGGGGCAAGGAGAGGAGACGGAGAAAGAGAGAGAGAGAGTCAGCATAGATAAATAACAGACTTTTATTTTATAGTATTTATCTGTATTTTTGAGGCATTCTCTCGTTTTCTAGAATTGTTTGTTTGTTGAAGATTTTTTCTCAGCTTCCTCTCCTAGATTTTTTTCCAGAAATTTGGTCAAATATTAAGACATTTCAACATTCAATATCTTATGTTCCTTTACTAGAAATGTTTAGAAAGTTCCTCCTTTTCTCATATCAGCAGAAATGTCAACACTTTGTGAAGCAAACATTTGGATTGATGTCCCCAGAAGGTGCGTAATCTCATAACAGAGATCCTAACGTTTGTGTATAAAATGTCTTTAGAATGATTCACTAGACTTCTAGATAGAGAGAAAGGTTCATGCAAAGTTATCAGGAAACAGGTTGAATCAGAGCCTTTCCACTGCTACAGTGTAGTTACAGCTTACAGTAAAGGAATACCCTTTTACACCTAAAACATAATAAGACTCCAGTCATTCTCCTTCATGCCTGCTCCATTGTCACCTGAGTCCATTCAAACTATACACCCTCAGTGTGACCATATTATGTGCTTTTATTCAGAGGTCACCAAAACTTTTCAACAGTAAGCCTCTTAAGCCAGACCACATTCATATCCAGCATGTCCAATAAGTCTCCAGAGCAACTTGGGCTATTGTTCGTGGGGAAATTGACCAATGTAACTGGGTCATTGAACATAAGCCCGGACTGTGCAGAATTAGCTAAACTCACTGTCTTTGTGTTATTTCATATTCTCCAAGAGTCTAAGTCCTCACCATCAGATCCGTTTTATGCCTTCATTTGCTCTTTCAACTGGCCGGGTGCTGAGGACCTCCGAGCCAGAAGATGAGCTGAGCTGACCTGACCTACCTGCACAGATTTTTAGGATCTATTTTTCTTCATGGACCCAGCCAGGAGAATGTACTGAATATAGAGATTTCCTGCAGTGACGGTACGCAGAGAGGAGCCCGATTCTTACAGTTCAGAATTTAATTGTTCCCTCTTTTGAAATGACAGGAGGTGCAGGGGTTATTATCTGTTATCTGGGAACATAGCGAAATAGTGTGACTGAATAATAGCCAAACAACTGACACAATGTAAAAATTTCATTATCAGTGTATTAAAACAAAATTGTACCCTAAAGGAGTCCCAACCACAGCTCGGAGCAGCTGACTAATTATGTTTAATTAAAAGACAACAGAGATCAACAGAATCATTTTCATTAGGAAATTATTAATGATTCCACTGCAACAATAATTGATTGCACTGAGCCAAGCGATGACTCGTTGTACGGTCAGGCTGGAGTGAGCGGCTGCTTTCAGGCGTTTGGCAGCTGGTTGAGGAGCGTTTCTAAGAGAAAATGTAAAGCTGGTTTTGTGGAGAGGAGGAGGAGGAGGAGAAGGAGAAGAGTGTATCGCGGGTTAAGGACGGCAAAATCTAAATCACACAGTGATCTAAGGAGGACTTAACCATCCCACACATGTGTTTATGAGCTGGGGCATTTTTTTGCACATGCATGATTACATGTAAACACACACACATTTCAGTGCACGTGACTAAGAAGGGCACACACTCATTTTTTTTCTCCAACGTACACAAACACATTCAGAGGGCGTGCTCTCTTTTTCCTTTCTGTCTCACAAATAAGCATATAAGCACATACAAACACACACACATCACACACACACACACACACACACATGCACACACTTTGTTATTGCTCCATTCAGAGGCATGTGAAAGACGTCGGCTCCAGACGCTTCCTCCGACAGCCTTTTATGTGCATTGTTCTCACTCTCTGGCGGTGCAGGCAGTTTCCCCGCGCTAGACAGTATAGCACACACACACACCAGACACCACACTCACTGCCACATTCACTACAAACACACAGAACGAGCAGACCATTACCAAAAATTCACATAATGGCGTCTGACACATATATGTCCATCTGTATTCAGTGTCGCCTAAGCCTCGAGACAAAAACAACAATGCGGAGACGGAAACGTAAAAGAAGCGATGGGTGCTGATGAGGGACGTAAGACGAGAAGACTTATGCCGAAGATTTACGTAACATTTTAATGTTTAATGTTTGCTTCTGTGCGTTTCGGAGTGTGCGCTCCGGATATGTGTTTTTGTGTGTGCGAGCGTGTGTGAGTACAGCCGGTCGTCCTTGTATCAATGCCACGGAGGGTGTCAGGCTAATGAGCGTGGGCTGTCCTTAGAGCAGGAGGGTTTGGGCTGTGCCATTCACTCTGCATATTTAAATGCCTTGTAGAGCTTAAGTAGGCCCACTTTTCCATGTCAGGGCAGCGTTCAATCCTGCTGCGACCATTAATTATGATACCATTGTGCTCCAGTGTGGCTAATAAGAGTGATGTATTGGACCCTCGTGGCATTATAATCATCTGAGTGAAGTACCTGGAATACACTGAGCTCACTTTAAGCGCCACGTTTAAGAAAAAGAGGCTGAGTGAAGAGGAAGCTGCTTCCCTCCTCTCTGTCTCCACCGCCCGCCGCAGCGCACGGCTTAATGCGCCGCATGGTACATGAGTGTGTGTCACAGATTTAACTTCTCCATAATTGTATAATCAATGATGAGAAATGCTTCAGTATTGATCAGGCGGGGAAGCTGATTGTGTGTCTGGGAGTCAAGGTGGTGCGCACATACACACAAACGCAGTCTCACACTCACAGAGATATTTATATTTAAGGGCCAGTACAGGCATCGGATGCAGATACAAGCCTTTGTTGTCACTTTGTTGTGTTTGTTTCTTAGCAGATTACACAAATGGCTCTGATTATGATCAAACTCCATGGAACATTGAAGAATCAAGGAAGAATGTGTGTTTTATGTGCTGATCTAGATCCAGGGTCAGATCCAGGAATCTTTGGAATGAGTTTGTAATCATTGCGAGATCCAGACTTTTTATTTTGATTTGATCACCAGCACCAGTCTCAATTAGAAACAAAACAAGACTGGTAATTCGATGTAAGACTACCAAGTGGTATCATTTAATCCAGTTATAAAGATAAAGAAGATCCAGATTTGGAAGATGGTCAGGCAGGGGGCACAGGATCAAAAACATACAACAACCACTAATGTGTAGCTGAGCTCATTCAGAAGCATGCAAATGGGTTTCATCCATGTTTAATAGACACAAATGTCCAGATAATTATGAGAACAAAACTGATTTCATCTGGCCTTGGCTGTGTTATGCGCTCGCCTTTGTAGTGTTTTATTTTTTTGCACTTGTCTTTGCCCCTATCTGCTCTGCATAAGCATGTTATAGGAGTTATCTGTAGCGCTGTTGCAGATGTCTTTGAACGCTGAACTAGTTAAGTGGATTTTGAGGAGCTGCGTCTTAATATTTGGAGCATGTCTCAATGTGTTCAATACAGATGGGGAAAAAAGATCACGTGTTTTATTACATTAATCACTGCGAGTTAATGTGATTATATGTACTTTATTTTTCCCCTCTTAACTTTTCTCCCTTAACGGCACAATCAATGGCCATTTTTTATATTCATTGAAAAATTCCTCGGATATGGAAGTAAGCTTTTTAATCTGCTGCAGGATCTGGAGACAGTAATTAAAGAGTCCATTCTGTGTGTGTGTGTCTTCTAAAAGCCCTTAGACTGCTTTTAGGCCTGAGTATGATCCAGCCCACCGCTTCCATCTCTGCTGTGGTAAGTAGGTGTGAAAAGCATTGTCAATGTGCTTCAGGATAAAGCCCTGCTGTTGGATGCCATTGGTCAGAGTTAAACACACACACACACACACACACACACACACATAAGATGCAGGAGCAGGTTGAGAAGAAGAGTGTGTATGTGTGTGCAGGGAGAGGATGTAGGGGGTCATGGAGGGGTGTGTGCGCAGGGATAATCAGAGACAAAAGCTGTAGAGTGGGAGAGAGGGGCCTTTCTGCACATCCACACAGCTTTTTTTTGGGGTGGGGGTGTTTTTTACATCAGCCATGGGTGGGGGGGGGAGGCTCAGTCACTGTGTGTGTGTGTGTGTGCGAGGGAGGGAGAGAGAGAGAGATGAGGAGAGAGAGATAGAGGAATCACTGGGGTGGAGGGGTGTTTAGCTCGTCAGTCAGCGTGATGGAAAACCACACGGTTAAAGTCTCTCTGAGGGCTGACACACAACTGCAGCAAGTGGAACTAAACAAGTGAAACTGCAAGGAAGAGAGGAGGCGATCGGGACAGAAAAAAAACCCCAGGAAAAACAACAATAAAGGCCTCGCAGAAGAGAAGGGAACCTGACAGAGGGGAAGAATGAAGCAGAAGAAGAAAGATACTGCATTGACTGTTATGATCGTACGAGAGTTACAATTCTATTAAAGCCTTATGGGGTGTGGTGGTGAAGAAGTCGTGTTCCCTTTGATAATGTATACCCCCGCAAATCAATTTTTGGCTTCGACAAAACATAATCAGATTTCCTGTGAAGAAAATAGCCAGACACATTACGAAATTGTTTTGCAGGGTCGCCGCTGTGCTCATGCGGGAGAGCCGGGCGATAACCTTTATACATACCTTTGCAGCTAATCCATTTTATTGATTGTACATCCACCTGAGCGGAGGAAAAAAAAAAGACAACACACAGCCCCCGTAGTGTTTAGAGGCCAGTATCAGTGTGATATCACAGTTTTTCTATTCTCATTGCAGCGCAGGGCGAGCACGCCGTGAGCCACCTCTAGCACTGCCTTATCTATAGGTTGTTTTATCATGCAATCTGGTCTAGAGATCTTCGCTATTCTAGCCCTCTTAAAGCCCCAATGCCAGGGCTAAGGACACAGGGATGCATTGGCTGGGTTACGTGCATAGGAACTGTGTGCTTAATGAAATTATGTGTAATCCCAGGTGGTATCAAAAGAGCATTCTTCATCTTTAGTCATGCCTAATGGTTGTAATCAAGGCTGGTTGTAATGTCAACCTGCCAACAGTGAAAACACCATTTTTGGATGTTGAAGCACGCGGTTCTCTTCCTCGTTAAAGTAACTTATAGCATCAGTGTTGTTACATTTTGAAAGGCTGCTATTGCATTGATGTTATGTAAGATGTAAGGTGGTAATTGCAAAGATGGACAGTAAGAGTAACTGTTATTGATCTGCACTTATATGATGGGAGAGCTGGTGTGAGGGTTCCTGATTAATGATGAGAGCTGATGTGACCACAATGTAGTCAGTGTGTAAATACCATAATGTCTGTTTACCATATAGGTGTGTGCTAAACGCCGACGCTTGTCTTCACCATTCACTCTTCCCTACATAGTAGACATTCTTTGTTGTAAATTGTTATTCCACATCCATTTTCACTGCCATGTGCCTGTATGTTAAATGTTCACTGTACACTCTGGGGATATACTCATTCTTTAGAACAGTGGACTCACATACTGCAGACACATACCATTTCATTCTATTGAGGTACATTCTGTTCTTTTTTGACAGTTGAAATCCTTTGACTAACATGAAAAGCATGAATATTCTCCACATGCTTTGGAATTTTTTTTTGTTTTTTTAGCTGTTTCACTGATTGATGTTAAACCTGGAGTACTTTTATTTTGGATGCATTTTTATATTGACTTAAATGGAACTTAGAATGCTTTCATGTCTTTTACTTGTTTCTTTCATTGTATTGCATTTGTAGTTTGCTAAGTATAGGCTTTGAATACTCCCACCACTGTAGTTATATTGGTTGATTATGGGCTTTGGCTGAAGATGTTGTGAGCTCCTTTACTCCCCTAGGTCGCTTCAGTGCCTGAGCTCTGCTGACCTCTGCCTGTCGGTACTGGGTGACAGAGAGCGGTGACAGAGAGCGGTGTCTCCCCCCCCCCCCCCCCCCCCCCTCAACCGCCTGTTCATTGTGTGTATATATTGTGTATGTGAGAGAGAGAAAGAGCGAGAGTGTGGACGGAGCAGCTAGCGAGCAGACAGGCGTGCTGTAGGTACAGTAGTGTGGAGGACTAGACATCAGTGTCGTCCAGGTCAGACAGGGCTATCCATCGTCTAAGCCCCAGGGAAGAGAGAGAGAGAGAGAGAGAAAGTAAGAAGAAAAGGAGCGAGAGAAGAGAGAAAAGTGTAGTGAAAAAGAGAGATGAGGTAGGGGGGCACTGATGCACTGTTTCTCTTACTCTGTCAAAGCCACTCTATTGTGCTCCCCCATGCAGTGAGTGGAAACCAATCTGTCATCGCTCCACTAGCCAGCGTACCAGAAGAGGGCTCGACTGGTGGAAACACAAGTCTATTCAATGTGAAATGTACCCGTAATCTGAGCCTGTGGAGAGCCGGATTGAAGAAAAAAAAATTTGATGTAAGATTTTTGAACCCACTCTCCCACAGACTGTGAAATGGAAGCCGTGGGTACAGTATTTGGGTCTGTGCGAGATAGGTTTCACTCTCATATCTCTGGCTTTTTCACGGAGAAGTGATTGACATGTTTTGTTGATGGAACTCTATCCAAACCATGTGAGGTTTGCATAAGCATGAAGGGCTCCGTCAGAAAGCTTAAACAGCCTCTCTGTATATTACACAGCAGAGTTGGCCACCAACTTTAAGATTTGCGATTTTCTTTTTCTGCCGTTTACAATATTTCGTCACACTCAGAGAGAGGTTGAAGACCAGATACGGGGGTCTCCTTTCCCACACCATGGGCCTGTTACACGCACATCAATTTCCCAAGTTGGACAGAATCGACTGCTGCTGAATCGTGATCCTTCTGGACTTTTTCAGTGAGCAAAATGAACCTTAAGCTGAGCAACAAGACCTAATGCCAAGATCAGACTACACAACATCAGAATCCTTAAAACCGCTTAACTGCTCGAATTACAAAATTATGTTTCTTCTGTCTTCTTGTGCACACACTACACAAATGACTACAGACAAGGGGCACAAATGACAAGATCTGTCATTTAGGTGGAGAGGGCTGACGTCTGAGATCAATACGCCTCATGCAAGAAGTGACAACGAATGATGTTGTTTTTGGTTTCCCATATTTCTCACAATCTCATTGGCATTTGCTCATTGACATTGGCGGAACGTAGTGGTGACTGCTCACCTCTTTACAAGCCACCACTTAGAATAATGCCCTCATAATTATGGCTTCAGATGAGAACATTTAGATGATTGAGAAACCACCAATTACCAAATTGTAGAAATTATTCTTAATTTCATGAGATTTATAAAAAAAACAATGTGCAAATGATGCATTTTGATTAATTCAAACCATGAAAGAACAAACCAAAAGACACTGATTGGACACGTAATACCCACCAGGTTCATCATCAAAGAATAATATCTGGAGTCTGACTGCACCATCCTACAGATAAATTCTTTAGTTGTGCACTAACTCTAAACACATGAGACGGGGCTGTGTTCGGACCTGCATCACCTATAGAAACTCCTGGCTGGCCTGAGCGTCACCTGACCAGCACAGAAAACATGCCCACCGCTTCTGATGCCCCGAGTTCACTAAGCCTGCATACTGTTGAATAGTGACTACTGATGCTGAGTTCCAAATGCCATTTGGAGTCACTGCTTCCCCTCTCCTTGCAGGAATCCCCCTGCGCCATTTTCCCTGTAATCTCCCCACTCCTCTGTGTTATGGGGTGGCTCGCCTGCTGCTCCCACCACTATTTCGCAGCCCCTCTCCTTCTTACAACCAGCACCTCCACCATTTTAATCCTTTTGACCCAAACCCTGTGTGTTTGCCTGTATCAACAGCTCCTGAAGATTACATCCTGCCTGCCTCCTCACCGCTGTGTGCTTCAGACAGGAGCTGGCTACCACACTCAGGTCTTAGTCAGACACTGCTGGGTCTGATAGTCACTGTGGCTAGTTAGTTTGATTCAGTGGTAGAAGAGGTACTTATATAAGTAAAAATACTAATATCACAGTGGGGAAAACTGCATGTAAAATAACAACAATAATTCAAAAGTGTACAGATAAATAATCTAGCAGTAAAATATATTCAATCATTATTCAGGAAATACTCATTATGAAGAACGTCCCTATTGGTATGTCAAATTATTGGTTCAGTAAGGTGTCGGGAATATGAAAAACAGCATATCTCTCATTTTTAGGGTTTGGAATGAAATAATGAATTTACAAGGTACAAGACTTTTAAAAGCTTATCATGCTCTCAGGTGAGTGGAACATTTGTGTATTATCGTTACACATTATAATGTTCAAAATACCCGGAGATACAGTTTTTACCTGACAACAGCAATATTCTCTAAGCCTTTTCTCCTTAGATCATGTTGAATGTAGAATTTTAATCTACAAACTCACTGAATGTATAAGATAAAGTTAGTGGAGTACAGATTTTGCATGAGTCTTGTAATAAAAAGTAGCCACCCGCACCTCCAGTTTGGTTGGAGTCCGTGTAGCATCTCCTGTGAGATAGAAGCCAGGATAGCAGGAGATTCAATCTGAAGCTTCTTCCTGTGATTCATCGAATAGTTCAGGGGAGATCAAGTTTGAAAAGAAACATTCCTTCTGTTTTGGGGCAGTTTGGGAAAGTGAACAAGTAGTGTGCTTGATGTAATTTTTACTGTTACTCTCAGCGTGCCCCTGAGCAAGGCATTGAACCCCTAGCCGCCCCAGTGGAGCTGTTCAGTGGCCAAAAGTAAAAGTGTGCGGTTGCTGTGCAACTACCTGAAACACCTGCAGGTGTGTAAATGTAAAGCAGGGTGCTGGAACACAACAAGCATCCTCATCCCACTCTCCCTGGGGAAGTCGGGATAAAGCAGAAAATTCAATAAATCTGTATTTTCTGTCTGGCTGTTTATCCTTGTTATATTTATAAGCATGCTGGGCTTACTTTTCTTCCAGGGGTTAACTTGGTAGAAAATGTATAAAAGATTTTGTTATGGAGGACACCACAGTACACCTTGCACAGTGGAATATTGCTTATAAACATTTTTTATATCATTTATTTTGTCTCCACGACAATAATGGAGATGGAGATACTATTTAAATGTGTATTAACTTGATTTGAAAGGACAAAGAGGTTTAAAATGGTGAAAACCTGCCAGTGATGGTCAGTTTGTAAACATGTATCCCTTGCTGGCACTTTGTGCTGTGGTGTGGTATTTGTGTGCCATCAAGCAGGAAGTTTTTGATGGTAGCAGATAGGTAGGAATGAATTGAGGATAAATGTGTATCAAGTGACGCCCAAAACATTCCGACTCGATGTAATCCTGGACCTGCTTGGTTTGGATAATTCTCCTAGTATAAGCTTCATGTAGCGGCTTCAAAAAGGTCCTGCAGAATGTTGTCAAACAGTGTGTAAATCTGATTTCTTTCCAACTTTAAAGCTACTAATTAAAGGAGAAATTAAAGGTTTTAGAGGTTAAAGGAGTGGTTTTATAAAGCTTGACAGAAAGTAAAGTTGAGATCTGATGGTGTTGTTATACTAAAGAGCAGCCTGTGCTCTCAGAGGGCCCCTCCTCTCTCATGGAGTGTTTCTGATAATGGGTGAGGGCCTTATTGATGTGAACTTATGTGATCATTGCATAAAGAATTACCCTCTCTCTCTCTCTCTCTCCCTCGCGCTCTCTCTCTCTCTCTCTCTCTCCCTCATTTCTGCTCACTTCTCCTGTGGGCCACATTAAATCAAGCCTCCGACCTAGACTCTAGTTAAATTAAACCCTATCAGCATGTTGCCCTCTCATATCGGAGAACAGGCCTTTATATAGACGGCCTGTAAATGGTGATTAGTGAATGTTTTGATTAAAATTCAACCACATGTGAGAAGCGGTGCTGGAGCCAATCCCTCGCCCAATCCCAATTCACTCCTTCTGTCTGTACTGTCTGTAAACATACATTGAGACATACAGCACATATATAAACCCCACACACCCATAGGCACAGGAACACCCCCACCCCCCCACACACACCCCTGTCTGTCTGGCGTGCTCTCATGTCTCAGCAGTGTGTGAGGCTGATTTAAGGGCCCTTACAAATGGGAAGGTTGCAAGTGAAGACAAAAACCAGAGACAAATCACACCACAGCAGTCTCAAGGATCCCACTAAACCTATTCAAGTGGAGGGAAGCGACAGAACAGTGAAAAATATATACACACTCCTTCCTGTCAGAACGCTTTTGGCTTATCTTGAGTGACTGTCAAGGCTGGGAATATCAGGGAATGGACAGAAATATATAAAATTAATAAGCCGCTGGATGTTGTCGGGAGTTATGATGCTTCATAAATCCTGGTTTGATCATGGCGGACAAGGCTTAAACCCAGAGCTTCCTAATGCGCACAGCAGTGTTTTGGACTGGATTTTATTCTGTTTGGGAGATAGAAGCCCTTTGCTGGCAAAAGAAAGATTTATCATCTCCCATATCCACATTCTTTCTTTCACGAGTGACAAATATTAAAAAGGGGGCCTGAGGGAAGTTGGCAGCCATAACCACCTTTAATAGAAGGGCACGGGCATAGCAAGGTGAAACTAAGGCCAAAGGCAGCGGAATGCTATTCAAAGAAAAGAGAGAGGCAGGAGAAGAGGAAGAAGAAATTGGTAACTTATCAGTTGTACTTCCTTTGTCGGGTCAGAGGTCCTGGAGCTTTTGTTTGTTTATTTGTTTCTTATACAGAAAGGATGGATGCTATCTCTCCCGCCATCCAAGCAGGTCTGCTCTGCCAGGCGCTGGAGGTAATATTTCATGTCAGGAATTAAGCAAGCCTACCTACACCCTTTCTACAGTGAGATGGCCGCTGCATCCATCATCGTCTCCACCGCCAAGCGTTGGATCACTGTCCTCTCAGGAGTGTGTAAATACAACAACGGAGAAAGGGACTAATTAGCCCGCCGTGTCGAACCTCCAGAGGAGACCTGTCAATAAAATGTTGTCACTGAAGATGAAGTGTCTTTAAATGAAAGCCTCTGCAGTTTTGATATGTAAAACGCATGTCACAGTGCTTCAGTCAGTAAAGTCTTAGTGAGACAAGTTGTCAGCTGGAGTGAAATGACAACAAAAACATCTTTGGTGGACCAAATCAGGATAATGGCATTCTAATTTAAGAGTTGTTTATTCCCTCTTGTTCCTTTCAGAAAAGGTCATGCTTTTTGAACACACGTTGTTGTGAGTAAATTTATTCCACTAAAAAGTAATGAGGTGTTGGAGATTAATATTTGAAGATTCTTTCCCATAGCTGCTTCTCAGTCACTTAGCACATTTCACAGACTCGGAAGAATATTGCTGCCTTATGTTGCTTTTCAATATTCAGCGTCTGACTTTTATCCAGTGACATTATGTGCGGTGTGCGGGTACAGCGGGCACGCTGCTCACAATGGAGGAGGATGCCATCTTTAGTGTGATATTCTCCAACACTTTTCGTCGCATATGCCTATGGCTCTCACAATGAATTATTCAAAGGCTTCAGCCACACAAACGAGTGAGGAATCCCGCTCCATAGTAAACAGATTTTCTGCTCGCCATCCTCACAAATCTGAAGTGTAGGACATTGTAAGTGTCAAATAATTACACGGGCCCCTTCCCTCCTTCCCCCCTCCTGTCTGACTCCAGCCCAGAACACCGTTTGATAGCAATAACATCAGTTAAAGGTCAGAACTAAGGTCAGACACCCTTCTCCAGAACTACCTGGAGAAGGATCTACGCTTCTGGTGGCAACATGAATCCCGGTTCTTTCCTTCACTCTTGAAATGGGAAAGGCTCTATTGTTTTTGGAGAAATTGGTTAGGCTTTGCCACAGAGGGCAAAATGTATCACCTAGAGATGCATTAAAGCGATGCATGATGATATTGTAGCTTCATTAATTTCTCTATGTAATTCTATGTAAAATAATCCCTTGATTAAATATTGAACATAGACTTTTTATCCCATGTTTTATCTCATCAAACATATTTGGGCAGAGGAATGGGCTGCAGTGGTTACACAGGATTTGTGCACACTGCTCTCTCTGTTGATTTATTAAACTGTAATAGATAGTGGAGTTTGACTCTGGCTATGTATAATCACTTTAGTTCCTCATTGGCTATTGTGAAATAGAAAATATGAATATTACATGGATTTTTTAAATCCCTTCAAAATGTATTTTTTCCAGATTGACGTATCCATTGCATTAATACTGCGCCCATCTTGGCTAATGGAGATTTCACATTATTGCACACACATTACAGTACCATGAAATGTGCTAAGCATTTTATAAAAATTAACTTTTCAAATAGTCAGTGTAAAAAGAGCCGATGAGGTTTTCCGTCTCTGTTCTGTGCTTGGGGGATTTGCCCTGACCTTGAACCGCTCGTATCTTCCAGTGCAGATCTATGGCAGTGACACATGTCATGTGTTGGAGAGGATTGAGGAGGAAGCAAAGGAGACAAGAGGGAGTGATCTTGGTCCGTAGCCCAGTCGGAGTCGGGAGTCCGCCCTTGTGTCAAAGGATGGGCATGTTTGGCTCAAAACACAGACTGCACCTCATCCACTAATCTCAGCACGAAAACACCTTTGGGTGGCTGATTGTGAAGCACGCGTGCATACATAAAAACATTTTACACCGTCAAAGAAAGCACAGAGAGCTCAAAGCCAGCCTTAAATTCTTGGATTGTGGGGGAGAACAAGACAGAGAGGGAGAGAGCGGAGGGGAGCGGGAGAGAGAGAGAGAGAGAGAGGAGTGTATCTCCAGATTCTCCCTTGTTTAAAGCCGACCTGGCTGAAAGAGAGACGCACCGAGCCAAGCTTCCCTTTATCCTGCACATTTACTGCCACGCTTGTTTTCTCTCATTACTTGGAAAACAGAAACTACTAAAATAGAATGTCTTCATAAAAAGACGACATCTTATGGATCCCCTCCCCCAACAGACTCACAGGTTCACTATGGCGTAGTTGAAAGCATATTATCACATGTGAATGAAGTTAACACGGTGATCGACCTGCTGTGTTTCTTTGGCTCAGCATAATGCTTGACTGAGCACCCGGGCAGACTGTATGAAGGTGGTGGAATAATTGTATTATCGACTCACCGGGCCTCTGAAATTGAGATCAAAAAATCAGCAAACACCCAAAAGATTAACATCTTTACTTCACAAAGACGGTTAATGTCACACGGTTGACAGCTATCATTATGTCACGCTTACATTTGAAAGTACTTAATCATCAAAACATTGCATCTTACCTTTGTTCCGAGCTAATTGATAGACTGAGACCCCGTTGTTTGTATGCAGCGCATCAAGCAGAGGCTCTGACTTTCAGTCGGTAAATAAATAAATCTGAAAGTTTGTTTTTCTCTCCAGTCAAAAGAAACCTTTTCTTTGTCTTTGTGTTCTGTGCCGTTTGCGTCGACACGAGGCTAAAACCCCAAAGACTACAACGTTTAGGAAAGCTTCTAAACAGCGGCTCTGAAGCTAGTTTGAGCTTTGTCATCACGCTTGAAGAATTTCCTTTTAATGTACTGTAATGTGAAATTCAGTGGGGACAAGTTTAATTGAGTTTTACACAAACCAGTTGGGAGTAGCGCTGGAAGGTAGGTGATGTTGAGGTTTTTAATCTCTGGCTCCGGAGAGGCTTGTTGACGGAGTGGTTCTTTCTCTTTGTGGTGAAAAAAAGAGGAAGCCTAAGAAATGATACATCCATGGATAAAACCAATTGGCAACCCTCAAAGGGACGGGGGGTTGATAAGGCAAATCCAGCACTTGTAGAGAAATAAAAGAATCCAACTGTTCATTAAAACGGGAAACAAAACAGGCGATTGAGAAGGAAGGCAGACTGCTCGGTGGAGGAGTGAGCGAAACAGACAAACAGAGCCAGAGATATCAGAGGAAAGGATTGGAAAATAATCAAGGATTTGTGAGGGGAATTAATAAGGAAGATAGGAACAAATAAGCATTTTTTTCTGACTCTCTGCAAAATTAGGAGGGATGGACCACAATTATCAAACAGGGGAAATGGCATAAGCTACATAGACACCTAATTATAAAGGATAACCTAGATATGAAGGTTTGCTGTGTTTTTATTTAGCACACTTTGAATATGAGGCAGTAGGGCTCTCTGTGCTCTCTAAAACAGATATTCATTGGATAGAGACGAGTGCCAGGATGTAACTAGTACAATGGTTATCAAACTTTTGGAGCCAAGCGTCGCCTCTGAGAGAAGCGATTCATCTAGATACGACATGTGCATGTCTGCTCAACTGAAACAGAGTGCCAAAGAGTTGAACTCGCACACAAATGTGCCTATTTATAAAACAAATGGAATTCTGTATAAAAAAACTATGTCAATAATTTGCCAGATTAACTGAATTTCTATAGATTTCAATGTTGTAAACACCAAAGTACTGCATTCATCCAAAATACCATAAGCACTACGTTATCAGCAGCTTTCAATCACACTCTGTGTCATTAGATCAGTGTTTAAGCATCTTTTTCTTGGTCAAGGTAGAGTCTACAATAAGTCAAATGATGAGAATGTATGTACTATACATACAATGAAGAGTATTATTGGCTTCCATGCTGAATGTGATAATACAGGTTAGTACAGACAGAGGGGCTGAGAAACCTTTTGCAAGAAAAGTTACAGATAAATTGAAAATCATTATATTCAAAAGCAGATCTCCATTCATTTAAGATCCAGATTTGAATAATAGAAATGTTGTCTGCTTCCCTTCCTGTCTCTGTGTGTGTTCTTCAGCAGTGCTTGGTGGTGTGTCTTGTATATTTATTTCTGACAGTAATTCACCTCGCGGAGGTTAGTCGCCTCTATCAGCTGACCCAGCTCTCAGTAATGAGGTTTGGAGTCACAGACTTAAGGTGATACAAACAAAGGGCTAATGAAAGCCTGCTGAGGAGGGGGGGGTGAAGGAAACGGCCAATGAAATAATCATCACTTGTATGATCGGTCACTGAGACATTCCATTGGTGTTTTGTGTGAAAGCGAGCCATTCATCAACATATCAATAAAAATATGGAGCAGATTATTATTGTGTTTGCTTACCACAGACCCCCATCGTAAATAATAGGCCCGTCGCTGCTGCCTGTATTAATTATAATTAGAATGCTGATAATGTGTGTGCTCTTTTATTACAGGAGCTGAATCAATTTTACAGTCTTATTCAGACCCACAAGGTCACACAAAGTTGCTGGGGCGAGAGAGATGGCTGCTTTTAAAGCATTCCCGCGATCGGGCTGAAGGGAAGCAGGATAAAGAGAGAGACCCAGGCCGGTCAGATAGGGGTCTCAGCGTCTCCACATAGCTGCTGCCATGAACTTTCTCTCTAGTGTCATGAATTCGTGGCAGGCGAGGAAACGAAACCCTGTTTGGCTGCATTTATTGAGAGTGAATTCACTGTCAGAGTTATTCAGTGTCAACACTTGTGAAACAATATTTTTTTTCGTTTCACAGTTCTGCTATACATGAATTTACTCATATTCTAACCATCCGAGTGTTATTCAGTGGCCACTTTATTACGTGCAGCTGTACAATCCAGTGCATTCCAGCACAGCGGCCCTGTAACAACACTTATCTCTTCACTTTATAATGGGGTTCTTTCCATGATGTTTGACTGCATCTATAAAGATTTTGAAAACAGAATATTATCACTATCTCTCATTATAATGCAGTCTAACGCCACACCAGAAATAACCATCAAGTTGAATTACCTCCAATATGTTTACATGCGTGTTAAATAGATGTTAATAATACAAACACTCTGCCTAGATAAATCAATTTACAATCGCATAAGCTAGATCTACCCCTATCTAATTAAGATGTATACAACAGACCAAGATGATGTGCACATCATAGAAACGCTCCATCAGCTCAACCATTCTGTGCCTGCATTTCCTCCCAAATTTTCCTCTGGTTAATCAATCAGGCGAGTCATGTATATTCAGCAAACTACAGAAGCCTATTAATTCCATCTGTGCGTGCGACTCACTCCTCACATTGATTGCAATACGGACAAAACTCAGAGTAGTCAGGTGTGTGTTTAAATGTACTGATGGTGTCAACAAACTCAGAACATTCTACACTTGATGTATTGCTGGGTGTTCATATTGCATTTCTGCACCTTCCTGTGTACAGGTGTAGCTAATAGAGTGTGTTCCTGGACAGCACATTATTTTCATTAACCTCCGATAAGTGATGTCTGTATTTATCATCAAAGTAGCACCCGTGGAAAAACCACATGTCAGATTACAAAGTGGATCTGGGAGAATCCTGCGCCTCCACCAGGTCGTCTTCTTGATGGCTTTGCTTTGCATTTGTTGACAGTTCACAGGCGAGAGTGTGTTTTTTGGCCAAATGTGGAATCTGAACTTAGTCTAAATTCATAAGGCACCCCGCTGCTTGGTTCCTCTGTTTTGCCTTTCCTCATGAGTTAGGCTGTCAGATGGCCCCGGCAACAATGAACCCTCCCCAAGCATAGCAGCCTTTACGTTTTATAGCTCGCCGCTTTGCCTTTCACGAATGGATTTAGCACGGCTATGGCGAGGTACAAAACTAACAAACCACGCCGCAGATATTCAAAAATCTATCCATCAATCTGTTTGCCTCGTTGCCACATTCAAATGCATTGTGTTCACTTAATTGCCATCCTTTAAGACCACTGTGATTTGTTGCTAGTGTGTCTTCTCTGAGTCACCTGTTCTAACAAATAAGCCCATAAGCTTTACAATAAACATAATCATCCTAATTAATGTTATGCATACACAGGGATTTGTCCAATTAGAGACGCACATTCTCATCCATATGATCCCATGTTTCTAAATAGCTAAATAGATTTGTTGTTATTTAAAGCAACATACATATTTGGTTATAATGCACATTTGCATTTTATGAATACCGTCCTATCAGTGAACAAACATTTCACACATTTCCTCTTTCCACCGGTAATAATTGGGTGTGCGTTTCCTTTCTAGGATGATGTTGTTGTATTTTGTTGTGTGTGAATGTTAAAATGACCCCGTGTTCCCTTGTGAATGTGTGCATCTGTCATGAAATTATACATTCCATCAGCCCTCATTGAACTGGGCATTGACTCTGTGCTGCAGACTCCGGCTCAGGCTGTGAATCTTGATTATGGATTCTGTGATATTGTAAATGACTTGAGATTGGTCTGAATGTTTCGGATTAATCGGCGGGTGCAGATGTGGTTCTCTTTTTTGGCGGGCACCATCTTGAACAGTCGCTCATTTCCATTCCGCCATCACATTCTGCATACAAAGCAGATTTCCTGATAGGTAATCCTTGTAAGGTTTTTAGAAGACAGGTTATTAGAGGATTGAGGACTGTGTGTGTGTGTGTGTGTGTGTGTGTGTATGTGTGTGTTTCTGTGTGTCAGCACGGAAGGGAATTATGTACATTTTTTAAGTTGGTGACAATGAGCTGTGTCTCAAGGCAGGAGACATAGTAACTCTAGTCTCCTTTCACTCCCCTCACAACAACATCCCCACCCCCTTAAAAATGTGCAAGTACATACACACCAAATACACAGATGCACACACACACAGACACACACAGACACACACCATCCCCACCTGCTCCCCCCTTCTCCCACTCCACTGCCGCCACCCAGAAATTCTTTGAAATGCCTCGGGCTAAAAAGCTGGTTACTCTCCCCTGGCTTGCAGCTCACAGATCCAGATTATTCCTGAATGCCAGAGCTGGTCTGCCCCCATCATCCACCGCCTCCCCCCCCCCCCCCCCCCCCCCCCCAACCCAACCCAACCCAACCCTGTCTGAGACCTGGCTCTACCTGTCACCTGTCAAACGCACCCCACCTTTAAGTGGCCAGTTATTTTCCATTGGTTTTAGATGTCTTTCATATCATGGCTCATTAAAGCGCAGCACAGCAGGCAGCATATTTACATAGGCTACTGGGGGAGGTTTTAATTTGCGTCGGTACAGAGCATGACCGGAACTGAAGAGTGCAGCGCCAAAATGACTTTTTCACATGACATCCCCCCCCTCCCACACCTCCCCCCCCCCCCCCCCTCTCCCCCTCATACATCCCCATATGAAAACATGTAGCCGGGGCGTAATTGCTTGAACGGGGCACAAAGAAGGAGACGGATCCTGCACCGAGGGGACCGAGGTTTCTCCCAAGCGACACACTGAGAGGCCAATCAAAGCCTGCGACGAGCGGTCCGTGGCTCTGATCATCCCGCTGAATATATACCATTAGTTTCCATTTTAGTCACTCTGTAACTCCGTAATTTGTATTCACTTTTGTCTGGCTGCTACATTCATGGCTCAGTCCAGGATCAGGCAAATCAGCCATCTGCAGCTCGACTTCCAAACCCACTAACAGTTTGGGTTTATGTTTATTTAGTCAATGAGAGGACATTTTTTACTCTCTAATTGAGCAGGCGATATAAAGAGCTGTAAGTTATTTTGTGGCTTTCAGGAGATCTCTCCATCATATGTAAATACTGGCTCTGTATTCTGGTTTCTCATCATCTTATATCATTCAATTTTAGTCTCCAAATTAACCTTATTAGGCTCTGAGTACTTTAACATGAAATGTGAAATGGAGGCGTTCTATTGGGAGTGCGGCAGGAAGGCACCTCGGTGGAATTATTTACATGACAAGATAGTCAAGCTGCCAACTTCTGCAATTCTCTCTCCAACTGTGTATAACAGAGGAATAAGGTAATTTCCCCAAGACAAGATTTTTGTCAGAGATTCCTCCAAAACAGCAGACCTCTCCCTGAGACTCACATATCAGTCAAGATACCTTTATCAGTCGGCAGCTTAAGATTCTATTCAAAAAAGACAAGGAGGGATAGAGGCTAATATTGTCATAAGATGCTCTGTGTCGCTCCCAAAATACACGGAGCGCTGGGAGAATCAGCAGTTGCGGAGTCCGCTCCTCAAACATTTGCTTTCCTCCCACATCTCTCGGAGGAGCGTGCACTACAAACTGGCTCCTGCAGACGCACTCCAAATAGCAGGCTGTTCATCATGCATTGTCATAGAACAGGCTCGGTCCCCAGCTACACACCGCCCCCCCAACACACACACACACACTCACAGAAACAATTCCCTACCCGTACACCCAGCTCCTCCACACACACACACACACACACACACACGCCGCTGATGCTCCTGCTGGCCCTACATCCCAATCGCAGCGCTCTGATATCAATCAACAGCAATGAGGCTGGCCCGCCTTCTTGTTGCAAACAACCGCAAACGCCCAAGCGCAGGCGGCTGCGATGCCATGTGAGACGGACGGATGGACACAAAGACAGACAGACAGGCAGGTGGGCAGGCAGGCAGGCAGGCAGGCAGGCAGACAGACAGACAGCCAGGCAGATAGACATGCAGCCATGTGATTTCAGTGTAATTTTGGAAAGCATATTGTCTAATTTTGCCATCTGTCCGAGAGGGAGCGATGGCAGCGTGGAGCTCATTTGCCGTCTGCTTGCTTTATTACGGCTATACAGAACAAGTTTTTGGAGCGGGATGCAGGCCCGCGTGTGCAGCCCACTGGAGCTGAGAGGCGTGTCGATACAGGCACCGGGTTCCCACCACTCCATCATGGGGCTACTGTGTGTCTGACATGCAGAAACTCAAAAGGAGTGTTTGGATTCACGTGTGTGTAAAGCAGTAAGCAGTAAGTCCTTAAGTTTGTGAGGAGAAGTTTGAAAAATGGTTTACAACGTTTAACAGTTTGTCTCATGCCACCGGCCCAATATGAATTTGGTCCAGTATGCAGCAAATGGTCATATAGACTCCCAAACACACACACACACACACACACACACACACACACACACACACACACATGCATCACTGTCACACATTGTGGATCACGTCTGGTTCAGCTGCTCCTTGGCTCTGACATTAATACAGAGCAGATTGGTGGAGATCTGCAGCCCTTGTTGTTTGATCTTTCCTCCTCTTGCCACATTTCCTGGCACTGCCCCCCTGCCACACCGCGTGGCGCAGGCAGGACTGGCATGGCCTCAACGTGCCTGCCAGGTTTGTTCTCTGTCTTCTTCCCCTTCCAACTTATTCCCTTATGCCCGCTCCATGGATTCAGTTCTGCAAATTACAAGAGCTCCCCTACCCCCAGCGACAGCCCGGATTCAAGAGACCTTCCATCCTTCAGAAAGGAGCGATGCTGCCTCGGCCCGAGCGTGTGTCACTCAGTTTGTTTTTACATGATAATTGTCAGCTGCCTTGACTGGAGTTGTCACCCTTGTTCCCTTTTCGGAGCTTGGTCAGTATATTCTGGTTTTAAAGTGAAGGAGGAAGTCGTGGTACAGTTTCTAAACTAAATGCAACGCAAACCGATTGAGTTTTTCAGTCTTAACCATTTGTAACTCTTGTGATGTCATAACGTCAAAGTGCAGATACAAGGTTACTTGCACATCTGTAAGAAATGTTTCCTTCCTTCCTTTATGCAAGTAGACTTTTGAATGCTTTATATTGACTTGGCTATTTCTCCACTGTCCTTTCTAACTGGGCATAAAGCTGTAAGTCTATGACTAAACCTGAGATACCAGCAAAGCTTCACCTCAGAACTACAGTAAAGTCGCTCTGCCGCAGACTCAACTTGAACAAACACTCTATTTCCTTATCGAGAGCCGATCCTCCTCCCGTTTCCTATTTATTCAGTCCTGTCATTGGTCCTGTAATGCTTTCAGTCTCAATAGAGAAATTGATTAAAATGTCTCCATCAAATGTTTGAATTAAAAGCAAATACATCTTGGAAGTGAAGGCAGCATCGGTACCTCCTGCATCATCTGAATTATTTGCTCAAAGAATAACGCCAGTGAACGCCACACAATAGTTTCCTTTTCTCCGCCACGGAGTTCTGATCAGGATGGGCGGGAAAAAAACGTCGGCTAATTTGGTAATAACACTGCCACATGATGTCGGCACCCAATTTGCACGGTCTATCTGCCATTTTACAACAATCTGCCTTCCCTTTTATGAATCGGCATCAGATCTCAGCCTCAGCCTTCCCCCTTCTCGCGTTAACCACTTCATTTGTGACTAATGGCACGCGCGCGATCGTTATCCGTCTAATTTATTCCAAGTTTAAGATGAAGGGTCGGATAAGGTGCGAGAGACAATAAGTTGAAAAAGCCAATGTGATGCCTCAGTTAATGAGGCATGTCGTCTTTTTCTCTTTTTTTTTTCTTTGCGCCGCTGGGGTCGAAGGGAGAACGCTCACAGATTGAGACGAAAGGCAGGAAGACTGACATGGCAAAATAGAGTGAAGAAAGGAGAGGTTACATGGGATTCTCTCTGCCGCTCAAAGAGATAGACGGTGATCGGAGCTTGGAAATAGAAGCTCAGTCAATACATGGAGATGATGTTTATCCATAAACAGAAAGAGCAAACATGGATCTTACATGAATAAGCCTGAGCGAATTTTGCAATCAAAATCATCCGGACACACAAAGCATTTCTATTTGGATTTGAAACATTTTTCATTTTCACACACACTCATCTATTTTGAAACTATTGCAATGCTTTAGTGCACAAAAAACAAATTGATCTACAGTAGATCAGCGACAGAGTGCACGCTGAGGATAAACGGACCATTTAAAGTCCGTCTCTGATTGCCCAGCTGAGGCGTGGATGATGGCGTTCCTACATTCAGCTCACTGAACTACTACTTGTCTATTCATGTGTGTTACATACTGATGATTAATGGTGATCAATCAAAATCTTGACTCACTGGATGCATTTCTGTAGATTTGAAGCTCAGGTTTTGCAATCTTTGACATTGTTCAGCACCAAACCTCCCAATGTGTTACATTATGGAACAATCCTCTTTGAGACGCCAGACAAAATAACATGCATACTGTATCTTTTCAAACAAAGGCAACACAATGACACACAATGTTGCACAGAGTCATTGGTTTGGCTTTTCCGCTCCATCTACAGGAAAATGAAGTCTCGGCGTCACATCACACACATCTCTGAGGCCTCGTAGGCAACATATGGAGCCCTCCAAGTTACTGCTCAACTCCCCAACTGCTGTTGTTAAAAGTGCTGCACTAACTGCGGCCCTCAGAGAGCTAATTAGAAACCCTTGTGCATAAACCTTGCGTGTAAGTTGCCGTGGGCTGCACCAGCTCAACCAAGGCAGGATCTGAGCTGCCTGCGAGATAATAAACAAAATTTGCATCCAATGTCAACGTTTGGCTTCTTTCAGCGAAGGCCTTAACTGCTTTTGTGGCAGCCTTTTAAAAAAACATGGATCAAAAAGTTTGTGGGAAAAAGTCTGTTTTGTCAGTAACAGAGATGATTGGATTCAATTAGGCGATTTTCAATTAGAATTCTGGAAACGGCTAATTACTGCTCCCACCCTCCAGTGAGTCACATTTGTGATTTCTAACAGATAAAAAGGGCCACAATACATATTTAGCCGCAGAGTAATTAAGCTGCATTAGATTTCATTCATACCTGGCAGAGTGTAATAGTGCACTGTTACACTGTGACGCTTTCAATTAATAAAAACGTCTAAAGCAGCGTACTTGTGGGATCACCATGCAGGGTCGCGCTCCTCTGTATTTGTCATGCGCTGTAAGCCAACACAATTACACAGACCTAACATCGTAATTGCTACGTAGCAGCTTGTACAATAGTAGAAATGGAATTACCTTGACAGAAAGAGCTAGTCGGTCTTTGGGGATAGAGGAGAGTGGAGGGTAGGAGGAAGAGGAGGAAGAGGAGGGGAGGGAGGAGGGGGGGGGGGGGGGGGGGCACAACCTTTTACCCAACTGTAAATCATGCTTCACTTTTAAGAGGCGGGAAAATAAATAATGTCTGAAAGTGCAATGATTTCAGTGATTTAGGGGAGCTTTTGAGAAGCGTATTACGAGAGGTGACAGCTCGCAGGAGATAGGCAGGTGTGTTAAGAGGGAAGGATAAGAGGCTATGACATTATGTCTGCAGGGTTAAGGTGTCACAGTCAAAGCGTGAACCACTATTACCGGATCAATACTTCTCAGTTTTGCACTTATCTCAGGGCCGATAGTTAGCCGGAGCTTGTCTGGATACACACAGCCACTAAACGCCACGACTGAGACCGAGACCAAGACCCCGCACCTTCTTCATTCCCTACAAACAATGGGACAGGAAAAATTAAATATTTGATCATGGTATTCTTCTGCAAATGGTTTATTCCCCACTGATCTAAATGGGTTTGTGGCTTCAGTGACGGATGAGAAGCTCTAATAGTATTTTTCTTCTTGACACTGTGTAGAACAGTGGTGTATTTTTAATTGTGGCTCTATTGTGTGTAACTATCAAGCTTTGTCAATGTAGGTTTGGGTTTTTGTCATCGGGCGCCGGCGTGTCATGGGAGCGGAAAAAACGTGACGTGAACTCCATTGTGAGCGTGAAACAAATATTGCAGTCTTGTCGTGTCCGTTTTAGCACAGGAAAAAGAAACATTGTCACAGTAAAGAAGCGAGGAAAAGTGTGTGTACTTTCAAGTCTTTCATTAAACTTCTGAGGCTTGAGTTAATCCTTGCTGTACATAGAACAAAAACTCAGCATTCAACAATTTAAAAAAAGGCAAGAGAGGGGGAAGGATGGAGAGACGGAGGGAGAGAAAGAAAGAGAGAGAGGAGAGGAGAGGGGAGAGAGGGGGGGGCTGGCCTGATCGCTACATATTCATATTCCTATGCAGGCGTTATCACTTAAAAGGCTTTCTAATTACAACAACAAGACAAAAACTCCTTGGATTCCTTCCAGACCCGCTAAATGATAAAATAAGCTTGCACCCTCTCTCCTTCTTAATCTCTGCAAAGCACCTTGGAGCCTCATCTCCCAAATACAGGCGAATGAATGTGAAAATGCCATTTAGAGATGCAGGTGTGACATTTGATAAGAAACTTCTGGATTAAATATGTTCTGCTAATGAGGAACCCAGCTACCCCATCAGGGCAAACTATTGGTGGGATTGTGTGCGCGCTGATAACATTCCACACGCAAACATCCAAATTCATTATTAATAAACAGCCGCAGTCTCTCTATCACACAGAAAGTCTGGATCCTTCAGTGGAGAGAGAGGGATGTTGCGTCTCATTAAGAGAGGCGAAGGAAAAGAGGGCAGGGGGAGGAGGGGCGGGGGGGTACGGGCGCTGTGTGTTGGGGTATCAACCGTTTTCATATTTAGCTGTTTGGGGCTTTTTTTTGGGGAGGGGAGAGAGGTGATTTCAAAGCGTATGTTAATGCCGCATTGACGTCGGGAAACAAAAGAGTTCAAAGTTTCAGGGGATCTGGCAACGGATGTGATTCTCTAATACAAGAAAAGAGGGGATAGCGGGCTAAGCCATTGGTGCAGTAGACTGGGAAGTCCCTGGCCCCGGCTTGACATTTATAACGATTTGGAGAAGATTAAAGCCGTATTACTGCCGTCGTCTGTAATGTGGCTCTGTAATGAGGTGTGAGTGCATTACAGTGCGGCGGAAGTTAGCTGCTGCTGTTTCAGACCTTTAAAAGAAGAAGAAGAGAGAGGGGTGGGAGTGTGTGGAGGTGGGGGGGTTGGGCTTAAGCGGCGAGTGGGTTCCTTTGACCGCACAGTGGTCATCTGATGCTGGGAGCCGGTGACAGGGATGAGGAAGGACTCCAGAGGCCTGCCAGGGGAAGTGGAGGCTGCCACTGTTGAAGACTTGTCAGTCTAAACCAGCTTAGCTCAGCCAGCCAGCAAAGTGTCTCAGACTGACAGGCGGCGCTCGAGTTATTCGGACCAGTAACCGCTCCACGTCTGCCCGCCTTGGAAATATTTTATATTCAAATAGAAAATTAGAAAGTGGAATGTGTTATTTCCGGCACGGAGCACGGCAAGTCAACATTTTTAAAGCTGCATTGAAGTCCAGAAAAAAATAGCTTTAGGAATTTTGCCAGCACTCCATTTTGACAATTATTATTCAGGCCTGTTGGCTTTCTACAGTATAATAAAAGGCGAGTGGTGCCAGCGCTAAAGAAAAATATGAATATTCTAAAAGCTGTTAAAAAATGCACGTGTTATCTGCAAAAATAAAAACACAGGTAATTTTGTGTTAGCGTGTGCAAATGAAGGTTGCAGGTGTCGCCCACCCATTTAAACGGGCTTTATGATGTTAATTAGTTGTTAGCGTAATTTCCAGCCTCCGCCATCAAGCGTGAGAAGTTCAGAGACCTGCTGTTAACTGAGAGTCAATGCCATGGCACCGTTTCAAGAGCTCCCAAACAGGACGGCCAGTGATAACGAACAGGTGATGGGGCCTGATGCCTATGGCAGCGGATATTGCAAAGACAATTGGATTCGTAGAGAGAAATGAATCTTCCGGACAGCATATCAAATGTTAAAACAACACACATTGCATGCAATTTGCTTATGCAGGCGGGTGATAAAGTGTGCTTATTTAAAAGATAAACAAAGAGGCGATCTAGTGCAGTAAATTGTGCATGTGTGTTTATTCCCTATGAGTAACACCAGAGGTTTATAGTCCCAGACACAGCAGCCGTGCTTTATGGCTCCTCTGTTTGTGTGATAGCAGTATTTATGATATTGGAATTTATGTGGCACTGTATTCCCACTGTCTGTGCAGCGGAGGCGTTCTCTAGTCAAATGCACATAGGTAGATTTGGTGTTTGTCTTGCGTTTGAATGAATGAGGGAGGTCAGATGAATCATCCGTGCGAAGGAATCCGGCCCGCCAAGGTTAAATTCCAGCTTTTTCTCAAGCGACAGACAGAAAAAAGCGCCTGGAACAGAGGTGCCTCGTCTCTTCAGCTCCTGCCGCAGCTAATCTTAACCCCTCGCAATAACATTTCCACTCCGCTTCCTCCGACACATTTTGCTCTCCCGTGCTGTTTGTGTCCTGTTCAGATTTAAACAGCAAACATAAAATGCAGAAGATAACCTGCGGAAGCTTTGGAGAGACTTGACTCCCAACATTATTTTAAAGACCAGATCTGAGAGCGCCGGCGCAACAGTCGGGAGCGATTATCTGCTGTGATCCCTCTGTGATGCACCAAAGTCATTCATCTGCCGATCCTCCACACACCCTACACACACACACACACACACACACACACACACACACAAACACACACACACACACACATACAGCCCTATGCAAAGCCAGTCCCCTAATCATGTCGACACCGTGTGTCAGCGGCGTGGATGAGCAAGGCCTAGAGATGAGAACGGCTCTGTAAACACGGGCAGGCAGCAGGGAGCCCCCACCCCACCACGCTCTGAATATGCAAACTGGAAGATTTAGGGATTTTGCCGGGGCCCAACTTTGTAGCGTCGGCTCAGGGGCCTTCTCCCGACATTTCCCCGGCCTTGCTGACTATGAGATATTGTTCTTAGCTTATGAAGCGCCGCCTGCCTGTTATAAGTCGCGTGTCTTTTGTCAACAGCGTTACAATTATCGCCGCTGATTCTTCCTCTTCCTCTCCCTCTCCTCCCCTTCGGATTTAACTCTTAAACACCCGGCACAGCACGCGTAATATCTACATATTCTGTCGTTGACCTTTGCTGTTGACCTCTAAACGCTCAGATAAACCGACTGAATCTTTATGAGGAACTCTTATTATATTGCCGAAGCCATTTCCCATTTGACCTCTACATTGTTAGGAGTCAACTTTCTTTTTTTTTTCTCTCCCAGCGCCGTTGATTATGAACTATCATGACAGACTAGTAAATCTAGCGAGCATCAACTCTGTGTGTATTCCATAAACAGGCTAATACAATTGGCTGTATCAAATGGGATGTATATTAACACCAGTCAACGGGCGCTCTCTGGCTGTCAGGATTCTATTATGGAACATGCTCCCGCCCCTTGTTTTGATACAGCGGTAATTTAAAGACCGATCTTAATTGACTTATTTTTTCCGCATGTCTGTCTGTCTGTCTGTCGCTTGTGCACGCGCCGCAATAAGAGTCTTGTTTCTTTATTGGGCCACACACAATGTACTGAGTTCAATTTTACCATTCATAATGAATGCAGCCTCGCCATTCAAATGCAGCCATAAGCACACAGCAGATAAGAATTTAATTAAATGTAGATTAAAACCAAACAGGAAAACACACTGGCTGATAATTTTTTATCACATCCCCTGGTCATATTTTTTTCCCCTCATACTTTCGACTTGTTCTTCCTTGGGCTACATCTTTTCAGCTTGCCAAAAGTGGCGAAACACCTCACACATCTCACCGTGGCGCCGTGAGATTGTGTAAAATGCAAAACGAGGGGCGGTCACACGATTAATCAGAATCCTCGCGTCTGGGGGAAAAGATGGAGCCGGGGCGGGGGTGTGTGTGTGTGTGTGGGGGAGGGGGGTGTTGAGGGCGGAGGGTGTGTGTGTGGGGTGGGGGCGACAGAGGTGCAAGGAAGGAATTAGTTGCTTCATCCCAAATTTGCATCATCTTCCAAAGGACAACCCCAGCACTGTAGGCAAGGGGAAACATATCTCACTCTGCAGGAACAATTAAATATTTTCCACAATGCTGAATAAATGTCACCTTCAGTATCAAATTGTCCATACTTGCTAAACACGATGTTACACTGAGTGCCTGGAAAGCTCGCCTGAGCACTAGTGCAAAATTCAGATGTGGACCACAGCCTCGACTAACACACTGTAACACACGTTCGGGAGCTGTTCACCTCAGGCATTAATAGTGTGTTGAACTCCACTGAGGATAACAGCGAGCAGGAGACAACTGCAGCCTTGTCAGGGATTTCCCACTGTTGGAATATTACACCGGGGTGCTCCGTTACACACTCAACTTTGTACACTGCGCTGCATTTTAAGAGACTGAATTCCCCCCAAATGATCTATTTCAACAGAACACTTACCCATCGCAAGGTTTTTGTCAAATATGAAATCCCGACTGCTCAGGAATGTTGTGCACATACTTTACTTCTCTCCATCTGTTCTACTTATCATTTAGCAAATTTCACTCCCATCCAGCGTCTCCAACAGTTTCACACAGCTGCTGGCTTTGATGTTTACCTGAATATGGCGTGAAAGATAAATTCCGCTCATCCATTTTTTTTAATCAGACGTGATGCCCACATCTTGCGCCTGCACGCACAGATTCTCTATGTCGTGCTCAGATAAGGAAGCTTGTGTAATCCTCAAAATTGCATGATGGTAAAGTAGAATTTGGAATCACTTTGTTAGGAGAAGAATAAAATATGCTGCACATGCATTACCGAAAAAAAAAAGGTGAAAACACGGCGGTAATGTTGCAGTGGACTTCACTTCTGCCATCGCTGCCACTTCCACAGCGGCTGACAACGCCGTGCCGCCGCCGCTCGCCTGCCTGGCTGTGCCCGTGCCCGCCTGCCCACCGTGCCGGCGCTGCATCTCAGTTCCACTCTATTACCCTCACGCAGGCGATTGGCCTTTTCTGTGGGGAAAAGAGCAATTTCCTGTCGCAGTCTGTTTGATCAAGTGCTAAACCCTTGTGATCAATAGAGAGACAGATGTCGGCTCCAGATGGCCGCGTGGTGATACCTGGGGCAGCGCCGGGGCTTGCCAGGACGACAGAATGGCAATGAGCAAGGGCAGCGGCTGTGCTCCCGATGCACCAGCCACCGAGACACAATGTGACAAACGCAATTAGGCCTTTTAGCTGCAGATTATTTATTTCTCTTGCAAACCCACAGAAAATTTAATTAGCACATACTTTAAGCAATATGTAGAATTACAGGGGTGCAGAGACACAGGGCATGCTGGGATCTTGCACTGGTGCCTGGTGTGTGTGTATGCGTGTGTGTGTGTGTGTGTGTATGTGTTTGTACATGTGTGTGTACTGTATTCAATCCCTGTGTTGCTCTGCTTTGTATAGCAAACTGGCACGCTCTCAAATAAGCTCATATATTGTTTGTATGATTGAACAATTATGTAAGTTTTTAAGGCTCAAACCAGTGTCATAAGCATTCAGGAACAGAAACACACAACCTCATGAATTCCATTCTCTATGACCAGATCAATAATGTTGAATTCCAAAATGCATGACAGGTGCATCTCTCTGGCTCTCTGTCCTTCTGGAGACGAAAAAATAACTGCCAACGCCAGAAGGCCAAAAAAGACCTTTCCAAAAAGAGAGAGGGAGCGAGAGAGAGAGAGAGAGAGAGTCCCATTTTTTAAACGGCAAGCATTTGCATTAGGGCTGGCATCCACGAGACACCCCCGCATACACACACACACACGCACACACACACACACACACACACCCACGCACATAAAAACACACTCACATAAGGCGGCCAACCAGCCCATGTGGCGCAGGGCCGGAGCCATGTTGGAGGAACCACTGAGGCGCGTGGTGATGGCGCAGCACTCTCTCAGGAAAACTGAGCTCGCCGCCGTTGGCCCTTCGCCGTTCACCTGCTCCCACCGAGGCATGATGGGTAGGGGGGGGGGGAGGACGTGGGCCATGGGGCCGCAGCTGGGGAGGGGTAGGCAGGGGCAGGGTCTGCTGTAACACTCAACACAGCAGCGTCCTGTCACGAGGGGTCTTCTGGTCCCATTAGCGGGGGCTTGGTCAGGACGGGCCCCCAACCAGCCTGCCTCCACAGCGGGGGCCGCAATAAACACATGTCGACCGGCCACAACCAGGACACAGGCAGCCCTACCCGCCGAGCGGCACGGCTAATAGAGTGCTCAATGGGACAAACCTGTCCAAATAAAGAATAAAGCAGAGAGGAGTGCAGAGGAGCCAGTCACAGCTTTCCTTTAATAGCGTCCTCCACTTTATTGTGGACAGGGAGGAGCTGAGTGTGTGTGGCAGCTAATGAGGGAGAACAGCTTTGTACTGTAGCTCTTCTCACGGAATGTGTGGCTGGCATTGTCTCAGACTGACAGCGTCGGAGCTACATACGTTTATATCCGCACACACAGTATAGAAAATGTTCAATGTTCTCGGCGTCGGAGGAGGATGTTGAATTTGTTTGGAGAAATGTAAACGTTAGAATAAGATCGCTATAATAAATCCAACGAGGAAAGCATCGGTTTTGTTTCAAATCTTTCTCCTCCGACAGATTTTTGACATGGGAATGGAGATATTTGTCTAGAAACAACAACAACAACAACAACAACAACAAATATTCAAGCTCAACCACGCTCTTAATTCACATTTGTTATTTTTTCCCTGTGAACATTACAGGATTATTACCAGGCAAACATCCCTTTGCCAGATTTATTCTCAGCGCCCCAGCAGAGCCTCATGAATCCACAGCCTGGTCACTGACAAAAAAAAAACTCATTTCATTTCAAACCGTTAAAACATTTGCTGAATCATTGTTCGAAACTTTTTTCTCTCCAGCTGTTTTTGTCTCCAAACAATCGTAAATGTGTGTTGAATGACATTGTGCTGGTTTTATGTCTTTGTTGCCTGTGACTGTATACTGTAGAGAGCGTGTGTGTGTGTGTGTGTGTGTGTGTGTGTGTGTGTGTGAGGCTCCCCTGGGAGGACTTTTTAATTTGTGGATTCTGACCTGCGTGCCACTCGCCCAAAGCCATCCGCACGCTCTGGGTACTGGCTATATCTGCACAAAAAAAAAAAGACTTGATGCTAAAATTAGTCTGGACACTGTTGTAGAGCAAAAGGAGCGAAATCTGGAGGTTTGGCGTGTCAGGCGAGAAAAAGCAAGTCAGGGCTCCGCAAACACATATTTACACAGAAATATCCCCTTAGCTGAAAAATACAAGACGGCTCGGCCTGCTGAAGAAACTCTTTGTACATTTTTAGAAATAAACCTGAAACGTGAAAAAAAATGATTACTGCCATTCAAAAAGAAACAGACAAAACATTTAAACACATTTGAATAAGACATTTTAAGCCTGTGTTGTAAAAAATTCATGGAAAAGATCAAGTTCAAATTAAATATGAGTTTTGATTGATGAAATGTTTTTCTCCTGAGAGTGAGATCTTTAGTATCTACCTGCATGGATGCATAGGCTTCATCTCTGCATCAACAGAGCTGCAGCGATAAACAGCACCGGCCGCATGGCTGCTGGAGCTTTAGCATGAGAAGAGTGCCTCCTAGTGGTCAAACTAAATAGGAGACGGTGAAGGAGTGACTGAGAGAGATGGAGAGAAAAAGAGGGAGAGAGTCAATCTGTGTCAGTGCCTTAGTGAAATAATAGTACAGTCAGCTAATTCTAGTTTAGTGTAGCGTCAATAATGGTGAGCTTGTTTGACCCTGTGAATGATGTTCCTGCTCCGGTCTAACTCAGCGTTTTCCCTTTCTGCTCCGAATTGGATCCTGATGCTTCAGTCATGAGTCATGCCAATGCGTTCGCCTCTGATGATCCAGAAACAGTCCAAATATTTACCGGCGTTCACCAGGAGGAATTGTTTGGTTGTTTGTCGGAGCTCCGTCTGCTGTCAGGTGCAGATAGAGATATTATTCATTGATGTGACTCATATTCAGGCATCAAACTTAGCTTTACTTCGACGCGTTCTGTTGTAATTTGCCTCTCCAGACACACAAAACAGAAGCAGATAACAACACACAGCTACTTGATATTCGTAGGTGCGAGGAGCTTGTTCCCATTTGACCAGGAGGAGTTGGAGCTGATTTGAAGACAAGAGGAGTCGAGGTCTTTAATTACAAGCCTCTCTGCGGCTCCAGGCACTGTCGGCCTCCCTTCACAATTAAGACCAGCAGTTAGTACACAGCCAATAGACTCAGACAAGAACTAAAAAGGCCAGAATGGAAACAACAAAGGAAACCGGGACAGGCTTAGTGATATCGGGGCCCTCAGCAAACACGTGGAGGAGAGGAGGCTCTGCGTTGATGAAGTCTTTTAAAACAGGAAGGACTACATCTGTGTTATATACGTGTTTTGCGGTGGTGTTAAAGGACAGTTTGCAACAGGAAAAGAAATTCTGATTTGACTTTCATTTCCTCCAAATAGCATCTAGCATGTATAGTGACTGTGTGCTCTTCTAGCTGGCGGCCCCAGGCAGCTGCTTACCTCACACAAGGAAAAGGTTTTCCAAATCACCATTAAGGTTAAAAGGAGAAATATGAGTTATACTTCAGATTTGGTAACACGAATACAAATCCCTTCAACGGCTCAGTCGCTCCCATTTCCCCGACGTGAACTGTGATTCTTTATAACACGCGGCCTGCGATGCATTCAGATAATGTGGATGGGCTACTGTTAGTTTTCCCAGAAGCCCCATTCTCGCCGGCGTAATATGTGGTTGTGGTGCAATGGGACTGTACTCCACTGCTGTAATGGCCTCTGCAGCGGTAATGTGTTTGGACAGATGGGAGAGGCGAGTGCTGATGTGCTTAACTACGCATTTTACAGCTCAACTATTAAAGAGTTGTGCTGTTTACACACCAACATTTGAATACCTGTCTTCAGGCCAGTTTAATTATCCAGGCCCTTCTGTTATTTCTGCTGCTTTGTTGTCTCTCAGCTCTGCACAAGGCATGAGAGATTTGTTTGCAGCTTCATTAAGATATGGTGCTGGTAGCCGTTTGCAGGCAGGAGAGAAAAAATATAATATAAAACATTCCTCCTTGCTGGAGTATCTCCTCCTCTATTCTCCCTGCTCCCCCCGTACATACACAGATACTGCACACATCCCTTTTCTTATAAAGTCATTTAAAGTGAGAAAATTAAAAATGCTCTGTGATGCCTGCACTTTGAAATCTCTTGGGGCTTTAGGCAAAGGGGAGGGACACACGCCGCCCCCCCTCCCCCCCAGCCCCGGTGCGATTCATCCTGAGACGTTTGATTAGTTTAGAAGTACTTATAGGGGGGAAAGGGGCCGGCATTATAATTTTTGTTTCATGAATTCCTTCATATGTTCATCTTCAACTGTGCGTTCAAATAAACCATTAATCAAAGGGAAGAGAGGGAAGAGGGCATTTAGCCAGCAGAGCCATAGTCTCAGGGCCTCAGTGAGCTGGTGGATATGGTATTGAGAGACTGAAGGAAGCAGTGGTTTTTAATTATCTGGACTACGTACAGGATGCCGTTTTTGATTGTTTTAATGAGGCAGCTGGCCTATTGTCTCCCCTTAATTCCTCCATTGTTTTTAGAATATGTCATAGTTCTTTATTCTTTTATCAGGTGCTCTGCAGGAGGATTTAGACAATAGCCTTCATTCCAACTGCATTGGCCACTGCACAAAGGCGGCTCGCTGCAGACAGTTAGCAGGCAAACAAGTGCAAATCACATGCCGCACTTTTTTCCTGCCTTTCCCCTACTTTCACCACTTCACTGGGTTTGGTCTCTCACTCGAACCCCTGACCCCCTTTCCTTCTCAGTGCCATTCACACGGCTCATGCCATTGTCATAGGTGGCTCACCTGTGTTTCTGTGATCTGAATCGCCTGTCGTGGAAAAGCTGTCAGAAGAAAATAAGTGTGACAAATCTTGCCAGAATGTTGGAGCAGTTTTTCCGTGTTGCTCCCCCGACTCCTGTGAGTGCATCGATGATAACTTGTATTGTATATTGCACATGTTAGCTAAAATGACACAAAGACACACAGAGAATCCCAATCTCCATCTCAGTGTTTCTCAAACTGAGGTACATGAGTCGTTGGTGGTGGTTTGATTACATATTAAGAATTTAATACAGACAATAATTCAAATTGTTCTTCTTCTTATCCCATGTGCACATCATGTACTTCCATTCAATTGCACTCCATTTCAGCACAGCACTCATGAGGTCGGTTGACATTTGAGAACCACAAATGTATCTCATGTTAATTGAGATGAAAATTGTCTAAATCTGGATCTATGATGTAATGAATTGCAGTAAATAATTGTGTCATTTCTTTAGGGGTAAGATTTGTGATTCTAATTGAGATTGTATTCCCACTAATACACAGTAGGTCTATTATTAAATCACAAATGTGCAGCCATAAAGCGTACGGCGTGTTACCTTGTCTCAGTTGCTTGACTGTAACATGCAGAGTGCTGCCTCAGTGTTTTGTTCAGCTCAGTAAAACTGGGACGTGCAGTCCTAAAACTCACTTCCAGCTTCCCCGCACACAACAGATGGATCTGTAACATTCTTGGCTGAAGCCGTCCAATGGCAGCGCCTCTTCTGTTGTCATACTGCTGCAGTAAAACATTTTCATCAGACTCTACATAATCTACTTCATTTCAGCAGAGGCGAGCATACATTAGCTTTGATTTAGATTGATCCAAAAACACTGATTTGTATCTGAGCATGTCAGGGCCTGGTTGTTAATTCTCTTTGTACGCCGGATGCGTCTGAACTAAGAGATCCATACAGAGGAGGGAAACTTTTCTGTGGCTGTGACTGCGATACAGTCCCTGCCATTGTCATCGACAGTTTGTATCTACCTTGATGGTAACTTGGGCAGACAGTGGAGAGGAGTTTTGTTATTTTAATTAGGAGATAAAAATTCAAAGGGCCTCTCCAGGCAGTGTGTGGTATGACAGAATCAAAACGATGAAGTGGAGCGGCCTGAAGTGTGTGTCTCGTCACAGCAGATTGGCCGACAGATAGGCACTGCTCTTTAAAGTGGCGCTGACATGTGCACGCACAGGCGCACGCACACACACACACACACAGCCTGCACACAAATGGGACTTTGAAAGATAGCATATTTTAATACTATTTCACTCCTTTGACACATTTGTGCTGGTCTAATTTTCAGTGCTTCACCAGCAGATAGCAAGGGCTAGAAAGGTTTTAATCAAAACAGTGATGTGAAATCTGAAATATTCAATTTAGAATTGAAATAATGGAGCAATTCTTTCCACAAGCCTAACAATGATTTATACATAATGCATGTCATGCTAGTGTAAAGTCATAGTGTCTCTATTTCCCTCTGTTGCTTTTCCATTTCCAATAAATCCACAGAAAAATGGATTGTTTTGATAATGTACCTGACTGGAGCACCTTAGCCCCGTCTGCAGTGCACTTTAAACCTGGTGATTCACTGCTTTTGTGTAAACATGAGTAATCAGTGTTCCACGTGGGTGGGGTGTTAGGAGCTGCGTCCCACTGCCTTCACACCTCTCCTCAGGC
Organism: Genypterus blacodes; assembly: GCF_046128005.1. Lineage (NCBI taxonomy): Eukaryota > Metazoa > Chordata > Actinopteri > Ophidiiformes > Ophidiidae > Genypterus > Genypterus blacodes. The sequence continues at coordinate 3,379,185 of NW_027466864.1, read as the reverse complement.
CTCCTCCTCTTTATTCCACATCAGCCAGGGCTCAAATCACATGTCCCCTCTCAGCCTGACGCTCCGACGGCGTGTTTGCACATCTTTGAAAGCTAACAGCACGCTTTAATTAATTGTCCAGCTTTCCTCAGAAACAATGTCCTAATTCTGCCATTTAGTGGCAGCGTATCATAGTTTGTTGTTATCTCCCCCGCCAGATTTCTGTAAATAGTCATATTAAAAACTTTAATCTCTTCAATGGAAAATGAAGTGCCGCTGAAAAGCCTGTCATGTGCCGAGATAAATATTATCTAAGCAAAAACCTTCACTCTCTCCCTCTCCCCCCTTCCTTCCTCTTGCACCCCCTTCTCTGACTTAATGAATATGTTCAGAAGATTTCAGAGGAATGCTTAATCCCAAAACACAACAATCTAATAATGTAGAGGACCTGTCTCAGTGTTCCAGCAGGCAGCAGCACTGTGGGCTACGCTTCACCAGCTGAAGTCCTACTTTGGAACAACCACATTGATTTTTAACAGTAAAATGGGAAAAGTACATTTACTGATGCTTAAAAGAATTTGTATCAGTGTTTTTGTTTCAGGAGCATTCAGCGTTGTTGTGACAGGTTCATAAAGCCGGTTGCTGAACAAGCATCATGATATAATGACCCTTGATTATAGAAAATGTTTATTCGGACAGAAATATGGCTTTGGTGACATTTTTAAAAACATGTGACTTGTTAAGATGGAGATTTTCCACAGTGTGTTGAGCAAAAGAAATGATAAGAAATCCAATAGAAATCCAGATCCACTTTAGTTACTCAACAATACATTTACCAAAGTGTTATTCTGCTATTTGTGAATCCCATCAGACCTGCTTTAATCATCAATCATCGTCCTTCAGAAGATTTTCTCCCATCGCAGAAAAACACTGACAGGCATATGTGAGACATTATCACACATTTATCTTATATTTCACAGCAAACGTGTCAAGAGATCACTTCCTTCACCACAGCACACACAGACACAAAAACTATGTGTGTACATGCAACAAAATCATTCTCTCCTCTCGCAGCAAGCCTTTAAAAGTCTCCTCTATCTCTGTTTTGTGCAGGAGGCCAACTGTGGTGCACCACCACCAAGAACATGATGGAGGGCGAGGAGCTGGTGGCATTTGCAGTGGACTTTGACTCTCGTCTGCAGGCGGTGAACCACATGTCTCTGAGCGAGGGCATGTACCCAGCCAGGCTGCTGGACAGCATCCAGCTCCTGCCACAGCAGGCCGCCATGGCCTCCATCCTGCCCACTGCCATCGTCAACAGTGAGTGGCCCCAGACACACACACATGCTTTTGTTCTTTGCTGTGCCGACTATCTCAGTCTCTCTCTCTCTCGCTCCCCCTAACACACACACATACACACATACACACACACGCACTCCAGTCCACAGCCTGCACTCAGTCACCTGCTTAACAAGGAGCGTCGTCTCCGCCGGGCGTAGATTAACCCAGATGCGTCTCTGCAGTGGAGATAAGAGCCGTCGACCTTCAAGTTTTGGGTTCACATAAACACAACTAACGTGCTAATTGCAAAATACACGCCTCATGCAAATAGTGTGTTTGTTTACTTAGTGAGGGCTATCTAGGTTCAGCTCAACAGGGAGGCTTCTGTAAGCAGATGGCCCAGCGCTCCTGTTTGCCCTTGAGAAAGGGCATCAACCCAAGGGTAGCAGCAGAGCGATATGCAGCAGCCGAGGATTTGGTACAAAAGCTTTTGAATGTTGGCTTTGAGAGTCATAAGAGTAGAAGTGTAGAAGAGGGGTGTGTGTGTGTAGGCTTGTGGGTCCACATAGGAAAGTCCTTTATCTTTATAGTTCTGTGTGAATGTACAGCGTAAGTCTCCGACCCTGACATCACATCCCCTCTGTTCCTCTCTGTGTCTCTCCAGAGGACATCTTCCCCTGTAAGGCGTGTGGAATCTGGTTTCGGAGTGAGAGGAACCTGCAGGCCCACCTGATGTACTACTGCAGCGGGCGACAGAGGGAGCCAGAGACTGTAGTGGAGGAGAACGACACCGGACCCCACCAGACCCCCAGCATCTGCCCCTTCCCTCAGTGCAACAAGAGCTTCTCAGGAGCCCGAGCCCTGGAAATGCACTTGAGCACCTCACACAGCGGTGAGTGGCAACATGATGTATGAGAGAGTTTGGCCACTTTTTTCACAACTCCACAGTTCTGTCATGGAAGATTGTTACCTTATATCAATTTGAAAAAGATGGAGTTCTGAGAAGTGTTGTTTCAGAAGGAAATGTCTTTTTACTGTCAGTTAGCACAGTTGACAGTTAATCTTTGAGCAAGAAATGTAGCGGATGTGAATAAGTTTGGCATAACGCACGCGTGTTTGATGGTTTCTGCTCTGAACTATAAAGGAGAAGTGGGAGGCGAGATTCTGAGCATTTCTGCCTTTTATCTCTTTCGCAGGTGTCAAAATGGAAGAGAGCCTCCCTCCTGGCACCAGTTTGAAATGCACAATCTGTAGCTACACGGCAGATTCTCTTATTACATTCCAGCATCACATCATGTCTCACCTGTCACAGGCGGCCTTCAGATGCAATCACTGCCATATCAGCTTCCAGAGCCACAGGGAACTCTTACAGCATCAGGACTTACATGGGCACGGCAGCAAACTTCACAGGGAAGGCGACGGCACCGAGCTTTCCCCCAGGGGGCCCGAGGAAAGCCTCCAGCAGCAGCAGCAGCAGACCCGCGTTGAGCTCGCCAACAGGAAGGATGCTCTGCTGGGGAGTCCCAAAGGGGCCCTCAATAAGGAGACCAATACAGACGGAGAGGCTGACAAGGCTGAGAAGAAGCCCATGCTGTCCGTTCAGAAGGGGGACGCCCACCCAGGCAGCAAAGCCAGTTTTTCTTATACCAGGATCAAGTCTGAGCCCTCCAGCCCCCGACTAGCCTCCTCCCCTGTGCAGCATAACATGCCTACGTTTCCCATGGGCCCTTTCTTGTCTCAGTTTGCTTTCTCCCAGGACATTTCAGTAGTCCCACAGGCTTCAGAGATACTGGCTAAAATGTCAGAGCTGGTTCACCGGAGGCTGCGTCATGGAGGGAACAGCTACCCCCCTGTGATCTACAGCCCTCTTATGCCCAAGGGGGCCACCTGTTTCGAATGCAATATCACCTTCAGCAACCTGGACAACTATTTGGTCCACAAAAAGCACTACTGCAACAGCCGCTGGCAACACATGACAAAGTCCCCGGACTTCTCGGCCCTGTCAGACAAAGTTCCCGAGGCGGTGAGCCCCAACAGCGGCCACAGTTCAGTTAGCATCTTGGCGTCCTGCCACCCTGCAGAGACCGACAACCACCTCATGCAGTCTGCATGTCTGACCTCCAATGTTTTGGATATGATCAATGCTGGGGCCAAAGGGCCTGAGAAGGATCTTGCAGGGCAGGTGAAGAAGGTCTCCACCCCAACCGGGGCTGAGGAGAGGCTGAACGGGAAACCCATGGAGGGGAAAAGCCCCACTACGGGTTTGGTGGAGAGTGACAACGACCCAACCAAGACCACGTGTGAGGCTTGTAATATCACCTTCAGTCGTCATGAGACCTTCATGGTCCACAAGCAGTACTACTGTGCCACCCGTCACGACCCACCCATGAAACGCATGTCTGCCAACAAGGTGCCGTCCATGCAGAGAACCATGAGGACCCGCAAGCGCAGGAAGATGTATGAGATGTGTCTCCCTGACCAGGAGCACCAGAGGCCCCCGATGGGTCAGCCAGGTTTCCTTGGGGTTCCACCTCTGGGGAACCCTTGTACATCCCATGAAGCTGTAGAAAGCCTCGCTGACCGCTTCCACCCTCGCTGTGACATCTTCCCAGGTATGGTACCCAAACACCTGGAGGCTTCTCTCACTGTCACTAAACCTATCGTGGCTCCCAAATGCAATACCATGGAGCAGCAGGAGCTAGATGCTCCTATTGATCTCAGCAAAAAGTGTTCGCCAGTCTCTGACAAGACATGTAGCTCACCTAAAAGACTGTTGGACTATCACGAATGTGCAGTGTGCAAGATAAGTTTTAACAAAGTAGAGAATTACCTGGCGCACAAACAGAACTTTTGCCCTGCAACAGCCGCCGCTGGTACCGCCCAGCAACAACAACCACAACAGCAGCAACAACACAATGAGACTGGAAGCCTAGAGCCGGCCATTTTCCCCGATGTGAAGAGCGAAGGCAATAACAACCCTAATGATGCCTTCGATAAGAGCCCAGGCAAGTGTGAGAAGAACGGCAACGGGAAGGGGATGGTGCAAAATGGAGGTATGTTCCCTCCTCACCTGGGGTCTGTGCCGGGACTCAAGCCTTTCGCTGAGCCTCAGATCATCCCATCAAAAGATGAGAACAAGAACATGTTTCTGCCCCACTGCCTTTATCCCGGGGCAATTAAGAAAGTCAAGGGTCCCGAGCAAACATCTCCATTTTTTGGGATAAAGCCGACCGATTACGTGACTGGCGGGCCGGCGATGCAGGGCGAGTCCAGCGAACAAGAGCAGGGTGTTAATGGGAGTGGAGGAGGCTCAGGAGGAGGAGGAGAGCCAGGGACACCGAGAGAGCAGGCACAGCAGCCCGCCGCCAATGGCTGCCCACACCCTGGCAAGGAGCCGGCGCCACTGCTCCCCAAAAACCGGGGCATGGTCATCGTCAACGGGGGGCACAAACCCGAAGAGCGCTCAGGCACGGCTCCCCCACAGCAAGAAAACCAGTCTCATAACCCTCAGCAGCCAGACGGCCAGCCGCCCAATCCCTCACCTACGTGGTCCGGTGAGAACCAGGCTGACTCCAACGAGAACATGTCGCCTTCCTCCAAATCCCCAAGCGAGGAGGCACCCACAGCCAATAAAGGTGTGAACGGCTCTGGAAGTGGCAAATACTGCCGCCTGTGCGACATCCAGTTCAACAACCTGTCAAACTTTATTACCCATAAGAAGTTTTACTGTTCATCACATGCTGCCGAGCATGTAAAATAAGTAGAGAAGAACAACTCCCATCCTTCGCCTCTGTCCCACACCTTTTCCCCCACTTTGGCCCTTTTTTCTCCTTTGTTTTGGTACACTGTTGTGTCTGGAATAGTGCATCATGCAGTGCTAAACACTGCTTGTGGACAATCAAGAGAAGCTTCTTCTTTCATCGTTTTAAGACTTAAAAATGCAAAAACCATTGGTTAAAAAAGAAAAAGAAAAGAAAAATGAATCAAGAATAATATTGGTGCCACTTTCACATTATTTATTTTACAATCAGTATTAATAGAAGTAGTGATCTTAATTTAAATTCAAAATGAAATTTATATCAGAGTTGTTTGTAATGTTATTGTATAGTCATTCTTGTGTAGCACACATATTGTTTACACTGTAATGTAGGCTCAATGAAACAATAGACAATACAAAAATGAGATGCATTTTAGACACAAAAATAGCTACTGAGGCACTTGTGTATTCTTATTTGCTGTACCAGTTTCTGTATATGCCCAAAAATGTCACTTGCAGATCGCAGTGAATGACTTGTGAGCCTTCAAAAAACTCACCGTTTGGCGGTGATAACCAGGCACAACCCTGCATCGTACATTTTGGCATATACACATGGCTTTGCATACATATGTGGCTGTTTGTCCCTGTCTCTTTTCTTCAATTCAGATGTGGATGTTTTCATGAGGATGGCAGCATTCTTGTATAGTACTCGTATTTCTGTTTGATGATACACTTTGGTCTCCCTTTTTGAAATTTGCTCTCAATGCAATACTTTGTAAATGAGGGAACATTACTGAAAGCAGTATTATGAAATGGGGGCTGTGCATATAATTATTTGTAAACCCATAGGGGGGAAAAAAAGATGTACAAGAATTAAGTTTATTGCCGAAGAACAAGATGGGTGGGAGGTTGGTGGGAATACTGATGTAAAATTATCATTCCAATGTCCTGATTATGGGAGAAAATGTTTCTTAAAACGTTGTTGCTATGCATGTATATGGATGGAATAAAATTCCAGATCTGTTGGAAATTTTTATTTTGATGTGGTGTCATAATTAAACTTAAATCCTCAGGATAATCCGCTGCTGTCTTGTCTTTTTTTTGCAGTTACTGTTCACACACACATGAACAGCTCATACATGCCACCAGAGGAAACAAAATACACTTAGAGATGTGAAGTAGTTGAGAATTTTTGATAACATTAACAAAATCAACATGAGTCCATAAATGTCTGCTAGTTACCGTCTCTATGCACGATACAGAATCAAACAGCAGAAACAGAGGATGCTTCATCATAATCGCCTCTATGGGCAGAAACGTGTGTGGCTTTCACATTGATAACAACTCCTGAATTTTTTTTGGCACTGGCTAGACTGATACAAGTTGCAAAGTCACACTGAAAGCGATCCAATCATTAAAAGGCTTCCAACGATCCAAAAACATGTCCAGAAAAAGCATTCATTGTTTGTGCTTTCTAACCTTGACAAACATTTGGGTTATCTCTAAAGAGAGATAAAGACATCTGATGGAATACTGAAACATATTCATCTCTTACTTTGCCCAGGAGTTGGGTAAAGTTAAAACTCTGAGTCACAGGTCACCCGCTCTGCTGTCGGTCTTGCCGCTGGTTGATTAGTTTCTTCAGGTGCTGGGTGATGGCAGATGGTTTCTTGTAGATCATTCGGCGGTCTGCTCCTTTTATGTGAAGGTGATTGGCTGATGGATAAAACTCCCACAGGAACTTCTTTTGAAGCTTTGCAACCATCTGGTAAATCAGAGAAACATTCAGTTATTCTGAGTTTGGTGTTGTACTGTTTAGTGGGTGTGTAATATACGAGTGTTGTACAGCTAAACATGCTCACTTGGTTGAGGTGCTCCGGTATCTGCTGGTCAAAGGAATCCCCGGTGATCACGCTCACCAACGTTCTGCTGGAAAGTGGCTTAAACATTGTGATGTCCCTTTAAAGACAAAGAAATGTCAACGTTATTTTTGCTTAACATGTAAAAATACAAACGAGGACTTGCTGCATTTCACTGTACGTTTAGCTTACCTAACTTGAGCTGCGCTTTCATTCATGAAGTAATGTTCGTCCACAGCACTGCTCTGATGGGCCGGGTTACTAAGCAGGTATTTCTGTAACAAACACATGACGTAAATCAGTCAGTATTCAATATGCGGTTTAACAGAATCAACCATAACGTAAAGTGCTGACTTGTTTGCGTACTTTATGTCAATTTGGAGGATTAAATAGTGAATCATAAACATAAATCATCCCAGCAAGAAACTTCTTCAGATGGAGATCATGGAGGAGGTCAACATTATACATGTTATGTTAGAGTGTGATGAAAGTGTTGGATATACTCATTTAAAAAAAGAAATTACCTGAAAACCTGAAAACGATATTTTACATAAAGAAAATAATGAGTTGTGTTGAGGTTTGACTTCATATCAAGGAGTCATAATGTGGTATTAAATTCATGCAAGCATGTTCATAAACTCTGGGACAAAGCCGGTCTGAATTTCCTTTTGCCACTGAGAATAAAAAAAGGAAGCTATCGCTGCACCATTGAGTCGTTTTGAATGAAGTGAATGGTAGCGAGTCTCCGGTTCATGTCGTGGGTCACAGCCGAATATTTATACCACATCAGAAATCTAAGCCTTGGTTTCTCCCCATTCTACAGCCTGATGGGAGCGAGTTCAGCAGGCAGCCGGGGTAGATGTGAATTCTTACATTACGCAGAATCGCCCTTTAACTGTATCCATCGCACGCGTGTGATGAGACCAGATAGCTTTAGTGCCATTAACATAGCAGCAAACAATTCTGCTCCGGTTCAATTAAGCGGTGGTCACAGAACATGCCCTTGAGAAATGGACTGCATGCTCTATTGAGTTCTGTGTGCGTGTGTGTTCTAACCTTCACTAGCCTTTCTACAAACCCTTTCTCTGTCCTTAGAGAATTCAAGCACAATGATGTCCTTATCTCCTTGGCAACAACTGTAATACTTGAAAAGCTGAAATAGGTCCCTCATCACTGCTGCCATCAAATCGTGGGTGGCTGGCAGCAGAGAACAAGGCGCCTTAACGAACTGTTCGCGTCCGCCGAGGAGCCGCCAGCGTCGCCTCGTGCAGGCAGATGCACACAAATTAAGTGACGAACGACTGAAGAAACAATTCAAAGGGCAGTTAAAGTCCAGTATCTTGAGTTGTGACGCTTTAAATTGATTCTCTCATCAAGATTGAATGATTCACTCGCATTAAACGGCAATAAATGTACCTCTGTTCCCTGTCTCTGTTTCCCTATGTGACTCTTTGAGGTGTGTGTGTCCATGTCGTGCATTTCCTCATGTAACCGTAAAGATATTGCTTGTTGTTCAAATCCAAATTCATTACGACTCCTCTGCGTAACACGTTTTCCTTAACAGCGAACAAAAATGACTACAGGGCTTGAGGACAGGCGGGGCTGTCATCACTCTGTGTATTTCAGAACAGATCCGCAGCAGATCAGAGTATGGATGACTGCACAATCAATACAAAAGAGTCATCTGCAATACACAGCACAGGATGAGAAAAGGCTTGTAGTCCACACCAGCAGCAATTCCCTCCTAAATTGTCTCCCCAGTGACCTGTCAAAGGGCTGAGTTTACAATACAGCAAGTTTGAGGAGATGCGGTGCGTTTGTGTCGTCATGTCAACACCGACCGGGGATAGTTTCAATTTTCATTTATTTGAAAATTACGCCTGGTGTCATATCATGGCAAATTCACCTCTGCTGATGATATGAAAACAAAAGGTTTTGCAGTTGCCCTCGGCTTGTCTCTGCTCTGAGGATGAGCTGGATTATTCTCACAGCAGCACCACCCTGTGGCTGAACACCAAACATGGCAGCAGTGGGTTTTACGATGTTAAAGGCTGTAGGAGAGTTTGAACAGAGCGACTTTCTCGTCTAATGTTGTCTGATTGTATCCATAAATCATATCTAAACTGAGCCTGACCTGCACTTGAAGCAAGGCACTACGGGACAAGTTTGCTCCTGTCTTTCTTTGAAATGGGTCCTTTGTGTTTTGTGTGTGTGTACTTGTGTGTACGTGTGTGTACGTGTGTGAGCCTGACCTGCCGCTGTATGACCTCCTCTGAGATGTTGTCACCTTGGATAGTTGGTTCCATGACTCCCAGGATGATCAGCATGCGGCTTAACCCTGTAGCTGCTGAAAATTGCTTGGCTTGGAGAGACGGCAACAGCTTACCGTACCTGCAGTACACACACACACACACACACACACACACACGTTGTATATACAACTGAAAGCCAAAAAGAAGTTGGTTATATACACCTTACATAAAAACGCTCTCTAGAATCTGGTGAAGTTCAGCTGAACAATAAACTTAATAGCAGGAGAGAAACTAGAAGGCAACGGTACATTTCAAACAGTAAATGTTGATGGAGATGAAATTACAAAATTAGAAAATGACAAATATGAAAATAATAGGAACCTAACCACAGTCATAAATGCTTATTCGCCTTCTTCTGCTCTTTTTCCAACCTAAAATCTCAAACTTTCTCAGAGACATTTGCCTTGGGAATGAGAAACGCTCTTTTTTTTCAGCAGATGAGCTCTGGGATTTTGTAACTCAGGAGGCCCAATCGGTCTCGGCTCACTGGTGCTCTGAATTGGCCGGTCTCAGCCTGTGGAGCCCAATCAATAGTGGTGCCCGCCCGCCCGCCTGCTGCCGCTGCCACCGCCGCCGCCGTCGTCACCGTGTGCTGTGCCGTGCTCCCGACACGCAGCCCACAAACTGTAGATCAGCTCCCGTGGACCAGGAGCCAATCTTCCCTGTCCGCACCTCGGTCTTACACCTGATCTTGGCCCGGGATGGCCCTCTGGATCAACCACAGATACTTATCCAGTCCAGCGGTTCAACAGCTCATCAATAAAAATCAATTACAATCAAATTGCACCATCTACTCTCAGTCCAGTAACCAGCTATCACACACACACACACACACACACAGGTTTGCCTTTTATCAGTAATGGCTTCTACAAGGCTTACAGCATCTTCAACACAAGGCAGAGTAAACTGCATTTGGCACCAGACAGGCATTGTGCTCCTCATATCAGGCCTTTATCATAAACATGCACTGTTCATGTGTAAAAGAACCCATTCCTCCTGTTGTTGATGTGACGCACTGCTTAACAACTGAGCCTTCAATTATCAAAAGTCTGCCCCCGGCTCATCTCAGCAGCGATCGGCCCGATAAGGTTGATGACACCAGCGGGCGAATAGGTGTTGGACCGCTGCTACAAACGCCCGTCTAAAGATAAGCACCTCTGCTGTATTCCTGGTGCATAAACGCTCCCTGCAGGTCAGCGGTGCATGCAGAGGGCCGGGGAAAAGAAACAAGCAGACAGTTCTCATTTTCTCTGCCGCAGACAAGAGTAAACTTTTCAAATCAGACCTCCGGAGAGTGACATTTTGACATTCTCATCTTCCCTGCCACCGCTTTCCCCTGAAGTCATTCCGGCACCACAATTTAGAACCGACTCCTCGACCTGCCTCTTTAGGGACTTTTCAGCCTCTGCACATTTTCCACTTGTCACCTTTCCCTTGCCCCTTGATTCCAAAAATAAAAGAAAAAAGAGACGGGGAAGAAACCCCCCTCCCTCCCTCCCCCTCCCCCCTCCCTCCCTCCCCCCCCCCCCCCCCTATCAGCCCCCCAGTTCCAATCTGGTCAAATCATTCCTGGCTTTGGCATTGAACATTATTTCAAGGATTCTCCAGCCACCTGTCCTATTCCCTCCTCTTTTTTCCATTTTTAATTCTGCCCCGGAGTGAGGATTATGCGAAGCAAGGCATGCGTGTCAAAGGGAAATTTAGTGGGTAAAGACAGCCAAGATTGGCGGGATGAATTAAACAGATAACGGGAGGAGAGGAAGTGGGGGAACCATGTAGAGCAAAACGCCTCAGCCATGTTGGTCATTTCACAGGGGCTTCTTCTTCTTTTTTTTTCTCTCCCCACAGGAGCGAGGAGGCAATATCTAAATTAATAAAGTGATGAAATGAGTTTGTGCCGTGGACTTTCTGCTGTTTGACTTTCCCATCTGGATTAGTGCAGGCTGAATGGACGCTCTGTTACTTTTGTTACAACTGCGCAATTCACTGTCGGAATTTGGCCCTGTGGTGATAAGGCTCCCCTCCTCCTCCTCCTCCTCCTCCTCCTCCTCATTACCATCTCATTCCATATGCAGGGCCTCCGTTACCTGAGAGCCTGCTCACACACAAAACACCAAACTATTACACGAGCTTCTGCCAGCTATTACAATGAGAAGTGAACATTTAAACATGGACTATTACACCAGGCTCAACTAACTATTACGCAGAGGGAAGACTTTTAAAATTCCTCTTTCCACTGTCTGTTACAGTAATGTATGGAGATGAAGAGTGACCTGAGGATGTGCTTCTTCCTCTCCAGCGGCCCTGATAATTTCACCAAGAGAAGTCTGATCCTGAATAACTCAATGTTCTATCAAGATCTATGACAGCAGTTTAGTGTGAAGAGGACACATTTGATAGAGCCTCTATTAGAAAGATTTCATTTGTTACATTTTCATTTAGATGCCTTTTTTTTGGAAACCTTAGTAATGCTTCAATGTGCAAAAAGTCAAACTTCTCCCCCCAGACTCTCCCCCGCTGCAGCATCACTGAGCTTAGATTGAATGTCGTGTAACTTTAGATACTGTCTCTTTAAAGCGCCTCGTGCAAACTTCACTGTGTTCCTATTGGCCGGCTGCTTCAGGCCTGAGCCGGCAACACACACATACTGTGAGACAAGGATGCCGATTGAACACATTCTCGCTGACCTCATCAAAAACAGAAGCTCCCAGGGTTGTTTCCTATATTAAACTTTACAAATTAGGGAAAACAAGATGCAGAATATGGCCCAACACACCGGACCACACTAAAACAAAGAAAATGGTTTGGAGCACCTGGATTATGATTCAGTTATGTCATATAGATTCTATGACATGCAAAGAAAACACAATCAAAACACATGGCTACAATCTGTTTGACCATGTGACATGACCTGAGTATAACATGTGACATCAGGACACACACACAGCCAGTTACCCAGCATTCAGGCCTGCACCGTTTCATAGAGTGTGTTTTATGATCTGGTAACTATGTTGTGTTTTTTGTAGGTTCGTGTCATAAGACGATGACAATGATACTGTATATCATTCTTCACATCATGTGTTGAATTTGTCGAGGTTTCATGTCATAGTCTTAGTGCCTTTATGTACTGTATCTTATTATTTTTGTAAACAACTAATTGTTTTTAACAGCTAACACAAATCTAAAACTGAGACAGAATTGATTGCACGCATTCAAATGACATATTCTATTATTGTGCATTCAGTTATCCTTTTATAATATAGACTAAATGTTTTATGTGCACTGCAGGAAAGCTACAAATATGAGGAAATATTGCTCTACATTCAATTCTGTAATACATCTGCATCACTGCACTATATGTAATCAACCAGTAAGTAGCTTTACAATAGATTTGGATCTGAGCTCATCAAATGTGAGCATAAAGACTCAATAAAGGCGCAGGTAGGTCTCAAAAACAACTAATGTAATACAGAGAATGACCACATGGTGTCATGATTGTATTATCAACCAACGTTTGGAAACACAGAGGCCAGCAGCTTCCAGGTTACATCCCTGCCTTCATCAATACGATAGATTACACCGGGGTAAATACACAGGGGCTACAGCGGCCCTGCTTCATTAGTGGAGCGGAACGGCAATAGTTACGCTTACAGAGGTGCTAATTACAATTAATTGGCGTTCCTGACTCGTCTGGGAGTCCCTGCATGGGCTTCTCCAGCTGAGTCAGGAGGAAGAGGAGGAGGTGGAGGAGGTGGAGGACACACTGGGAGCTATTATGTAAATGCATACTGATGGACACTATAAGCACTGTGCAAGATAGAACAGCACTATGTTTATGTTCTATAATCTATCATCATTCATGCTCTTTTGAAGATAGTCTATTTTCTACAATATTTTATTTATTATTTGTGTTTCACAGCTGTAAAAAAGTGTTTGTTCTGTGTATAGTAAACACTTTGTGCTTCATTCTCCCCACGTGTTTCTCTCTGTTCCGCCAACTCCCACCTTCATCCCTCCTTGGCCAGGTGATTGCTGCCAATCTCAGGCCCGGGACCCCTGTGGGGGTTCAGAGCAGAGATGCGCTCCGGTGGGTTATTGAACACAGCTCACAGAGAAAGCAAATGGACTGAGGACAACACTGGATATGTCATCACTAACCGCTGCTGTTTACCAATGCAGGCAAAGAAGGGAGGGAGGGAGGGAGGGAGGGAGGGGAGATAACCCTGCAATGAAAATGACAGAGGAGAAGAGAAGAGAAGAGAAGAGAAGAGAAGAGAAGAGAAGAGAAGAGAAGAGAAGAGAAGAGAAGAGAAGAGAAGAGAAGAGAAGAGAAGAGAAGAGAAGAGAAGCACTGATGGACAGAAACCCTCCTCTTCTCCCTCGTAACAAAGCCCCGTCTGGCTCTTAAATCAAACCAAATGCAGCGGTTGTGAGACCTAAGCGGCTCGTCACTCAGAGTGACGGTCATACGCTGCCTGTCATACTGAGCAGCGTCCAGGTGAGCAGCAAAACATCTCTATCTCTCACACACAACATCAAGCTATGAGTGAGGGTCTTATTGAATAAGTGTGTGCGCATACAAATAAGCGTGTGCGTGTGCATGTGCGTGTGCTTGTGCTTGTGCTTGTGTGTGTGTGTCTTGGCTGGGCATATTAATGACAGGTAGGATGATGGATGGGAGAGAAAGTGTCATTTTCATTCTGGGACTCCTAACTCAATCAGGCTTCCATGCAGGCCCACAGTCACAGCTGTTAGGTGAAGCATCTCCTTACAACTCAGCAATAGTTTGCATCAGGTATCCACACACACACAAGAGTACACAGCACATTAAGTGTACAAGCACATAAACTTATACACACACAGGGTCATACAAGGTCATTTTTAAATCAGTTCCCTGTTTGCTCTGGTTCTGGGTCACGGGCTCCTCAGGACGCTTAACAACATATGGGAGCAAGAGAAAGTAAGATCAAAACAGGAGGAAGTTTACTCTGCCGGATTAGTTTTTGATAACACAGATCAAAGGCAGGGTTTGACACACATAGCTAGTCAAAGTCTTCAGAATGGGCCAGAGACCAAGCAGACTATGGCAGCTGAACACTGAACTTCACTGGTGCTTTACATCAAAAGGCCCAGATCAGATAGAAATAGGCAATGATGTCTGTGTGTTCCCGTTCAAAGATGTGACCTGCTGTACCACCTGGTGAAAGTTCAACTTGGAGATACACACTTTTGTGACAGGATGTGTGTATTCTACATAGCTGACAACAGCTGCCCATAGATTTCTCTTAAGTCCCTCCTCCGGTATTAAACTCAAACGATTCAAATTACCACCAAAGGAAAGAAACCGACAAATGCTTGAAAGTGTGAAATGCATTGAGAAGTGATGAGGACTGAGTTGCACTACGCACAGTAATGGAACATTCAACTACTGAGCGTTTGCCAATCAATCAGTACTCATTTCATTGTAAGGGCGATCCCATTAGACAAAAGCCCGCGCTGCCGTTTCTGCTCTTCTGAACAAATACATCCCGCACAGGCTAAATTAATTTAACCCTGCATTCACACACAACACGTCTACACAAAAAAAAACATGCCTGTGTAGAGACACACACACACACGCCTGAGTGCACTGCATACACAATTACATTCATCTTTCGAACACACCAACTCTATACGCATGCTACAAGATAAAATAATTATTAGTGCACTTCTGGTTCTGTTCATGTCTGCCGTCAGTAGCTTTTGTTAAATGACAGCTGGACCGGCACCGCCCCCGTTGATCTACAGAGTCCAGAGAGAATGATCTTTAGTTGTGTGACAGCAGAGGAACAAAGACAGCAGACAACAGGTATTCTCCATGTGTACAGTAAGGTTTTGCCTTGATAAGTAGAGGACATGCTGTCTTCAGTGGGGAGGAACAGACAACAGCTCTGTGAAAATCTCTAGGCATATGTTACTTTGAGATCCGTCCACAAGTGGGAAGACGCACAATGATGTTGGGTCGGTTGACTTCCTCGACTTGAGCCGGTGAAACAAACACAAGACAGCGCAGCGGGATTTAAAACCTCATTCCTGACGCAATTTGTTCAGATGTAAAAGGGGGGGGCTTCTCCTAATCCCTGAAGCTGGACCCACTGCTTGACTTTTCATCAGGAAGCTTTATCTAAGCCCGCAAGGAAATGAGACACACACGGCGACCCCCGCCAGGGAAATCCCAAATAAGAAAGTTGACCCCCTTTGCCTTTGCATATACGTGCATGCACAAACGCAGAGACGGCTCTCGCGGGAGACGGCGGTGAGTCACTTTACAGGACAAACAGAACTCGTTTTTGGAGCGAGCCTCCGTTAATGAGCCGGTCTTTGATGTGTTAATCCTTCAGTCCCAGTGCAAAGCTGATACGGTCTCCCCACAACCCTCCTCAGGTGCAGCTGCTCTCCCCTCTGGCTTTACTTATCTTGTGTACTGAACATGGCGAGACCTCCTACAGCTAATAAGCCTGTATCTGAACAGAAATACACACCTATATGTTACCTTGTAGAACAATAAAAGGGAACAAAGGAAGGAACGCAGATTGAAGAATACCAATAGCCCTGGGGTGAAGTGAAGGATACGGGAGTCGTGTTACCGCTCCTCTCTCTGTCTTCATAGGGAAAGTCGCATTCCGGGTTCTATTTTTATTTCCCCCATCAGACTCACAGAAGCAATGATAAAATTGTTTCTTCATGGAGTAAGTGTAAATCTTTGGTTCATTTCCTCCCTCCCCTGCTCCTCTACAGTGTAATTGGATTGTGGCTACACTATCATGTACGCAGTGAAATGAATGCCTATTAATCAGAGGATAATTGGACACATACCCCTGATAAATGCTGCTGTTCCACTTTCACTCACGTACAAATTACAAATGCTATTTTCAAAAATCTATTTCTTAACTGGCTTAACACATCGTTATATAACCTGTGAGGCAACATCGGTGGACAGAACCTCGGATGAAACAAGATTGAGAACGTTTGATCTCTCCATCTTCTGTCACAAATGAGCACATAGTCACTCATATTTAAGAAATACTGAATCTACTTGTGATTTCAGACTGCGATTACCTCATAAGTCAACTCAAGGTGCCTGAGTGCTGCCTCACAAACCGACAATGACATCACCGACATGTGTCAGCAGAGAGAACGTGTACGGTTTAGAGGGCAGACTTGTTGAAGTCGCACACGCGCACGCACGCGCACACACTCACACATACACAAACACGTGTGGTGTGTGTGTGTGTGTGTGAGAGAGACAAAGAGTGACGCTCCGGGTTTTCTCGGGAGCGTTGTGTGTGCAAGTGTGCTCAATACAAATAATGACTACCAAGTGTAATCAGAGTCCTACAAACTGAAAAGCCTGTGCTATTTTGCAGAATTGACAATGGAGGTGCCGTGCAAACGTGAGCACACACAAACACACACACACATCGCAGCTTGTGGATGGGACTGTACAGAGAAAGCAGTGGCCCGTGCAGAACAGGTGGTTTAGATGGGCAAGGAGAGCAAACACAGCATACACGATCACCAAACCCCAGTTTGGAGCCAACAAACTAACAAACGGGTGGAAAATATGAAGCCAGATGTGCCTCAAAATCAAATCAACTCTCCCTTCACCCAAGCAGCACTTATCTTCATCAATATCTTTCTGATGCTGTTACATAATTACCCGTTGGACCAACATTCCTCCTCTGTTCTCTTAGTTATCATTAATAATAACCCATCCTCTCTATATGATAATGAAAGCATAATGAGATGTATGCTGCGACAATGACTGCCACTCCAAATATATCTCGTCTGGAGGATTAAAGCAGTGTTATTACACTTTCTGTCATCAGTCCCCACCGCCGTCACAAAGCTTGTCCTCCCTTTCATCTGTTTCACGCCAAAAGAGAGTGATCGGCTAATGACTTTCTTTGGCCCCCAATTAATCACGGTAATGAGCCCCACCCAGAGAAGATAATCAACTGTGGGTGAATTCTCTGCATATGGCCAATAATGAAAGAGTCGGGAGCTCGACTCATGGAACATGCTGCCACTTCTGCCTCCTCTCCCTTCATCCTAATCCTCTTTTTCTTGGTGCACTTGCTCACTCACCCCCGCCCCTCTCGCTTTTTATCGGCTTCTCTCTGGCCTTCAGAGCTCCTTATCATCCTCCATTTCGCTCTCTCTCTCTCTCTCTCTCTCTCTCCCTCTCTCTTTTCTTGCCTGTATTTTCTTCTTCGCATTCCATCATTTCTACTTCTCGGAAAGACTGCTATAAACTCACCAGTACTCCTTCCACTGGTCGTCCAGGAAGATGTCCTCTGGGATGGGATCGATCAGCACCAGGTCTGACACTTGCCTGAGGGACAAAGAGAGGACGGACATACGTGCGCACACACATACACACACATACACACAAACACACACATACGCACTCAGATGAAGTAAGACTCATCGACTACTCTTGTCCACTTTACCCTGCCGGCCTGGGCTGTAATGAGTGTGAGATGGATAGAGCCATCCTGTCTGTCCTTCTCTAGATTTGTCTATTCCCAGTACCTACAGACAGATGCACACCATATCCAGGGGCAACATTTTCATTTGGTGAGGTGTCATCCACTCACCACTACTTAATTTTCTCCTCTAATGGCTGTTACATCATGGCTGATTGAATGCTAAATCTTTCATTCCTCGTACAGGCGCCCCAGTCCTATCAATCACTATGTTGTCTCTGGGATAGTTGAGTTATGGACAGGATGGGAGCGGATGCCGGTATGTGTGAGACAGTACAATGAATTTGAAGGATCAAGTTGAGGCAATGTCTACTACATGATGTGTAGCCAGTCTAAGGTTAGCAATCTCATGACTTCAACAGAAGATTTGTTAGATCATTTCATATCTTGAAATTAATTTGGCCTCCATTTTTGCTGCTGCTCTACAAATCCCATTCCAAAAACCTTGAGACAGGGTGGAAAATGCAAATAAAAAAAGGAAGCAGTGATGTGAAAATTATCTTTTCCCTCTACTTAGTTGACAAACACAGGATAATTGAGGAATTTGATTTTCTAAACAATGTTTGAACAGAAATGTGATTTGCCTTAAAATTCCATTAGCCAAAAATATGGGACACCTTTGATGTAACGTTATTGAATCTTAAGTCCATTTTGTAGATCTTTGACATGACTCCATCCACAGTTAAATACTTACACGTCATGAATGTGACTGTAGAATCTGGCATTGAGGGCACCGAGCTCAGAGCCCACCAGGATGAGGGGTTTGGATATGGCGGCAGCCTGTAGGAGTCGGTGCAAATCGTCTACCATCCTGGAAGACAACAACAGCTCATCTGTCTCTGTGTGAAACCAGGACACACTGGCAAACTGGGCCAGGAGGTTTATTTATTGAGTTAGAAGAGCCTGCAGCTCCTAACATGAAAGATGAACACAACAACAGGCCAGCATTAATCTCATTAATGTCTAATGTTGGTGTTAAATGTGTTAATGTGCTCATCATCCACAGGAGATATTACTAAGAAGCAAACATGACCCAAAAGTAGGGAAACCTCCTACTGTGTGAAGCACAGAATGATTGGCCTGATCTCCTATCATCACGTGTAATGAGTACACTGAGTAATAAAGGAAGGATGTTGAAGTACAGAACACTATGTGACTCATACTTTCTTAAGCCTAGAAGAGAGGACATTCCCTTCATTAAAGCCTTTACTCCATGTCTGTCTACTTCCAGGACAGGCAATACTGACATGTCGGAAACAGCACAAGACTAAAACAATCCCAATGTGATTGATGTGTTTGCTGGTGTAGTGCAGCTTGTTTGTCTTAACCCGAACAACTAAACTTAACTTGTGATTGGTTCAGTATTGAACTCTTGGTGGCTAATTATATTACTGGATACAGGACAGAAAGGTTCGTGCTCTGAGCAAGCTCTACCAAAAAAAGGAACCAAAGGAAGACACTTTACTAGACAAACATACTAAATTTTCCAACTGAATGAAAGTCAAGAGTGGATTTCAATTTTGCATTCAATCCCTTTCCAGACACAGTGTCTCACTCGTACAAAAATAAACCACACTGCTGAAATCCAAACGAAGGAGCCGCTCACTCAAGGATGTGCAAAATACTGCAGGGGAAAAAAAATTCCCAACAAATTTAGATCATCAGAGGAAGAATCATTATTACAAGAGATGCTGCAGCTCCTCTCAGCCATCTGCTGTCCCAGGTTTGTTGTGCTAATAAATCAAACCCAAGGTGTCATACTGCAATGAAGAGGCTTCACAAGACTTGCAGGGTAAGGTTACATAGTCATCAAACTCCCAGAGGTATTGGATTCTGGAAAACTGATTGCTTGCATTGCACATACATCCTTTTGCGGCCGGGTGCCAAGGTAAACTAGACGACTGACCGCCAGCGCGCCACTCTTGCTCATCCCTTACACAGATTTAAGGCTTGACAAATGCATTACGGTGTCAGAGACATGAAGATTACAGCCGAATCCCACGGCAGTGCGGTACAGAAAAGGGCAGGGCTGTCACGCATTAACCGGAGTGATGCAGTGCACTATTTGGCAATGCACGGATCAGTCTCTGGAACAATCACTGAGCGGCCCAACCAGCCACTTAATCAAGAAAATACCATTTTCAGGAGTGGATTGTGTTCGACGCCCAATGGATATTTATAATACTGCTCCACAAATGTATAACAATACTGAATATAAGAACTTCATTTAATCCCAAGTGTTGATTTGCGGCTTGACGTTGTAATAGAGGCACTTACCGATGTACACACTCTAACACAACTATCATTCGGTTCGTAAGTGCTGACAAGAAATCTGCCCGTGTTTTAATCTGTTCACATCACCTTCAACTATTTCCTTTCACTGCAATGTTGTGAATATTTACAACCTTTGAGTCACATCAGAGTCTACATCAGATACTTACAGCAGAAATAAGAATCCCAACGTCTAGTGAAAAGGTACGGATGATTGAAGCAGACCTGTGTCACTGCCAGGATCGGTCGGAACTACAGTCACCTGCTCTACTTGCTTACACTACAACTACAAATGCCAACAATTCATCTAAGATTGCCTACACGTTGATTTCAGTTGAACTCAGCAAGAACAGGTTAATGAGACAGATGGTGCTGCTTGTGTAAAACAGCCCACTCACTCATTTAATTCAACATTATGCTAATTGGCTTTTTCCGTGATTTGAAACAATTTCTTTACAAGGGAGCTGCGGAGGAAGTTAAAAGCTACAATGACTTTGATTTTTGGTCTCTAGGTAGAAAAAGGAACTCTACAACAAGCTGAGTGCATAATAATGTAATTCCAGATGATGTTTCAGATTTCAGGACGATACTTGATGTCAACCATGTACACACATGATTGCTGGCACACATTTTTCGACATTCATTTGTTTTCTGCCTCGGTCAAGCACTTCTAAACAAATTAACACAGTGCAAAATGCAATACCTGCAAAAAAGAAATAAATGAATTGTGGGTAGACTAATATCAGCTTTTGTCACATCAGCAGTTACAGCAGCAGTAACAACTAGAAAATGACTTGAGGAGAAGCTGACTGAGCACAGTGTTAAATATTCTCATGTCTCATTTCAGGACATCCTCAGACCTCGACATCGGTTTTCAGACATCAGAGAGAACAGCATCACTCCTCATCCAGAAAGGCAGCGAGCATCAGGAATAACAAGATCAGGTGTCAGACAAAACTGCCTCTGACACACGAAAAATACCACAAAAACTGTCTTGGGTTACAATTTCTGCCTCATTTCTTTACTTTTTTAACAAATGTAATTTTGTTGTCAATTTGTGTACAGTCAGTCTTATTTCCACTAAATGGAGCCAACTCCACCTGTCTTGTCTGACAATTCTGCTGTCCAGTTGTCAGACAAAATGGCCTCAGGAAGTAACGTAGGAAGTAAAGGAGCCACAGCCAGTAAAATAACCAAACCTCCATGTTAATGTCTTAATAAGTTCATCTGCATAAATGTTGACAAGGTGAAGACATTGCCTGGCTTTAGGTTAGCAGGAGTCCATGTTGAAGAGGACCTCTGGTAAAAAATAAAGGCACAGCAGAGACAGTATTTCCTCAGTAAGCTGAGACAAGCAGCTTCTGCTGAACATTTATCCCTGCAGTACAGAGCCGGTGCTAACTGTAGAACAGAATGGTTCCACAGCTGCACCGCCTCAGGACAGAAACTGATCAAGACTGCATAACACTTCATAGGAACACAGTTCCTGACCTGAAGGACATTCATCTCAGCCGCTGCACTCAGGATCTCTAGAGTCCCAAGACACCACAGCCACTTCTTATCTCTCATTCCGTCCTCAGATCCTCACATTTTAGGACATTGCAAACATGCCGCCTCCCCTATGTCATTTCACATGGACAACAATAAAGCATCTTTATATGTCTTTGCATATAAATCCTAGTTTAAAACACATTAAAACAGCTTCATTGATAGCTTGTCACCTCTCCTCTTCTGAAGGTTTAGCCTCCTCCAACTCCTGAGAAAAATATCTCGACTCACCAGATTCTATCTACAACTGAGGGATGAATAATCCATGAAGACCCTGGCCAAGACCTCACCAACGCCACGCAGAGAGGAGTCCAACGCCAAAGAAAGTTGTTGCCAGCATGTCATTAACTATGTTTGTCATTTCACTGCCAGGCAATTAGCGGAGTCAGCTTAGCACTTCTTAAAATGGAAAATGCTGGAAGTAAGATTGATTAGAATGACAAAGACTCAACTGTACAGTAAAAGAACAATAGAACCAAAGCAATACCAATAACGATTTGACATTAAAGTCCTTGGATTCAATATGAATATCAAAGCGGAATGCTCACCGTCCAGTTGTTGACATCCCCCAAACTTTCTCTGTTCCTGTGGTTTCATTCTGCATCAGCCGCTTGCTGAAGCCCAGTCCCATTCTGTCATAGGTACAAACCTGGGCAACATGACAAACAGAGGGCATAGCAGTTTAGAATGGTACCCTATTCTTATGTAACACCATGCTCCACATACCACCTAACATGCTCTCAATACAGACCAGGCCTAAGCCAGCACCTCCTTATCCTAGATAAGCACTCATGCAAAATGCATGACGGCTGAGCAACAATCTCCATTTAAAAAGATGAGGATCCAGGTGTAAACACTATTATGCGAGTTGTGTTTGGGTACCGGTGTTATTGGTAATTGGTTCAGATGTATCTAAGTTCTTTGCCAACAAGTCTGTAACCTCATTCACATTTCAGACAAATGACAAGGGGCAGGCTGTCAGCTCAGACTTTCTGCTATGCTGATTTCTCACTGATCAGAGGAGATGTGACTGAGCTGCTGCAGAGACTGTCCCTACATGCCCTCTGACTACAACACATTGTCACAAGAAATACGCCCTAATTAATTTCCTTGGTGAAAACCAAAAACTGTTTCTGCATGCTAACTACCTTCAGCGCATGCTAGGAATAAATATTGCAATTTAGCTTTATTAAATGTTTGTAATATCCTATCAAAAATGTGTATACCTTTCAGATGCATCATTCCCAAACACATTCAAGCAGTACACAGTAGTTATGTCAATTCCCCCACCTTTGTTAGCTGAGCAACACTCTCCTGGACATAAAACCAAATATCTGAGGACATTCCAGTTGGTGCATCCAATATGACTGAAAGAACAGAAAAGCAATAGAATAATTGACAGGAAATGTAAAGCATGTATTATAACTTGAGAATATTCATAGAAAATTCACAGAAAATGCATTTTATTACCAACTGGTGTCCCTTTTCCTTTACACAAAAGGTGCATCTTTTGACCTAAACCAACATCTACAATCTGGCCATCTGGATGTAAGCAGGAGGAGAGAGACACATTCACATTCAGCATGAAGATCGTCATAGATGATGGCCTCAATGTGCAAGCGACATCATATAAAATAAATCATATAATAAGACTTTTGCAAATACAAGAAATGTGAAAACCTGTAGGCACGAGCATCTGACCCTCCTTCTGCAGTGATGCATAGTTGAGAAAAGGGGGGATGATGATGATCAAGAGTAAACATTTTCCAATGTTGATGAGCACAGATCCAAAGCTAAATCCACCTTTAGCAGCAGGCTGCTGTCCTTGATCCTGATCTTTTGGTTGCTCCTGTAGGGAGAATGATGCAAAGAAGTCAGAATTAGAAGGGTCTTTATTGCCAAGTAGGTTTACAATTTGCTTTGGTAGTTGGTGCAATCAACATATTAAGAGCAAAACATAAATCTAAAAATAACACACAGTTATCTTACCGAAACTGTAAAGAATAAAAAAAAGTAAAATAAAGAGCTTATAAATAAATTTACAATTGTACAGATGAATGTGTATGTGGAAAGTGGAGTATATACAATGTGACTTTATGTATAAAAATAGTAATAACTGAATCATCATAGAATCATGCAACAGTGAGAAGCGACTTTGATCTTCAAGCATTTATATCTTGCAATTTTTAAGATGTCCTGCCCCAACTTCACTCTTTGCTGCAAAAGTAATTCAAAACCTTGATGAACCGTGATGGATTGTATGACATGTGTTTAAATATAATAAATGAGTAATAACTGAAGAAGTCGTTACTATAATAGAAAGGGCAAATCAAAGTGTACTTAACTGTTATAATATGTATTATATGTCATATGCCATCATAGAGGAACTATTGGCAAAAACGATCCATGCCGAGTTAAGGACGTAAGGGCAATAATGTTTTCTAAAAAATACACTCTATTTATATTCCACAAACCGAGTAAATTGTATGTTAATGGAAGTGTTTTGACAGTAATTCTTTTCCATAAACGGAGACGTGTCCGATATCTATATTGTGCTGTTACGTATGTTTGTAGCATGAAATCTGTTAACAGACCTGAAAGACGTAAACAGAGACTGTACTCACTACTCTTGGTAGCCAGGTGGCTAATGTTAGCTGTTACGTTGCACATTCGTTTCATTACATATACTGCGTACCTTCTTATTTGCATTGGGACGTTCGTCGTGTGGTGTTTGACCCTCGGTTCTTCTGCGCATTTTGAAATACTTCAACCAGTAGTTGTAGATCTGTGTGTATTTACCACTGCAAAACAGTACAGAATGAATGAATGAAGTTGTAGCCACTTCCTGGTGCAGGTACAGAAGCCGATAAGAGACAAACTTATTTGTATCGTGGACGCGTTGCTCCTCCTAGTAAAATATTTTTATTCATTCCTGTGTTATCTCCAGGTTTTATTCGGCGATCACTTTAGCTTTCCTTCAATGTACATATTTAAACTGACTGATGTGTGTCACAGTGTCACAATTTAATTTACTACTAATTGTTTCCACATTTGGAAAAGTACAGTCGTAAGGTTTATCTGACTAAGCGAGGGTGAGAGGAAAATATGTAATTATAATGATTATAATCCAACATAGTGTTTGAATATATGGAAACTCGGCAGCTACAGCAATCACGTACAATTCTCATAACCACTTCACCTCAAAATAATTCCCGTTATCTTCCTCCTCCTCTCTTCCTCCCTGCTGCCCTCTCTACTAATTCATAATGTAAAGCAGTACAATAAATCATCTGCAGGAGTCGCTGTATCCCATGAACCCATCCTTTATTCAACGTCCGATTGTATTGAACTCACTCAGTAACTGCACCACGATTGAGATGAATAGGATCATATGACTTTTGTAATAAGATCCTATTTAAACATCCCTCACTCACTAATGAAATATGGCCCTAACACAAACTGAGGGTCATTTACTTAACATAGGCAAACCCTACACTGGATCCTGACTTTACCAAAACAGATGTGGATAATCGGAAAAACTGGTAATGTCCCCCACTCCTCTTAAACAACCAATAACACTATTATAATGTTTGAAAAAGCACTGATGGTGAACCAAATAGCCACTTCCAAGACATTTAATTTACAAAAAATGCCGTGTTTCAATCCAGCTCTGTTTTGCATGACACACATGTAAATGTGTGTCACATGTAAATGTGTGTCATGCAAAACAGAGCTGGATTGTGTCATTCAGGGAGCGTGACAACCGTACTGATGATATCCTGCAGCGTCACTCACGGCACCTGTTCTGAATTGTATGCACAGATTGCCAATGGTCCTTGTATTCAATCCTCTTGCACATCTCAGATACCAAGTAATTTACAAAAGGAAGCTGTTTAAGGAAAATTGTAGATAATCCAAGACATCAGAATTACAGGATAAACTGTAACATTGCTCATGTGCAGAACTGCTACAACATTTTTTTTGGTATTTCTGTTTTGACAGAACAATACTAGGACATTGGGATCATATTTCAATTAATGTAAATAGTGTTTAGACAGTGATAAATATTCAGCTATACCTCAACATTTAACCCTGTTTAAATAGCAGATGACAGGTGACTGGGATGGTGTAGTGAATTCATTTCAGTAATTAAAAAGACTGGCTGCATTGAAATGATGAATGTCAGGTATTGACTCACTGTCAAGCTGCCCAAGCATCAGACACCTTTTAGTACACTCGTGCGTGTGCATGTGTGTGTTTGTGTGTGTGTGTGTGTGTGTGCGTGTGCGTGTGCGTGCGTGTGCGTGCGTGTGTGTGTGTGTTGTTTCAGTGTATCTAGGGTTGATTAAAGCTAATGGTGCAGAGCCTCCTCATTTTATTGCAGCTTCCACCTCGACATAATTAGGACTGACAGAGGAATGGTCTAATCAGACAATTGTAACCTCACTCTGCAGTTTGTGAATGTCATTTAACCTCTTACCATTGTTACCTTTAACCATTCTGTGTAGCCTGTTAGTATGAACAGCAGTGCCAGCTCAAAGAAAAAATGTTTTTTTTTATACTGATCATCTGTTCTGGGAATTCTGTAGCAACTCGTTTCATTATAGCTACAGGTCTGATAACTACTTTGTGATCCCGTCATGTCAAAGGGTGCACACGTGATAACCTAACCTATACAAGTATTGATTTTATCCTTAATAACTACATTCTTAAAAATTCAACAACAAATTTAAACACAATTTATTACCATGGGAAATCAACTTACTTTCCTCCTGATACGTAAGATACCCATTTTTTTTTAACATTACTGCTGGGATTGATGTTTTACTATTTTTTTAACCAATATTTGGTATGGTACTATACCTGAAGGTCACACCTGGAAAAAAATAATGGGACAAATCAAAAGGTCTTGAACTCAATTGAAAGGCTTTTAGTAGTGTTTTACTTACAATAATGTAAAATGGGTGTAAGTTAAATTTACCACAGCTAGGGAGCTCACGTTTAGGGACAAATCCATAATCAGTGAATGCTGTCCGCTCAGGCCTGGCACAACTGGCCAATCAGGATATGGTGTCTTTCTGTCAGGGAGGGGGTTACTTTTTCACTCAGTGTACACAGCAGTGCTCTAACAATAGAACAACAGAAATGATAATAGAAAATATAATAATAATGTTTCTTTTGCTTTGCCTATAAATAACATATGGCTTCAAGCAACATGTAACATCTTTACATGCACATGTTCAGTGCACTGGAGGCCTTCTTCTGGTACACAGTAAGCTATTCCTACAGTGCCAGGTCACCTTGACACCATCTTTACCATTTATGCCATGTGTCCTGGCTGCAGCAGCCAGTTAGTGTTGCTTCTTCCCTGCTTACCTTGACATTCAACACAGTCTCACACATTTATAGTTACAGGGCACCTTTTTCCAGGGAACCTTTTTCTCATTTATAGAAGGACAGGCACTAAAAATGGAGAGCCTGAGCGCAAATAACAAGCCATTATTTTGACATCTGTTCACATCTCCCCTGCCTTGTGACAGCTCTTTCCCTTTCCCTTACTTATAACATTTGGCACGTTTTTGCACTTTCCAATGTCTTAGGTTCTGAAAAGGGTTTACAAATCATCACACACACATGCACGCACACGTGCAGACACATATGCACTCACACACACGTTTTCACAGGAAACACAGGAACATGAAATTGAATCATAATTGAGATAGCGTGGCTGTCAGATGAAAAGCCATTTCCTGTTTGTCTTATCTATTTTGTCACATAGAGGAGGTTAACCGGGTAACATATCCGAATGAGAATATCTGTATCACCAGAGCCCATCACCAAATACCGCTTGGGCATTCACAAGATTGTCAGCTGGTGTTCATATCTCACAACATTTATTAAATCCATCTAACTGAATGGTGGCATGATGTTCCTTTGCAGCAGCTGAAAGGGAAAATTGTGTTATACTGGGGCCGTGTTTCATCTTTGTCCTGGTCTAACACTGAAGATAATTATTTTACCCAGCTTATGATTTCTTCAATCTTGGTAAATACACACAAATAAGCAAAAATCGAGTTTCCTGCTAAAACTGTAAATATAAGGGAGCAGCTGTCTGATACGTTGGATGTCATTATCAGCAAGAAAGACAAAAGACGAAAGATGAAAGAAGAAAACATTTCAGAAGTCAGCTCATCAGTATTGTAAATGTTCTCACACGTTCTGTCCCAACTTCACAACAAGCATAAGGGAGAGAAGAAACTCAGAAAAAGATGGCATGTGAGAGCTACAGCATCGAAGAGACGCTGAAACACACACTTTATGAAAACCATGATTTAATGTGAAATGTTGTCTTTTGTATCACTTTAAGTTGTTGAGTCGATATAATACTTTTTACTCCATAACATTAATCTGGGGATTATTTATGTAATACATTTTTATATTCATCAGGAGATTAATTTAAAATCTTATTTGGCTGAATGTATTTTGTCTCTCAAGAGTTTTAGAAAGAAAACATAATGTTCTTTAATGAAGAGGAGCATCTACACATCCATCCTCTATACAGTTTTATCCTTTACCTTTATTGAGTTATGAGTTAACTTGATGCAATATGAATGAATATACCCACTTACTTAAAAGGCCAATTTGAATTCAGATGGACGAGAACATTTTACCTCTAGCATGTATCTTCTTTTACCTTAGTAGACTTTGAATAGTAGGTTGTTACTTGTATTGTTATGTGTTTTTTGTTTTGTTTTTATTAAGAAAATGATGTGTCTTATTTCTTAACAAAGCACATCGATCACTTAATTTTATTTACCCTACCCAAGCCTACCAAAATAAGAAATTCATATTTTCTCAGGCCAAACTGACGTGTATATTTATAGATTTTGATGAAATTTAGCTTGAGGAATTTTGCAGCAACAGAACAATTGTTGTATATATGTATGTAATGTGTAGAACCTCCTTAGGTTCTATGTATATGATTCATTATGAAAATGTATAGTGGGCCAATCCACTGACAAAAACAACCTATCGCTGAGGAAATGCACCGCCCCCTTGTTTTATTTATGAGCGAGCTCTAGGCTGTTCATGACGGTAGAACGTCACGGGCATCAGTCTTCAGCCCTCATGCAGACTGCATGTGGTGCTCATTGATTTCAGCCCCTCACTGCTGAAGTGCACCATCAATCAATACAGTAACAAGTCTTCATTTATACTTGAGAAATGCAGTTTCCAACTCAGTGGGCACGAAGTCCTGGTGTTGTCAGTTAGGCCAGAGTAACATGCTGCTCTCTGTTTGGCCTTGAGCCAAACAACAGCTGATTCATAAATGATGAATCAAAGAGCATCATAATGTCATAAGAGTCGACACATAAATGACAACATACAGATCTATGATGATTAATATCTACATATACAGGTATATATATTTATTAATAGTTACATATATACAATTACAAAAGCACATTTTTCCTTAACATTTAAAATGTTTTCAGGTTAAAACCATCCTTGAGTAACATCATCTGCTTTTCAGACAGGGAGAAGGTTTGTTGGCTGTGTTGTGTTTTGCTCTCTGACTTCTTCATCCACAGGGCAATGCCCGGCAAAGGGGCTGTGTTCTCCAAAGCCATTTAGTGTGTTTAGTGTAAAACAGCGAGCTCAGGTGTTTTCACTTCATCACTGTCAAGGGCCACTGTGTCTGTGCTTTGTAGTGAGGTGGCTGTGTCATGTATCTGCATATACGCTGTCTTTAAAAGTCCTCACTTGGACAACACTGTAGTATACTTTATGATATTTTAATTATGTCCCTGTGGATTAACAATAATATAGCTGTAACAGTCTTACAGGGACTGATGCTTTAAAACGACATCTTGACCATTTTTGGTGACTGATGAAAGGCACATTTCCAGTTTAATGCTTTATTTAATTACATCCCATGACAACCATCGATATAACACAATAACAATTGCTGCCATTGAAGATAAATAACAGAATTTAAATCTATCTTAACTAATTTGCACTAGTGTTGATGAGAGGCCTGACCGACCTTTCTAACCCCCTGCAAGGCAGTGCTGCCTCCTCAACTCCTCACACTTAATAACATGAGGCATGATTGACAGCGGAGGTATTGCTTCGCCTCGTGGTAAATAGTGGTATTTTCTGGTCTGAAAGATTTCTCCTCCTAAAATATGATTTTTTTTAAATAATGTGCAATCTAAGGTCATTTTTTGCTGTCTCCCCTTTCGCTATATTTGGATTTGACACCTAAACTTAAAACACTATGCAGAAAGCCCCGCACACGCTACCTTTCCACCCCCCCTCGCCTTGCTGGGAGGCCGGCTTGGTACGGTCCGCTCCTCCCCTCTCCTACGTCTCACCGATGGTACTTTCTACTGGGAGAAGGTCAAATGACTCCGCATGTCCGCCACTGCACACATTGACACACAAACACCCTCCCTCACACACACACATTTATCAGAGCGCCGCACGCTGATGAAGAGACGCCGACAAACGCGACTGTGTTTCTGAAAATGTTTGGCAGCATCTGAAGCGGCTCTCCGCGTCACGTCCCTGCGCTCCAGCCCCTCGGTAAGTGACACCGGTGTGTTTCCGTTACTAGTCACTGGCTTGTGTTTAGATATAGCTGGATAAGTCGTTTCCTTATGAATGTTTAATGTTTGTGAAGTGTTTGTGTGGCTTCGCAGCCTCTTTTAAGCGGAACATATACTGTAGAATACCGCTTTTGAAATGTTAATAGTGCCGTTTAAAGGCAGGAGGAATCCAGGTAACGGGAGCGATAATTGTTTCATATTGCATCACACTGCTTTTTCTGTTGTTGATGTTTACCTGTTGTGAATTAATATTAATGATGCTGATGTCACTTTACCTACTACAGAACACTGTTCGCAAAACACGTGTGTCAAACATTTCTCCCTCCAAAACCAGTTTTTCTTTTAGAAACTGTGTGACCAAATATGTAAGTAGGATTCTTTTCGTGTTTAAACAATAGTATTCAACTTTCTGTCGGCCGTGAACAGCATACTGGAGAGACTGCAGTAATATAACTAAAACATGAAAGTATAAATTGTGCAAAAAAAAAAAAGAGAGAAGAGAGAAATTATTTGACGCCTTGAGCTTAAAGTTCATAGTTTAGGTCGTTTTGTAGAGTAATATTGCAAGGAGTTTGTTTGGAACATTGTAAAACTTAATTTAGCGATGCATCCAGTTTTCCAAATTTGTAGGTCTGGAGCTGAACGATTTGTCTTTGTTCACATTATCATGTAATATTTAAAAGCTTGGACCACACAATTTTTGCTCTTACTTTTCCAGTCTTTAGTTAGATCCTGACCTAGTCTTGGAGCCGTCCGCTGCACCAACACATTTATATTTTGCTGTGAAGTTTGAGATTGTTTTCTATGACAATTTGTTTTTGTGACCAGGTGAGCGATCATGTCATTCTTGCAACAACGACTTCTATCAGTTGTTTAGGTTGCACACTTAAATGTTGTCAAGATTAAATGAAAAATTTCTGTTATCCAAGTGATTAAGTTCTCTTCTTCTTTTGTTTGGCGGTTGATCAGTGTCACCATATGGTGCCTGACCCAGCCAACCAATCCAAACAGAGCAGGCTCTTTGTGAGGGCACCTTTTTCTAGAGACGGAAAACTAAAATGGCTCTTGTGCCCTGTGTTGCTGCAGTAGTTTAGAAGTAGATCAATGTGATTTTTAGAAGTGGATCAATGTGATTTTGTTTCCCTTCTTTTTTTGCGCATTAAAGCAACACAGAGATTATAAGAGTGACTCCCAAGTGAAAATGAGACATGCAAATCTGTAGAATATATGACCTTTAAGTCTTGCTCTTATCCCTTGACAATTGGATGTTTATCAACAGTGGAAGGCATATGAGGTCAATGCTTATGTGGGAGTGTAGGAACTTCACTCCTCAGCAATCGCTGAGGGAGGGAAAGGATGAGATTTAGTTTAAGTGAGTCATCAGTGTGCACCCAAAATGCATCCCTCCCAACTAAGTAAGCCTATTACTCCATTGCATAATAAAACAAGGTCTATAGCTCTTTGAGTCGCAGCATGAGCTTTCACTAAAGGAGGAAATGCACCGTCCTTCTAAATCTCTTAATGTACATCCCAATAAAAACATCTTTCAAAGCACGTCAGCACATTCAGATATAGAGCAGAGTAGGAAGTAGCAGGTTTGTATTACTGCCCAGTAGTTGTTTTTGCTTGGTGCTTTGCTGTCAAAAACTAGTGATGTTCCAGGTAATTTACAAGCAAAGTGAGATGGTTGAGTTTACAGGAGCTACTCGTGTTAATAGAGATATGACTCAGTTGGTGATCTCTGTGCCTCCTGTTGTTTGATGTGTCCCGTATACGTGTATGTAATTTTCACTTTGAGATTATAATCAAAGCAGAGTGATGTTTAACTGAACATTCTGTTGAATATTGTTAGAAAGTATGCAGAAATGTTTAGCAGGATGAGCTTCTGATATTCATTTATATTAATCAGAGATATCATCACTGTCTGGCCATGAAATGAAAATTTGGCATAATCTGATCAAAAATCGTTGCTTGTTGAGAACCAGTTTTGGAGAATACAAGAAGAGCCAGTCTTTCTGTTTGGATTCAGAGGATGGAAGACACACACACACACACACACACAGACACACGCAGAATGATGACTCACATGATCAAATTATGCATGGTCCTGCTTGCTTTGATTAAACCTTTGCCCTGCCATCATCAGTTAGTGCTTGCTGTTACCAATTGATTAGTGCACTGAGATTTATGTTGATTAAACTGAACTCCACTCGCTTAGTAGGAATGATTATATACATGTTTTAAAAAAGAAACGTACAAGTGCACGTGTGTTAACGTACAATTAAGTGTTTTTTGGACAATATCAAACTTTGACTGAAGTTAGAAAGAGGAAGTAGATATCTTTCCCTGACAGCCCTAACAAAATGCAGCTGTGGTGGTTTAAAAGCTGCAACTATCCCATCTATCTGTGCTACCTCATTAATGCGTGTGCACACGTACACACACCAACAGTGCTCTCAGGTAGAGCTGAGAAGCTCTTTGCTTCTCTGAGAAATACTGGCCAATACTGAATTACTAACACCTGCTCTGACACTTTGAAAGGCAGAATTTGTCCTGGAAAGATGTTGTTTTGTCATGTCCAATTGTGAAATGATTCAAGATTTTTTTCCACTCTTAACATTTCCTCTGACAAATGGATTGTCCTGACATAATCTTGGACAAAATGCATTTTCATTGAACAGTCACTATTTGGCTCTTGACCTTGTATATTGCTCCTTAATGGGAAAGTAAATAAGTGCTTCTGTGTAACCCAGAGTGGCTACATCCATATGTAAGTGGTTCCATGGTAGTCCTTTGATTCTCTCTGCTGTAATTCCATGCCAAAGTATCTGTGATGCTGTAATAATGTTCCTACAGAGACATTAATGATCCTCATTTGTTCCATAATGGCGCCATGTAGCCAGCGTTGAAGCATTACTGTAGCTACTTGTCATACATATGTTCTCTCTAGTGGTTCTTTGATGGCACTTACAGCAAATAGACCACAGTGAGGTGGTGCAGCTATGTCGAAGCACTGTGAGGAGCTGACTTTGTAACTGGCTGTTTAATAGTCCACACCCAAACTCTTCCTGAACTAAAAGACTTTCTTCCTGCCAAAAAAAACAGCAACCCAACCTAGTTTGCATCATTACATAGTTGGAAGCTACATCGAAGCTTTTGGTTTCATCTCTTTTGGTTTCACTGAAGTTGTACCAACAGTGAAAATAGAACATAGCCATCATGCAGCAGGTCTGGTTGTGGGAAGTTTGTTAATGTGCTGTGTATATCGTTTTTGATATGCGTCTCTAACTACATTTCTCACCAGAACAAAGAGAAATGAAACAAATACTTAATTAGTGCATTGCGTGAAAATAACAGGCATGATATTCATTAATAAACATTGTCAAAAGAAGAGACAGGCTGCCCGCATCTTGACGGCCGTTTAGCTGTCTGACTATGGCCGTATTTACACTTTGCGTAAACATCCGATCTCTTTATCTGGATACTTTTTATGTAGATCTGATCTTGGCACTATACACCTTGGATCAATCGGCATGCCTTCTGGTCGTCTGAATATGCTATCTGCATTGTCATCTCAGTAGGTGGGCTGTCACATTTAATGCCATCCTTCCTCCTTGCTTCATGGACAATCATTCACTCACAAAATGACTACTAGCCTTTATGCTCGGGCTGTCGCTGTCCAAGCTCCAGCCATAGGTCCCCATTTGCGGCAGTTCAAAACTCCCTCTGTAATAACTTCAAAAATGAGAGCCGACGGAGCTGAGCAAAGGAAATGGGGTGGGTGGATTTTATGAATGAATGCCATTATACCTAACTATTCCTGACGGAGGTCTAATCACAATGTGGGGTCAAATGGTGATCCAACCACAATGCCAATGAGCACTGACGCCTTGTGTTAACACGTGTCCTGATAACTTATCTGGATCTAGAGGAAGGATCTTGATCTTGCTAGTTGTCATTTGTATGGAGTATCATTTGTGAATGATAAGAACATAGTTTATTTGTGCCTCATTGAATGAGTCTAGTATTTGTATGAAGAAAATGTAAGCGGTCATATGAATACTCTAAATTGAGATGAACTGCTACTACTGCTTTGTTTAATTACTCAACCACTGTCATTGCTGATGACAATAAAAACAATCTGTGAAATATTTGGCTTCTTGCTCATTAATGGCGAGTGAGACCACAGATGCTTTTTTTTTTTTTTTTTGTGCGATGCTTCCATATTTCTTAATGTTGTCTTCACAATGTGACCTCCAGTCTGTACAGTAGACCTGAATGTTTCTCGTTTGTTTAAGTCATTAAGCTACGCTGGGAAAATTTCCTCCAATGTTTGGCAGCCAGCTGCTGAGTCAGCTGCCTGCAGAAAAACACTACGATAGAGGGCTTCAGTCTGTTTTCCTTTCCAGTTGTGATTGTAACTTCCTCAAGATTCTGTGCTGCTTGGTTTTGGAATATTAGAAAAGTGTTCCAAAGTGTTAATAAATGGTGAGTAAGATGGACGAACAGACGGACGGACAGACAGACAGACAGGCGGGGCAGGGGGCCTTGAATCTACAATAAGGCAATTAGATAATGACATGCCAGTGACAGATCCATTGCTCTCTGTTATAATGTGATTCCAGAAATACTGCTGAAAATTAATTGTGAAGCTTCCAAGAACTACATTTGATAATCGCTTTATGGATCTGTACTCCCTTACTACCCGAGTAAGTTTAGAGCAGGTGGGTTTGACAAAGACGCATCCCAGATTCCCAAACTGCATTGTATTCATGCCACTTGTATGCTTTTATCTGCAGTGCAGCGTTGTATCTGATGGATACAAAACTACCTGCTCCTGTCCTGTCCCCACCATTAAATACCCGGATGAGTGATTTGTTTTCTCTCACTGGTCTATGTAATCTTTGCGGCTTTTGTCTGGCTCCCACGTGCTCTCTCAAAGGGGACATCCAGGGAATAAATGCGTTACCCTTACCAAAAAAAA
Source organism: Genypterus blacodes (assembly GCF_046128005.1). Taxonomy (NCBI): domain Eukaryota; kingdom Metazoa; phylum Chordata; class Actinopteri; order Ophidiiformes; family Ophidiidae; genus Genypterus; species Genypterus blacodes. The sequence goes on along the minus strand of NW_027466864.1, from coordinate 3,344,054 downwards.
GCACTGGTGAACATTCGGAAGGACAAACTCCAGTTGTAAGATGGAGTTTACATGTGAGCAGGGCTGCCTGTGTGGGTCTGTAACAGCTTTACCTACATACAGTAAACAGCTCCATGGGACAAGTTGTAGGATTACAGAGGATTTGCCGTGCTAAGCCACAGGAACTGAGCCCAGTCACCCCTTCTTGTCTCTTCATCCTCCTCCTCTTTCTCTGCGCAAACCAGTAAACTGTTGTACTGGTACTTTCTTTATACTTTGCTAATGATACAAAGGATGTTGGCCCTCTGTCCCAAACCACTTCATCTAGAGGACAGGATAAATGAGGTACTTCTTGATTGTTTGTTTTCATAAAGGATTACATTTTTGTGGCAAATCAACACTCATTTCATATTTTTCTGTCGTTTTTCCGCCTCTGTTTTGGCAGACATTTGTGATGAATCTGCAGATTTTGCTGTGATATCAATACTAATCATTCAAATAGCTGCCGAGGAAATTAACGCTTGTTCTGAGTTTGTTTTCTCTGTCCAAATTAAATGATAATGTCGCAGTGAGATGATGTGACTTGATGGGAAGAATGTGGTGCTGACAGCAGACTATAATCTGATCTAGGCCCCATCTCTTATTACATTCAAACATTGCCTTTCGTTCCATTTTGGACACTGCTTTAGAACTAAATGAATCAAACCGCCGGGGACAGGGTCATTTTTGAATGACACTCCATGGACATTAACTGCATCTCTGTCAGCCTAATATGGAGAGAAATGCTTCGGCTGAGAACAGCTGACCCATCAGCGTCCATATCTTAAACTCAGTCTGACAGTGTTCTAGGTTCTGTGCATACCTTGCCAAGAGCTATTTTGCTGGAAAGCTGACGTTTTTCTTTTTTCCAACAATTTCTTCATCATCCACACCTCATGCACGGAAAAACCTCCAGAAGAAACGCTGACAGAAATAGTCCAAGGCAGAAAAGCAGATGTTTATTTTGAGTCAACAGCAAACTCTGAAGTCTGAATTCTTAGTAGTTTTTTTGGCATCACTGTCTCATGGGGTGATATACAGCAATATTCTACAAGCAAGTAAAGAGTAAAGATTGTTTCCCAGGTGTGAGTAATGTCTTTGTTCCAAGGACCTAATGTCAGTGTATCTTTAAGTGGCTAATTTTTTATAATTTTTCTCTTCTGATTGTGACACCTGATGGAGTTTGCTGGAGGCGGTAGAAGTGTACATGTGCATTTGAAAGGTGAACTAATTGTGGAAAATTTACAGAGGGGAGCATACAGCAGCTACCTACCGTGTCTAATTTTAATAATTCAGACTTGCCAACAGAGCAAGTTACAGCCAGGTAATTGGACATACTTGAGTCCAATGTCTCCCTCATGTCCTAGGACCTACAGTATGTATTCAGGTTTCTATAGCAGGAATTCTCACTTCACATCACTTTGATGGAGAGCTCACTTTATGTGCACGCTTTAAAATGCACATTTTACCTTGTTATCTTGTATTTAAATCTATTATTGCACAGGGTTCATAGCTCAATATCAACTTGTATTCTGTTTAGCGGAAAAACTGTTAATTGAACCATTTATCGCTCTCCACATTTGAACTCCGTTGTCATGATATTCCAACAAGCATGGATTACAGCTTTTATATTACCCAACACACACCGTCTATAAAAGATACAACTGCAAATGCACATGCACAATGCAACGTATGTATTTTTTATCTTTACTGTATCTCTTATGTGATCTGCACAGCACCTAGGGCTGAGATAGACTGATTTTATCTCGTTTTTCATGTTAAACAGCTGAGAGTTGACAAATATCCAGTTCGATCTCTTTGCGTGTTTTCCTTGTATTTGACGTTGTATGCAGAAGAGAATTAGAAGCTCACTCAGCTAAGTGGCACTCAATGTACGAGGGTAATGCCTTGCAGTAGCAGATGGAGGGCGACACGCATCCTGTGACTGAGATTGCTTGCGGAAAAGAATTGCTACGTAAACGAGCCAGCACTTCTATCATCCGGTACCACTTTGGCTTGAAACGAGATGTCCATTTGTAAGCCCAGGTGTTCTGTAGAACATGCTGAGGTGACTTCTTCACCCAACAAACATCTTCCACCACTTAAGATAATGGGCAGTTATAGTCAGAGTGAAGACTGCCTTCGAAATTGTCGGCATGTGCATTGTGCCTCAGTTGTCAAAAAGAAATTAAATGCCATCCTACCTTCCCCGGCAAAATACATGGTACCAATAAATGCTGTCTAGAAAAACATACTTTGTCTACCTTTTTTATGGATGAAGTTGATGAATGGCAGCAGATCCCATCCTACACACATTTCCCCCAGGTCACCACACCAGTGATGTATGGGTGTGTCTCAAAAGGATGCTGACAGAGGTGAAAAAATTGGAAGTGGAAGCACCTACAGCAGCAGTGGGTGAACAAGGCATAAAAGCCACTCCAGGATGCAAAAGTGTTCTACAGATTAAGTACTGATTGTACATTTGGCACTCTTACAGCCATTGAGGAAGACATTGATTTGACATGTTCAATCAAAGAAAGAATGGGAGGATAAGAAGGGGAAGCACACAGTCAGGACTCTGTTGGACATTACCCCTTTCCTCAAGCCACAATTTAATGAACATCAGGTCCCTCTAGCTTTTCACACGTTTTCCTTCACAAATTTCCCCCAAATGTAATGATTTTAAAAATTGTGTGCAAGGAAGCAAACAAAATGCATTTGTCTTGGAGCAGAGTGGTGCATTTGCAGGTAGACATTAGGTATGAAGGTGACATCACACCATTGTGTTCATTGGCTAAGCAGAGAGCATAAGGGAGCATAAACCTGAATTAGAGTTTAGGTAAGTGGGTTTTGTTGGCGAACATCAAGGACATGTCTACCTACCTTTCCATTTATTCAAATGGAAAAAACCCCTCTCTATCTGTACCTGCCTCCAGGCACAGCTTCTAAGCACTTACTGTTCTCCACGGACTAGGTCTTTGCTTGTATTGTATTCAAATGTATGTTGCTTTCGATAAAAGCATCTGCCAAATTATAAATCATTGGTTACATCATTTTTTATTTTGCAAGAAAAAAGTACAAGTAATACTTTTTTTGTGCATTTGGCGACAATTTTAAAACCGACCCCTAATTGACTGACAAGCACATGGAAAGCTGTTTTAAAAAGGCCAGCGCAATAACGTTATTTATTGTGTGGTGTTGTACGTACATCACTATATGATATTTGGACACAAATCAAACGGCATTTTTATTATCCCTTTCCAGAGACAAGCAGCTGGCAAAATTTCCATTGAGATTCCTCATTTACCACCTAAACGCTCTCATCCAGGGCAACCCAACAATGGCGCAATTGACCTCGAGCATATTGCACCAGTCCTCTGGGAGAGGCAGATAAGATGCCCCCAAGAAGATAACAGCCGTGCACAGCCACCATTAGGAAAACGCAAATATGAGAGCTGAAAATGACAGAGAGGGTGTTTACTCGTTGCCCAGTAATTGACTGAGCATTTCCATAATGGCACTGTGTTTCCTGCCAGACTAATGTGACCCCTATTAGTTCAGGAAACGTACTGCAATCATGGTCTGTGTGTGCCGCTAGACACAGCCTAGGAAATGAATTGGGGAGTAAGAAGCCACCAGGGACTGGAGGGAAGACATGTAAACAATGGTTAGGTGCACACAATGGGACAACAGGGTGGAGAAGCAGAGAACAGAAGGGTAGATGAGTCATATCACTGCAGCAAACCAGGCCCTGATTGAAATGCCACTGCAGCTAAGAACCTATGGATGTTAGATGTGTTGTGGCTGTACTTTAATTTTCAGCTGGCTTGTAGTAGTAGTCACTCAGAGACTTATACTTCTGCCTTATAGTGTCTTGTACTGTACAGCATGCATACAAGTAATTTATGAAAGCTGTGCCAGAAATTTTGCACACTTTCTGAAAAATCTTGCACAGAAGTTGTTCTCAGTTCTGGTCCTCATGTACCCCACCACCACATGTTCTTCATCTCTCCCTGCTCAGGTATTTTTGGCAATGAAGATGTGATCAATCAAAAGATTGAGAACCCCTGATGTATACCTAAATTGGTCACCTGTAAACCCTGAAATTTAGCTCAAAATGTAGCTTTTCTCTACGTAAAATGGAAGTAAACAGAAACACAACAGAAATGAATTCATAAAACAGAATATTAAACATTTCTTCATTGGATCAATTTTGTGATGAGTAATTTGCAGCAATCACAAAAAATAAATCTAGTAATTCAGTCATCTCTACCAGGGGGCACTACAAGGGGTAAATACAATATACCCGTGTTTAAGAAACCACTGGTTTAGCCAATTGAGGTAGACCCCGTTTCCAGTGGACAGTGCTCTAATTTGCTGCTTTTTTGTGTTGAATCAACTTATTTGTATGAAAAGGTACAGTAATTGCCTGGCTCTATTTTAGAGCACTTGTTTGTTATAGCCCCACTTCATTTTTGCCTTCTATCTTCAGTGTTTATGAGGTACACTGGAAAGAAGAGGTGCATATATTACTTAAAAATAATAGTTCAGCCATATACTGTTACTGGAGTTGTTCCTACCTCTGTGCCCTTTACTTCATCATGGCTGTTGGTGATTCAGCTGCATGCTGTGCCAGCTAATCCTTCCCCTGATCGATACTCTACTTCTACCGTTTACACTTTGGATTCTAGCCAGCAAACACAGCTGATATCTCTATTTACCATTTCGTCAGTTCCTTCATAAACCCCGTAGCAGCCTGATTTGAAATGTACATCTAAAACACAGTATGGCTTTCATACAGTGGACAACATTTATCTGCCTTGGGAGACATTTAGCATTGGGTAATGTCTTGAGTTATTTTTCCGTTTGTGATAGCAGAGCACTGGATCCTTGCCTAGTTCATCTTTGTTTTGTGTGAAATATCCCTGTTAGCCTGGAGCTTGTAGCGGGCCTGCGCTGGGCTGAACACAGTACCTCTCTGTCATTGTTGTTTTACGGCCGGTAACTGTCAGCAGAAGCGCAGACCAAAGCACCAGCGATACCTGCTGTCCCTCTGTCTGTCTGAGAGATTTGCCTCAATCCATTACATGCTTGGATGCTTATAGTGTTTGTCAGGATGCTCTGCCTGCCTAGAGACAATTAAGCTGAAACACAAGGCTGGCTTAATGAAGTTCGGCAGGAGAAAACATCCTCAAACAAGGTTCTTTTGCCATAGAGATATAAATACACAATGTCCATTCCTGTCAAGAGGTAGCAGATGGGTTGATGGCTTTAATGTAGGTTGGTGTAAAAGTGCAGAAAAAATGATAATGCACAGGAATACTTTCTAGCTAAAACTCAAAACAAATCAAAGCGGTGACTTTACCAGCTCACACACTTGCAGACACAGCATATTTTGTGGCTGCAGTCTCACTCTCCATTATAGACTTGTAGTCCCGTATGTTTCATAAGTAATCTTCTATAGCCATAATCTTCACGCATTAAATCGGCGACAGATTTTTTCAGATGGAGGGCAATCTGATATTAGTTCAGAGCAAATAGGCAGCTCAGTGAGATGGGATTCATCCGTCACAGATTTATTAGTACAACCTGTGATTAAAATTTGGGTCTAAATCCGTCAGGCTCGTTTGGCTGCTCACCCTGGAATCCCATTCAGAACATAAAGTTAAGAAGAAATTATGTCTCCACCATAATTAGGTGGAAGAATTTATAGAAGCGGCCTATTTTTTGGCCATTGTTGCTCAATTATGATGGTCTTGAATATTTCTACCAGTCCCCAGTTTTATTGCTGTACTGGGATTCATTTATTATTTAAACCCATCTGAAGCACCATACAATTGAAGTGGACCATAGCAAAAGTGAGTTTGTGATGAAGTAGGAAACTGACGTCATGACATCAGTGTATGAGTTTCGTGCCAGAGGTTGCTAGCTAGACCATAAAATCAAGGCAGGTTTTTCTTGGCTGAAACATTGTGGATCATTTGCACATGCCAACGGACCTGTGAGGTTACAAGTGCCTACAAGGAGTTGGCCCACATGCTTGGATAGGTAGAGCCTGAACATTATGCAAATCAATACGATCAAGACACTTAGTGTGATCTCTTACCGTTAGCTGGTTGTCGATTACGACTTCCAGGATTCCAGCACACTTTGCTGGAAGAAATAAGAAAGCATGGAGACTGATATTATGTTGAACTGGAGGAGTGGATGGGGTGGGGTGGGTGGGTGCTGTTAGTTCCTAAAGATACTGAGATATTGTTTCTTAGCCATAGTAAGACAGAAATGAACCCAGCTGTTCCTGTATTAATCTATATGCTAATAATTCAGGTTATTGAATGCAGCAAAATTATGCAAATTACACTCTGACGTAAAACTAAATGTAAAGTTGTTATTCTTCACTCGTTGTCCTTTATACTCTGTATATTGCCTAGTAGGTGAAATAGATCCATTGGTTTGTGTTTGTACGCATGGCAGGTGTATCTACTATCACTGAACCTTAATCACAAATAATGCTGTAATGAATTTTTTTTTAGTCTTTTGTTTTGCTTCAATATAGACCCATGAAACTTTGAGTTTTGTTTTTATTAGTTTACAAAGGGTACTGTTGGCTTTGGCAAAGCACTCCAAAATCATTTTAAAGCCCTGAAACACTGCCGAAAGGAAGGTGCGGATGAGTCACATTTTCAGAGAAATGGATTTAGAAGTTGTGTTTTAAAATGATCCCTCTGTACTCTGTTGGCATTGAATTTTCTCTCACATTTAATAAACCGCCTATACTGCAGTATTGGGGTGTGTGTGTGTGTGTGTGTGTGTGTGTGTGTGTGTGTGTGTGTGTGTGTGTGTGTGTGTGTGTGTGTGTGTGTGTGTGTGTGTGTGTGTGTGTGTGTGTGTGTGTGTGTGTGTGTGTGTGTGTGTGTGTGTGTGTGTGTGTGTGTGTGTGTGTGTGTGTGTGTCACATTGAGTGGAAACAGGCAATTGTATGTACTATAGCTTTTAAGGTCATTCTGCTGAAATAGCCAGTCGATTGACCAACTCTGTCAGGATGCTGAGTTCAAGTAGGTATTGGTGCCATTTCCATTACCTGTGAATAATCCAAACCGAGCTTTCAGGGCAGTCCGGGATCTGTGGGTGTGTCTTTCTGGATGCATTGCTGTAGGTGTTGCATACAACAACAAAAGGCAAAACATATTCCCTACTAGATTAAATGGGTAAAATAGATCAAACTTAGGGGTTCCAAACATGATATAAAATGAAAGTTTGCGGAATCGTGCCAATGCTGTTAAGTGGAAATTGTGGAAGCCACAGGGCAATTTTCTTAACTGCTTGAGATTAGAAGTGAACACTTTCTACCTTCCATAGTTTCCATGTCACCTGAATGAATTATCAGATACTTCCGGTGTCACACTACTTTGTTAACCTTTCTGCCTGTGCTGCTTATTCAGCTCTCCTCTGGTACTTGCCAGTGTGTTGCATAGAGGCAGTGCGCAGCAAGTATTATAAATGAGACAACTTGGTAGTGTGTGTGTGTGTGTGTGTGCATACAGAGGCTTGTGTGTCTCACTGATGGCGAAGAAGGTAGATGGGGGTGAGCCAGTGGTTTTAATCACCCCATTCCCCTTCCCTCTCTGTCCCTCTGGCCCTCCACTCATCTCATTACAGACAGCAGAGGGTGAGAAGTGAGGCCTGCATAGACCTCTGCATTAATTATTGAACCCTATCTTCTTTTACCCGGGCTCCTCCTCCAGAGTCTCTGATAACCTTTACATAAAAGAGCAGAGGCTAACTCGCAGCCATTTTACAATTTTGGAGGTATTGTGTATAGAGAGACCCAGTTTTGGGATTTAACCATATATGGGCTGTTCTTAATGTGACAAGTTTGCCTATGCAAGCACAATGTAGTTGGTCTTTTTAATTGCAGTGTAATTACTTGCCTACCTAATTTTCCAGTGCTTATTAACTGCGTTATTTTAAATGCGCATTGTTTGGAGAGGTCAAACAAATATCGCTCTTTAACTCTGACAGTATTTCAGCTGTCATGTTGATTGGCCTCTGCTTTGCTGTTTGCCTGTCGCCATACAGAGTCGATTTGAACGGCCCAGTTGGAGGCCAGCTAATGGAGGTTGCAGAAGTCAATGTGGCCGCACCTTCCTGACAACTTGAGGGTGACTCAACTGTGTGAACCAGAAAATCTCACTCTTTTTTTCCCCTTCTGTCCCCTGCCCTCTGTGCTTTGTGTGTGTGTGTGTCTGTGTGTGTGCGCATGCATGCCCTTTCTGCAGATTTGAACACTCAACCTCAAAGTCCCCCAGCCTCTGAGCAGGAGAAAGAAGACGCTGCCAAGATGTTCAGCACCAAAAGGTCAGCACAATGTCACTTTTGATCTATTCTTATCCTTTCATGAAAAACTGCAGAAATCTCAAGGCATTCCAAATGGCTTCTGCTGATAAGGGCTGACATTTCTGGCCATCAATGTTCCACCCATGATTCTGAAATGACATTGACATATACTGCAAGGAAATCCTTTTCACGTGTACAAATGTTTCATCAACATAACTAAACTACCTTTTAGGTATGTCCAAAAATGTATTCTGAAATGTATGTAGAATGTAGCTGTTGAAGTACTTAGTCTGCAACTGGTTTAGTGTTTAGCATTGTGTTATTACAATCTACAAACCATGGTAACAAAGACTTTCATTAGATTAACACCTGGAGCATCAGATCTTCATGAGACCCATGGATGGTCATTGATACATCACAAGCAAACAGACACACACCAAGCACTTGTTGTTATCTATATCAAAGGCTTTAGAGATGTGGAAGGACACAGTATTGACGGCAGCAGAATTCTCGGTATGCAGAGATTAAGACGTTCACCTCCGCAGTCAAGATTTACATTTGACAAAGACGACTTGTCACTGCATTGGACAGGTATTGATCACTAGTTTTGACATTTTGATGTTTGCACAGAAAGCCACAGATGTTGATGGCAGGAGGAGATTAAGTGGTGTGTGTGTGTGTGTGTGTGTGTGTGTGTGTGTGTGTGTGTGTGTGTGTGTGTGTGTGTGTGTGTGTGTGTGTGTGTGTGTGTGTGTGTGTGTGTGTGTGTGTGTGTGTGTGTGTGTGTGTGTGTGTGTGTGTGTGTGTGTGTGTGTGTGTGTGTGTGTGTGTGTGTGTGTGTGTGTGTGTGTGTGTGTGTGTGTGTGTGTGTGTGTGTGTGTGTGTGTGTGTGTGTGTGTGTGGTGTGTGTGATGTAGAAGACTTAATGTATTGTATTATAAACTGATGGAGAGGCAAATGCTTTCATGCAAGAACATGCATCCGCCTGTGTGTGTGTGCGAGATCATCATACGGCGGGTGAGAAGATGATTAAACCACGCCAGCTCTCCATCTTCAGGGAGCTGTGTCAGCAGACTCGCTGACACAGACACGCTCAAAATGACTGTTATACGTTGCCATCTTGGAATTCAAAGACTCCAAAAGCTCATTTGCATTTTTGCTGAATGCGAAACAAAGCATTTTTCTCCCGCTAAACTGCTGAATGAAACATAAAAGCACTGAGGAAATCTGTTTATCTGCCAAAGCTCGCTATGCTACTCAGGCTGTATCTGTGGGTGTTTAATATTGTTTTTCCTTGTGGGTTTGCTGAAGTCACCACACTCTCTCACACACACTTTCAACTATAATGAAATTAAAAGTCTTTGATTTAAATCTAATCAGTCAAACATCATGATGTAGCACTTTATCTTTGAGTGTAATGGAATGAAGTATGGAACAGGCATGGACAACAAATCCAAAGCATTAGTGCTTCGCGCCGCTCACTCTTTAGTGTATTTTCATCTCGTAACATGGTTTGTTTCACTTTATGGATAATGTGAGAGTTCAGCATAGCTACAGCTTGATTGTTTATTTTTACATGTTCTCATTAAATTGTTACTAGAGCGCTGTTAAGCAGATTTTTTTTTAATTCTGGATGAGCACATTTATGAAGTGACGCAGCACTACAACTCATTAAAACTTCCCCTAAGTATTGCCTTCTCTGCTTCTTAACCTAAATCGAATTCCACAATAGGTTGAGCTACAATTATTCTATCAGGACAAATGAATGACAAATGAAAAAGTTGTTTTCTATTAAGCAACCAGGTGCTTCCAACTCCTGAATTCAAATTTGAGCCTTTGATTTATAAAAAAAATAATAATTTGATCCATTTATGTTGAAAGCTTAACATTCTGAGCAATTTATTTATTTTTCACAACATGGCAACGCAAAATTGTGACTTTATGGATTAAGCCATTTTACTTCGAACAGTTGCGGTACTGTTATGAACAGAGAGAACGCAAAGAAGACTAAATGTGCATGTTACTTTTCCTTTTGCCGATGTCTTGATCAATGCAGCTATGTTGTTCTTAAATGGTACTATGACCCATAGAAGAGCTGTCCAAAGCCGTTGCAATTCGGTCCAAGTAAAGTCCTAGTTGAATCATCCTTTAATACTCGAGGTTTCAAGATACTTGCAGCAACCTTTGCATGCCTTTTTTCCCCACCAATTTCTGCAACTAAAATGTTATCATAGAGTAAATGACTCCTGGCTATAGGTTCTGAATCCATCTGGTAGGTCTGGATACTGTTAAAGCTGCAATGGGATGTAGATTTAACAATTGCAGGTCTGATGATTTGAGGCTTTGGTCAATCTCTCAGAGGTGGCAAAAACATTTTTGCTTCCAAAAAGCATTGGTCATATTTAAGATTTACAAACTTGCATGGAAACCTCTGTAAGCAATATTCCTATTAATAATACTTAATTCATTCTTCAGGCAATATCTGAAATGTTCCTGGTGCCCTATGACTCAATATGATCCATTGATACACCACAACTTTCTTTTGACCCCAGGTGTTAGTTCACTTCACTGAGTATTATCTTTCTGGCTCATGGGGGTGTTTGCTTGCATGACTGTCACAAAGACTAATTCAGTTTCCGTCCTTGGTTGTCACCCATGTTGGGTCATCAGCTCAGACGAGTTTCTCTCAGCTGTTTTTGGAAAGTGTCAGGACAGGAACAGGAAATGGCTGTCATGCCAGCTCCAGCAGTGACGGAGATCTCGGAGACATGGTGTGAAGCTGTCACGACTGGACCACTAATTGCTTTCAGTGGGAGCTGCAACAAAATATCCTCAATACGAGTTGGGCTCATTAATGGTGGACCTGAAGATGGATTTGGCCAAATCTCGCCACAGCTTTTCCACATTTAATCTGACAGAGTGTATGTTCAGTTATATAGCTGGTCTGAGAAATGTGCTACAGTGAAGGATACCCATTATAATGACACGTAGTGGAAAAGCACCTTCCTCAAGCAGCTGGCTGTTCTTCTCTCAGCCTCACTGGATGAGTCATCAAAAAATAATCCAAACAATGAAGAAAGTTCGTATGTCAAGGCTACACAGCTCTGGATGTCCTTGGAATACACTTGGACCACAATGACATGTATGCATTTGCCTGCACACTGGCCTATCTAGACAAGGATCAATATGTCACATTGCCATCATGGCAGGAAAGCTTATAATGACACACAAGTAATTATAGTCTTAACAAAATATCAGATCCGACATTGAACCCCTGCATTTCTTGACCTTCATAAGGAGTAATTAGATATCTGACGGTCTGAACTCTGAGCTGTTGATCGACATCGAGGGGCCTTGCACTTGATTACTTATGCATGCAGAGGAAAGAGAATGGTGTCTGGGGAGTAGAGTGCATGCTGGGATGTGTTAACCCCCTGCAAAGGCCTGCTGATCCAATCATGATGAACAGTCTGCCATCCAGAGGCCCCACGCTGACTCTCCTTGGACCGACCTTGGAGACTTTGCCACGGTGTGGCTGTGACTCATTGCATGTATTGCAACAATTTTATGATGCAATACATCATATACAATATAAATTAGACTTAACTCTGCATGCATGAATTAGTGAAGTTTAGTGAGTGCGCATTCACACTTGCGTACACGTTTTGTTATTGTAATTGTTAGTTATGTTACCTGGAGAAAACAAGACAAAGGCAGGTAAATGAATGTCAGTCAACATATTTCCAGCTACACTAGAGTTTATTATTAACATGGTCAAAGGCAGACAGTGAGAGTTCAGCCTTCCCACCAGAATGCAACCACAGGATGCGTTGTACATAAGAGCTCTTTTATGCAAACTATGCTGTCTTCGCATACATCTCAATGCTCATGAGTGGCAGTGTTTAGAACACATCTGCAGGAACATTTTCAGTATAATTAGTCTCATGGCGAGGATGGCCCATACCCACTGTACATTTTGGTCAGAGTGTGAGGCAGGCCTGGGACATAGGAAGTGACAGCAGCAGTAATAGAGCCTGAGGACTGCTAAACTCTGCAGGAAAGTCGTGAGGAAAGTGCTCTCTGCTTACATGGAGAAGAGGAAGGCATCAAATATCAACAGACGCATTAACTTTAGTGGATTATCATGATCCCAAGACTGATTTGTCGTGATGAATGTGAAGGAGGAGGCATTAAATGTTCATTGTCTATCTATAACCACATTCCAATATGCTAAATTACACAGAATGAGCCTGTACATGTTTCAGGAATTAAATTCCCACAGCATCTTTTCATTATCTGTTGAGATGAAATGTCACACAGTGTTATCATATTTGTTTCATATTGCCTTTTCTCCTCTTACCGTACAACTCAGTTTCTCTGCATAATGAAATTCTTATGAACACCATTGTTCAGTCTTACCTCTCTTATTGATTAAAGGCAGTCGATATGACTGACTCAACCACTCTATTGATTTTGCAGACGATTTAAAGAGCGTTGTGATGTTGGTGTGGAGATAAACGGAGCACTGGTCATTAAGTGGCCGTAGATACATTTTGGGTCTCAGCTGGTGGCCTGTGTGTCAGCGTTCAGCAAGAGTCTGAGTGTTAAAGTCAGTGGACTGAACAGAACCCTTCTGCTAAAGTACAGGTTTATTTGTTAGTATCAAGACCCTGGACTTGTGCTATATGCATTCTGCTCTTATCACCAAGACGAGCAGCGAGCACAGACACAGCACCATGACAACTGTAGGTTTGTGTTCTTCCTCTCCTGTACACTTGACTTTGGTGTCCTTGATGATGGCCCACTACTACAACCACAACTCCACCATTCATAGTTTATGAAGAGTTTTTCCATAATGACAGACTCTGGATTTTGTTGATTGATCCGGACGAGATTTCCTGATCCTGCACCTCAGTATCACCTGGGTATTGGAGAATGAAATTGTTATTTGACTGCATGCTTGGCCTATGGCATAAGGATCAATCACTTTTAATAGTTATAATCTCCTTCTGGATCCAGATCCATAACGCTTGAGGACATGGCAAAATTGTTTGTACCTTTAGTAAATCAGCACCATCTTGGCTACATAATGGTGGTAACTTTATGTTCCTATCCCTATTTGGAACTTCACAGTGAACATATTTGAGTCAGTTAAGTAGTATGTTGTACAGCTTTGATTGATTGATGTTGACTGCTGTTTCTTAGGTTTTCTGTTCATGTTGTTAGCTGTCGGCTTTGTTAAACTGGGGTGACATGTTGTTAATGTAGGGGTTGTTACTGATGCTTTACCAGACTGAATGCAGTAAATGTGAATGACATCTGCCACAATGAATTATTATGGACTTCTCCCAGTAAGCCCTATGCGGTTCTATCTTCATTTAGAACATTTTGCCCTAAGCCTTCTCTTGCATTGGGTAATCAACGTGAGTGGTTAAGAAGGGCAAGGAGTCGCTCCAGCCAGCAGATTCACCTCACTGTAACTACTAACTATAAACCACACCATCAATGTACAAAAACATAGAATATATCATTGAGGCGCTGGTGAAAAAAAGCTTTGCTATCCCAGCCTCCTTCCTCTCCTCACTTGGAAAATGTCCCATCCAAGCACCTGTCTTTCATTCCGTTGAGCTGACCAAACCTGGCCGCAGGCTAGAACTGGAAAGAAAGAAAAAAGAAAAAGACGCAACACAAATTGTTGTAGGTCTTGTCCACTGGGCTCACATTTCTTATCACAACCTGTCATTATTGTTGGTTTGACCTTCCTTCTGTTTGAGAACTGCAAACACTGCTCATGCCAGAATGTTCCACCACCTTCGAAAAGAAAAACAGCAGGATTTACACCGAGTTTCCATTTTTATTGGCCATACCTGTACAACCTAATGCCCTCTAGCACAACTGCCTTGAAATAAATCCAGCCTTTGGGAATGCTCACAGTAGATTCAACTTCGGGGTCATTTTCAAACCTTTATTTGGAGTGGTGTGTTTTTCTATTGCATCATGTTGACGTTTTAAAAATGGTTTAGTCCATCCCTTTTCACATGTATGCCTGGAATAGAAACACCTTTCAGCACCTCTGTGAGAATGTTGCAGATGCAACACAGTGTAACAGCTCTACATATCGGTAATCATTTGAAATGGATTGCCTCGCATATCTGATCAATGTACAGAGGTTGAATGTCACCAAGTGAAATTGGTGAAAGCCAGCCTGCAGGTCACGGGCACCAGCTAATGAAATTTTGATGCAGCTTTATTTGGAACTATATTTTACAGGATTACTTTCCAGTCTCCATTTCCATCTTCAAAGGGAGCTTTCACCACTGCTGGGGGTGGCAGGCAGAGCTCCACCGCTTCTAGAATGAGATGCTTCATGACAATTTTGTGCTTGTTTGGTTTTTCCTTCCCACCATCATTGGAAGGGTTTCGAGTGATCTGTTCTAATCTGACTTATATTATTTGTCATCCCCTTTCCCACTCTGCTCTGTTAGTCCATGAAGTGAGATGCACAGAGTTTGCATGTGGCTTTTCTTGATTAGATTAGATAAGCTTTCATCGCTTGTGGAGAGATGAGCGATAGAATGAGAGAAAGTGTTTATAGAAGTGTCAGCTCTCCATGCAAATTGCTTTGGATTTATTTATGGCACATTTATGGCATAGTAACTGCAGAATATACACTTAATGGCCTTTGCAAGCAGTATTTGATGCCATGTTAATATTCCTGCAGGGCATGTGTATTGCAGAAAGAAGCTAAAACTCATAGCTTGCCTCTCTGTTTGAGTACATGTATCTTTTTTTTGTTTATTTTTAATGTATCTCAATCTACACGTAATTGCACCTCAAATTATAACCGACGGTGGTACATTCAAATCGGAAATATGGAAGGCTGAAGTCATGAACCAATGTTATAAGCACAGTTTATGGCACTTACTAGTGGGGCAGGAAGTGTTCAATCCACCATCTGCTTCAGAGATCCCCTGCCACCAAATGAATGCTGCTTGGTCCAGGTTAACTCTTGTTTTAGTACTACATGAGCTTTTTCTGCACAGCCAGGCTCCACCGGGAGTCCTGCAAAGTGCAGGCCGAGCCCCCGGCACCGAGAGGCTCGATGCCCCTTCACCAGACAGGGCCACATTGCACAGCTTGGGTTCAGAATGCCACCCCCAGTTGGCCTGCCAACATCTGTGCAGAGGAAAAAAAGAGTCCCCATGTCTTTTTGTTGTGTTTCGCTGAGGTGTCGGTGTCATCAAGCTGTGCAGGTGTTTGGACGCAAATGCAGGGAGAGCAGAGTTGAAACTCCACAATACCGGTACATGTTTAGTATTGCTGAAGTTTACCAAGTCCCAGGATGGAGCAGGATAAGTGTAGGTGGGAAGATGAAGAGCCCTGGGAGTTGGCGAGTTGAGAAGCACTAGAACTTATATTGCCCATTTCTTTCTCTCCTCATCCACAAGTGTCTCTTTTTCCTGCTTCGTCCTCTATATGCCATTCTTCTCAACTTCTCAGCTGTACATTTAAAATGTTCATGGCCACTTGAAGTATAATTTTACGTGTGCTGCGTTCAATTACAGTCCGCCTTTCCCTTTGTCCTTTTACTTATCTTATTTTTTCCCCTCCCTTCTATTCTGTGTCTCCCTGTTCCTCTCGTTTGTTCCCTCCCACCTCACCTCCTTGTCTGATGGTTTGTGGATCAGCAAGGTGTCGCAGCTGGAGCCCCAGGAGATCACTAACCCAGGGTGAACGCCGAAAAAGAGTCAAATTAACGGTTTATTTCATTACTCACAGCCACAGAAACGGCCACAGCGGCAGCAGATCTCAATGTCATCTAGAGGGTAAACAGTGCTTAGCCACGGGGTACCAACACAAACATTAACAGCACCGTCACAACACTAGCCAAACTAGTGTTTATTTACATTTTAAATTAATGTGAAGCCACTGTAGGTATTTTTAGCGCTACAGGATTTTCCTTTTAGTTTGAGTGGAGGAGTGGCAGAGAGAGCCTGGCTGGCTGGCTGGCTGCGTTTGTTTATGATAATTCACTACAGGGGGAACGTGAGTAAAAATGCTACTGCTGCTATCTATGCCTGGGCATATATCCGCATAGATCACATCATTTCATACCTTATGTAAGGACAGATTAAGAAGAGCAGGGGGGAAAACGGCTAGCCTACACAAAATGGCCTCTAACAGTCAACATTTAGTGATATACTGCATGTTGGATTATCTCTTGCTGCTGTTGCATCTAACTCAATTTGCTGACTGCTGTGACATTTGTGATCATGTTAAATAGCAGCAGGTGAATTTATTGTGACCGGGTCTCTGCTTCTTTGATTAATGCGCTCTGAGCTCATCCTTATCTAGCAGGAACCATAAAAACACCAATGTTTTTTTATTTGCAGTCTCTTCCAAAAGTGATGTCATCTAAGGGCAGCAGTGTTTCTTAAGGCGAAGTTTTATGGAGATTATAATGCAGGACTCTGTTAATTTTGTACCACAAAAATTGAATCCAAGTCTGGCAAGAGTGATAAAAACATCTTTTTCATCCAAAAATGACCCAATGGCAGGAGAACTTAGAAAACCTTCACTGACAAAATGTTTTTATAATTTATACATTTCTGTCCATTTGAGTGTGAAATGAGGGACAAATGGTCTGTAACTTTTCAGCAGAACTGTTGTTTTGTGTCCTATTTAAAGGTTAATCAGATCATTTAATTAACAATGATAGTTTACATTTTTTAATTCTTTAGGTGACTCACTGTTGGTCACCAGACTTTTTGGAGAGGTCTGTGGGATGTTTTACAGACCTTTGCGTGCAGTAATTCTGTGTTTTTAGCAATTCAAGGCTGTGCAGATCTTTAAACATGAAGCCTTGGTATTTTAACATTCTTCATTTTGTGTGTTTACATGCAAGTTAAAACATCGATACATTTTTCATTCACTATTTTGGCGGTCAAATTATGAATACCAGTTTTGTAACTGTGTATTTCATTGTGAATTTTATAAATACTTAACGTTCAAGGAGGATATAAGTGTGACCGGAAGTGTAACTTGCCACTTCAGGTCAGAGATAGTGTTACAATGAAAGCACTTTGCAATGTCAATCAGTTAAAGAAACATTCCCCTACCTTCTTATAGAATGCAAGTCTGTCCCGCAATACATAATAAGCAATGTCATTTAGATGGATTGCCAACTGAATCAATGTTGAATAATTACATGACATCTCCTGTCCTGTACTGCTTGGTAAATAATTAAAAGAATTAAAGGCACTGCACACATCAAACGTGCCATAATGAAGAGACCAATGCACTGAGTGGAGTCCTCTTCATTTCAAAGTCAACCACCTACCACTAACATTCTCGTCCAATTCTGAAAGAGCTAACGTAGAGTTCAACAGGTGCTGGAAGTGGTGCACAGAGTATTGAGACATTATTATGGTGTCTGGCTGTATTAAAGCACCCATTTTACTCAAGGTTCACAGGAAGGCTAAGGTAGTAGCACCAAACTCATGTCAGTGCTCATCAGCCTCCCACATGGAGCAGGTAATCACTCCACTATGTAACTTTTCTCCCTCAATCTGCCCTAAAGTAGTGTCCAAAGTAGCCTGAAAATTGGGGAGTTTGGTGCTCTACTCTGTCTAATTTCATTGCTGTTAAGCCCAGTTAAATTACAAGGTCCTAGGTGGGATGTTGTTCGATTGAAACTTCTAATCCAATCGATTTATGTGTTAATTGAGTAATGCATGAAATCAAGTTAACCACATTTATCATGGATCTACATAGAAATGTTCTGACTTCAAAATGACAGGGAATGGCACAGTTACAATTTTTTGCATATAAATGTTTTTATTTTGTTTTATTTTGACAAAACAAATGTTATGTTATCTGACAATGGCAGTTGCATTGCATATCTAACAACTGGGGGTATCGTGAGATTAGAGAACAAATATCCCACTAAATTGAAGACGAGCAGTCATTTGGAGGAGGTTTAGTGAGCAACCCTTTAAGTCTACAATTAATTATACTGTAGTTGACCAGTTGCTGGTGATGGATGATCACAGGATCACAAGGTGACTACTGAAGAAAATAAAATATTGATGGTCCAGCTGCACATTTCTGTAGCCACTGATGGGGGATAGATGGGGCAAAGGACCTCTGCCGTATCTGTAGCCACCCAGCGAAACGCCTCTGATGATTCCACAGAGACATGAAATTATCCCAAATATCTGGATATATTCCCCTTGTTTCTTCCCATCCAGCCAGAGAACCACTTACTAACATTATGTTTAGTTATTTGGAGGACCGCTCACACTTACAAGGACTACATACTTTCTTATTAATGCATTGCTGATACATCATTGTGTTGACTGTTTTTGTTTGATTGGGGGTGTGATTTGAAGTGACTGATTTGAGAAAGATCGGCACATTTGACAACACTGACATTTATGCCTTTTGCAGATGCTTTTATCCAAAGGGATGTAAATGCAATAAACGCCTTCAGCAAGAATATATTGATTTGTGTACTCCACATATCTCTCCTTTTTAAAGTTCCAGGGTAGCGTCTCTAATTGAGTGATTGATTTCTGACAACTCTGCCCCCCACAACCCCCCTCCCTGCTCGGCCTGCTGCTGAATTCGAATCGCAGCTCTCCTCTTTCCTTTGCCTGAGGTGGGGCATCAATCTGTGACTCTCCAAAAAAGGAAGGAGAGATTTAGTTCATATGGCAGCACCCTGAACACTTAGCACCCCGCAAACGTATAAAGATATATTGGCGTGGAGCAAAGAAATATTGGTCAAGTTCAGTACGTTTTTGCATTATGGTTGCTGTGTAATGTGGAATGCTAATGAGGAAAGCCTCCTTTTTTCAGAATCGTGCTAATGAGACCTTGTGTGGGGTTCTGAATGTCAATTGATGATGTGAAGCATTGATTGAGCAAAATAAATAATGATGATGATGCGTAGAAAATATAGAAAACGAAACAGGGTAAAGCAAGATTAAATTCTAATGTAGATCTTGGGTAAATGGATTACATTTTCAACATGAATATTTACCTCTGAGCTATCATGAACTGGTTATAAATGAATCAAATATAAACTGTGGAACATTTTTACCTTGTCTTTCTCTGGTGATTGCAGTGATGTATATTGTATGAGTATGTATTCCTAATCCATACCCCAGCATCTCTTAAATCTGAATCTAATTACATGAATTTCCCTCCTCTGACCGATGGGCTGCGAGCTTTCTGCCATCTGATGGCAGCTTGTGATGTGTTTACAGTCTTACAGCACTGATTAACCGCTGTGAAAGTTGTTTACCACCCACCACAGCTAAATTAAAAGGGCAACGTGACTTGGAGCCTGTCAGCAACAGCAGCTTTAGCACTTCAGAAACAAGAGGAGTGGTGTCCTTGAGTCAGCAACAACTGCCGGCTCACCTGTTATGAGTACGGCAATTAGGACTAATAGTGTGCAATGGCTGAAATCGGGGAAATGGCCATATCCCCTGTCAACTCTACAACTCCTGAATAGAAGCATCCCCACATTATTATTTGCCAGAAACTCCCATCTGCAACAATGATTTATGCAGTGTTTACAGCTGGATGTGATCTATATTTCATTAATTTGGTTTATGTCGGTTTGATACCTCTTTTAGGTTATTTTTTAATGGGGCAATGACATTTTGTGTGTGGACACTTCAGCTTTAGTGCTGCCTATCTTAAATAAGTGTATACTTATGTAATGCAAGATATACTGTATTTGCTATTGAATACACTTAGCAGTTCCCTGGCAGGCAAACTAGATTCAACTTGTTCGATCAAAACTGTATGAGGAGGAGAATGAGGAGGGGGATGGAGACACAGGCATGGCAGCATCATATATCAATATATTCCCTCTGCTTGGCTTGTGGGGAATTGAGACATCCATATTTGATGTCCTGTCCATGTTTTTTCGAGGAAAAGCTCTTCCCGTTTGCCCAGAGATCACCGTGGCTGCCCTAGCATGCAAATCATCTGTTACTAATACAGCAATCTCAGTGATGGGGCCTTACAGTCAGTGTGACCGCGTGGTTCTAAGAAATGCATGGATCTCATTTAAAGTGCACGCAAAGCTGGCCAGCGGTGGTTGAGTCGGACATTAAAATATCTGTTGCCGCATCGCTTTGCAAATTATTCTGACCGACAGATTGCTGAGGCGCATACATTGCAGTCATTGTCTGCATAAATGGAGCATCACTTGCGTTTGACAGCTTTATGTAGTGAGATTGGTGCTCTTTGGTTATGACTGTTTAATTATACATACCATGATACCCCCTTTTTTCCTCCTGCCTAGCTCTAATGAGATTCTTCCTTCTTGGATTTGATATAGTCCCAGTTTGGTTTACTCCACTTCATGTACTCTACTCACTGCATGTATTAATGCAGCTAGAATTCAGTTGATTCTGTTGTTTCTGACAAACCCATCACCCATCAGTCCCTCCCACCATTTCCTACAGATTCAAGTTTGTGTTTAGAGGCAACGGGCCAAGCTGCCCACATGTTCCGCTCCTTAGCCATGTCTGCCAGCTCTTCCTGGGCTATCCTGAGGTGTTCTTCCACTAGAAGGGACGTTCAAACCCTCCAGCATTTTCCCAGTAGGTGGTACCCACAATACCTCATGGGGCCACCCAGGAGGCTTCCTGACCGGATGCCCAAACCATAGCTGGCTCCTTTCTGTGCCAAGGAGCAGTGGTTGTCTGATGTCTTAAGCTTCTAGGGAGTCCCAACACCTTATGAAAGAAACTCACCCACCTTTCTTACTTTGTTATATTCTGAAAGCACCAGTATGCCCACCACAAGTTCCCAGATTGCTGTTTTTGTCTAATGAACTGAAGAAATTCAGTTTGCAAAAGAGGAAAAATCTTATTTGGCAATCCTCATTGAGCCATCAGCAAATGTTTTACATTACCAATGACTTATAATGAATCACTGAAACTGTCCTTTCATTTATTTTGTCAATTGCCTCAACCATTGAACGACTTATCCTTCCAGCAATATGGCACATCAGTTATTTGGTAGAGAAATTTCTGTATTTACTTTGACATTTAGTGCATAATTTCCACTACTCCTACCCTTCCCCGATACAATAGATAAAATCCACCCACCAAAGACAGATTTGTGTAAACATTAGTGGGAAATTAAAGAGGTTATTCCTGGCTGCTGCCGATCTCACTAATCAGCCCCTTTAAAACAGGCGAGTGAAAAAAAAATGACTCCCAGCATCATCATCTCATCCGTTTCATGCATCATTTTGTTTCTACTGCAGCACCCACACACATAAACTTCAGCAGCTACTGTCCGGGTTTTAATTATCTGTGCTGGCTCACTTTGTTGAAATGAATTGTTAATTGACTGCATAGCACGTCCTGCTGTTCCCCCCCGAAATAAAATGAAGTCTTTCGAAATGACCAATAAAGTGAATGCAATAATTAGAACAATCTACTGATTTCATACTTTTGAGAAATCAGCTGGCACTCATCGGTATCAAATGTCAGAAGACTTAATCATAGGAATCAAAAGCTATTCCGAAATATTTTTTTATTAACATAGATTTAATCATTCAGTCTACCTTGACCCAGGGCCTCTTCATCTTCTTCATACCGTCGTCATTACCCGTGCACACATAATCAGTGTGTCGATGACAGTTGTTCTAACCAGTTCAGATAAATGATGTTCTCGGACCCTGCAGGGGAGAAAAAGGAGCCAAGCCTGAAAGCATTTCAGGGGAACAAACATCACTCTTGCCACTGCTGTGATTTCATTTCTTTTTAAAGTTGAAATATTATGTAGAGCATATTACCTCATGTAGGCCCTTCAACTGTCAGTGACCTTGAGTGGTGCCGGTGTCCTCAACATGACGGCATCCAAAGTACACTGAGCATTTTTATAGTTGAGTGACGTAAATGTACTAAAGCAGATTGAAGTCATAAATTAGGGGAACTATAAAGTAATATCCAAGTGTTAGGTTTTTTTTTATTGGAACAGCAAGTAATAAAACATTTACAATCTGATGTGCTTGGTAAAATACTGATCTTTTTCAAGTTCATACATTTATCCTTATTGCCACTCTAATCGGACCAAAAACACACAGCCTTGAACTTGAACTGTTGGATGTGCTGTAGTACAAGGTAACAATCTAAATGATCTGTACTATAAATGATAAATGGTCCGTACTTATGTAAATGATAAATGGTCTGTACTTAAATTGCGCTCTCATCCAAAGCGCTTTACATTGACCTCGCATTCACCCATTCATACACTGATGGCAGGGACATACCATGCAAGGAGCCAACCAGCACATCGGGAGAGGGACACATTATTACCGTCACCAACCCCTCTCCTCTGCAGAAGTACTGTAAAAGTTCAGCCTGGTTCCCTCGTTTCTATGATTAGAACCATACTGCTGCATTTAGGAGCTTCAGTAAAGGAATAAATCATGTAATCCGAGTGTGTTTAACCTTGCGGAATGTGGCGTGTGGCGCAATGAGCCTCTGCTCTTCATCCAAAGTGATGCACTGTGACCATGGCGTGAAGGCAGTAAAGTGTAGCCTTGGTGACACACCCTCAAGAGAACGCAGAGAACCTTTGGCAGATTCTAAAATGTTTTTTTCATCTTGTTTTTGTATTTAGTCTTATTCCCTTTTTGGAGGCGAGAGTAGTTGAGCTGTTTCTCCGGTTTCAATGTATTTTTACTGGTTATGTTTTGTTCAGACTCTTTGTTCTCTTGTCATTCTCTTGTGGTTGCACTGTTGACATAGATTATATTTTTAATAACCCCATCTCTCGCAGCAACTGTTTGAATGCTACATTTGGAGTGTGATGCTGCATATTCTGTGATGACTCGTCCCAACTGGATCTATAGCATTCGCCGTGTGCAGTCTAAAATTCCACTGCAGTCTTTGTATCTAGTGTATAAATGCATGATGTCAACAACTCATATTTGGTTGTGCACCCATCAAGGAGATCTGCTGTGTCCGCAGCTACGGTCTGTCCAGCTGCAGTCTTGTGTTGCCATGTGGCTGATGGCAAGTGACGTCTCCCTGTCTGATGAGACGGGAGAAACAATAGTTAATGGTTCCCTGTGGAGTTTTCCTCTAAACAAATGTGTATATTCAGTGTTCCTTACTCAAACGTGTGCACATGCAGGGTGTGTATACACTCTGAGTCATTTTGCACCACATAACACATTTCAGGTAGCGTCCTCTGCAGTGGTACAAATGTGTCAGCCCCAAACACACAGGAGTGTGTGTGCATCCTTGCGTTTGTGTTGGCAGAGCATATATAATATAGTTACAATATGAACACTTATTTTTAGACTAACCCTTCCCACCCCTGCTCCCCTTGACATTACTTACAGTTCATCGTGCAGATGGCACCTCTCAACACTTTTGCTGTAGTTTTACCATGATGTTCCTCCCCCATGATATAAAGAGGAAGTGATTAAGGTTATGCTGTGATGCTATGACATGAAAAGTATGCACAGTAAGTATGAGCTGGTGGATTACGATTAAATGCTTGAGTTTCCATAAGATCCCAGTGTGTTTGCTGCCAGGACAGATAGCAGTGTTGTTCTGAGAGACGGCTTGTGACTGCATGTCCTGGTCTTGCCACGATAATGTGTGTTTGTCTTCAGGTTAGCCTGAGTTCAGTGTCACGGAATGGCAGAGTATTCAAAAAGTCATGACCCACACCTGTCAACCTGTCAAGACGAGATAGCATCAAAGCCAGTGTGCAGTGATATTAAGCTTGCCTCAGCTCTTTATCAAAGGATTGTGATAAGATCAGAAGTTGCGCTGATGAAATTGAAGGCAGATGCTCCCATAAATGATAGTGAATTTGCATAGATTTGTCACATGAATAAATATTTGACACGGTCCAATGTAATACCCAGTTACGTTCAGCATGTCATATCTTTCTGATGGAATTGTCATTTTTGGCAAACAGGTGTGTTATGCTGTCAGATGAATTTAGTTTAGACACACACACACACACACACACACACACACACACACACACACACACACACACACACACACACACACACACACACACACACACACACACACACACACACACACACAGTGTAAGATGGTCACGACCAGAATCTTGACATGTTTTCATGTGGAGCAGCAGATCCCAGGGCTGTGTTTTCATGTACAGAAAGATGTACCATTACCGATTTTCCAGCATCCTGTATATTTTTCTATGAAGGCTGCAACAACCTTCAACCTTGTTCTCCCTGGTTCATTTGACATTTGAAACTAACGTATAGTTCAGCATAGACAATCTGAGTTACATAATATTCACTTGCAGCCTGAAAGCCCAAGGACACTGGCCCACAATTATCATGAAAGGTCACCAAGTATAGTTGAACATGGAGCATCCACTCTATTGCATACATAATTCAGGAGAAAGAGCTCAGGGGTAGAATATGTTTTCTGGTAGACACTGTTGCTGCCAAGGCATGGAGTAATTTACTCAACGGTGTTCTAGAAATTTATTGAAATAAATTGAATTAGCTTCTGGTCAAGTAGGAAATATGCTGCTGCACTTGGAGCAAACGTCTCAAGTGTTCATGTCAGAATGATTGGAGTGAAGTTGTTGTAGTCCACACCAGAACACTGCCTGGTTGAAAGCATGCAGAACTGTTTTTCCTTTGATAACGAGCGTGTTGTTTTTCCGTTCCCCAGAAGTTACACCGACAAAGTCTTATTATACAGTTTGATAATGACATCAACCAAAATTGAAGCTGTTTTCCATTATATAGAAATAGTTGTAAGCACGTGTGATATTTATAACATAGTTTTCCATGCCCATTTTCAACAGTGGCTTCCAATTACTGAATCTTATTAAAGAAATAAGTGAATTTTATGCCTCATCCACAAATCAACAGCAGGAAACATTCCTTATGTAAATTTAACAGTGAACCATCTCATAAATAGAAAATCTACATGTGCATCTGTCTCCAATTGATTAGCTTTAAATTATTCAGTGATTGCTGCTGCTAACGAAGATTTACCGTGTGGTACCTGGGAGTAGTCACCCACAAAGGTATGCAAGTGCGGGCACAGTAATTGTGTGAACACGAAATGAGTATGAAAATCACACCTAGAGTTTCTCTTGGCTGTGCCGGAGGTGTGAGTGAGAGGGAATCCAAGCAGACTGTGAGGGAGGGAGTAGAGATAAATCCACACCTAAACAGTCACAGGTTCACTCTACAAATGAGGAAAATGGCTTCTGGAGAATACATGACTCTTCATTCCTGACAACTCGGTAGTTGGGGACATTATTGAGTGTCTGCTGTAAATGCCAAAACAATTTACTTTTCCCCCCTTGAGCATGAGGACACATGTCATACCGGCTCTGGTGTGTGTGTGTGTGTGTGTGCTCCATATGATGGAACAGAGCCACAGTGTCATTGAGCATCTTCATGTTTGTCTGATACCCAGCTGCAAAGCAAGGAAGTAATGAATCATTTGCTCTTGGTAGTACGTTACTATAGCATGTCTAACCGTGATGCAAGAATGTGACGACAATGCCTGTAATCTCCATTGCGACTGCACAACTAATCGGATTCAAATTAAATTCGAAGCTGAGTTTAAAATCGGTTAATTGAAATTGATTACGGTAATCCGACTGCTGCCCAGGTGACCTAAATGTTTTATGTAGAAATGTTGTGTAGAAATAATAAATATATTTACTTAATACATTTCATGCATAGCCCCTTTAACTGTGACTACTACGTACAACATTTCCTTCTCCAATCAAATAGTTTCAACCATCTGAAAGGGTAAACAGTCTACAACACTGTAAAGATCCACTAATCTGTTACACACCTGTAGATGTTATTGAGTTATAGTTTGCCTCACACGTCTTTAAATGCTGGCTATTTGTTTGTTGTTGCTTACATAAACAATAGAATGGAGGGCTCTTTTTGCAGTGTGCTGTAATGGATTAACCTGGTTTGCCATCACAATGTAAGCCCTTTCTAAATATAACTCTGACAAGATTAATGTCTGGTCTGATAATGAATTTTGATGCAGCATAAAACTATTTATTTAATGTTTCCCCCCTCACCCCTCCCCTACAGGCCTTGGCCTTTCTGATTAAATGCTGTTCCCTTGTCACAGACATTAGTCAATGCAACAGAAGGGGTGGGGGCTGGGGTAGAGATGGGGAGTGGAAGGGAGATATGGAGCTTTAGCTATTTACATTCTGTTTACTAGCAAAACTACCTTAAAGGGGACTTATCTATAGTCTTCTTTTCATTAAGGGGTCCGTTTTCAAACCATTGCAATGCTTTTATGATCCACTGCTACTTGTACTGTAGTGTCACTGTGCACACTGAGTGATAACTGGCTTTTTTTTGCTTCACTACGCATTCTTAGCAAATACTTCTATTTTCCAATTCACTCACTCCACTCACTCTCCATGTACAAGTAAATGCATACGATACATGTGTGCCATCAACATGTCATGAAAGTAAGGATTCATCATAAATGAAGCCTTCAGAGGAGCTTAGGTCCTTTGGGTTTATCTTACTGAATACATTTCTGTTGGCCTCAACCTCGCATCTTGCAACATTGACAATTTTCAACATGGATTGCACAGCAAAAATGAGGGAAAAATTGAAAAAGAATTGCACACAACAGAAATACAGGATTCGTAGATTATTCACAAACAA
Organism: Genypterus blacodes; assembly: GCF_046128005.1. Classification (NCBI taxonomy): domain Eukaryota; kingdom Metazoa; phylum Chordata; class Actinopteri; order Ophidiiformes; family Ophidiidae; genus Genypterus; species Genypterus blacodes. Next base: position 3,316,987 of record NW_027466864.1, on the reverse strand, counting down.
ACCTACATGTCATACTGTAAACAGACAACTGACAGTTGAACTGTGTGCAACAACAATGTGCAGTTCTATTTCTACTTTGATGAACTGCTTGTCATCTCAATAATTCATGAAATTGTTGTAACTGCTTTTATAAAAGCTTTATCATACATGAACTGACTGGGATAAACTGTCACTTAGTACCAGTAAACATGTTTGATCATTTTACAGCATTGTATCTCAATCATGCAAGTTTTCTTTAGTTCTTTATTTCTGTGAGTGTTACATTGCAGTGGGTAGATCAGTACTCCACACTGCTTGTCTGTCCTGACGCCATTACAGTGCTGCGGCAATCTTTCACCCTCTGCCCAGAAACATCATTATGCACTAGCCAACTCAAAACAGGCCAGAATACAGATGGGCTAGGTGGAGTTTCATTACAGGAATATCTTGGGGTGAGGGCAGCATTTCTCTAGAAGATGGCGACCTGAGATTGTCCCCGTGTCTTCATTCTGCTCTCTGCGGCACTCTGGCAGGTTTCTACCTTGACGGAGTGTTTATGTCGGCTATAAAAATTGCTGAGCCATATGACTCTCTTACCAGGCCAGCGAAGGCCTGTATAAAGCCGAGTGGAGTTGATTTGTCAGGAATACAACTTTTACTATCCATTAAGTTGTGCGGCACACAGGCACCAACTCCAGGTCTAAATTCTGGTAGTGCCTTGGTCAAAGGCAATGGCAAGCATATTAACCTAACGCATAAAGGGCAGGAACCCATGCAATGGTGCTGCCTGGGGGGAGAGTAGATGAGGATACTTAAGTTTACTTTTACAAATCGAAACCAAAATTGAAGACGCACTCACTCCCCTTTCATACGTGACAATATAATGCTCTGTATTTCATATGTATATGAAATAGAAAGTAAAACATAAAAGTAAAAATAAAGTAAAACAAAACAACAAAACAATGTGAAGACATTTTGGTCTCTGGAATCCTGTAAAGCAACTGCAATGTTTGGTCAATTCATATATTCACTTTATTAATTAAATAATTGCATATTTTTCTCAGGAATAGAAATAATCAGTTTCTGAAACCGTGTGTTTTTGTGTGTGTTGGTGATTATGATCCATAACCACATTGAAAGAATGTGGTCAGTTGAGGAGCAAACTGTATTGTGATGTAATCCACAATTAATGTCAGCTGCATGTAGCAGAAGCCTCAGACAAGATTCAAACTCTGAACTACTTCATCTATTTATGACTCCAAATTCTGTCTGTCTGTTTACTTAAGCATGTTAGCTCAGCAGTGACGCTTGTTTTGATGTAAATGTGAAAGATAGTCTAATTATGAATAACTGTGCGAGTCCTCATCGAGCAGCTCTGTCTTTGTCACGCCATAGTAGCTATCGAGTTTCCATGACAATGATGGATGGATAATGATGTGAGTGAAATGTTTGGAGCTTTTGTTGTTGCTCTTTCCTTCTCTCGAGGGAAAATTCCCCTTAGACCTGTATATTGGATTCTTTCGTTAAGGCTTTAATTTCCTGCATTATAACACACTCTTTACAGTTACAATACAATAGGACAGCATGCTCAAGGATAACCTTTCTCAGGACCATCTAACATTTAAATTCTGCGCAATAGGAGTGCTGATCAAGAATCACTGTTCAGATCACATTAACATAATTTCTTTTGTTCAGGCAAGACTGAGGTTTATAACTTAGTTGATTTAAAGGTCTAAAATTTACAGTAAATATCAAATACCAGTGAGTGCCACAGAACAATTAATCTAATAAAAGTGCTAATACCACGATATCAGATTCTTGCATTTAGAAATGTATTTGCATCAAACTAAATTTGTGTTGCAGTACATTTTTCCCACATATCGAAAGTACGGATTCTGAAAAATTGTTCCCACCCTAGAGTTACATTACTGATGCAGTGACATGCACCAGATATTGAAGGTACACTTCACCTTGCTGTGTGAATGCTATACCTTCATTTTTGAAACGTACAGAATAAGTAGACTGAAAAGAAAATTGAATGAGCGCTCTTGAAATCTATGTATGAGTTAAATAATAGATATCCTGATCAGTTGAGGGATTCTGGTTCCTCTTCATGATAGTAAATCAACTTAAACGAGGATGAGATAAATGTAAACATGATGAACTTATCTTGTGTTAATTGTGATGAGTTGTTATTTACACCAGCCAGACCAATAAAGTAAAAAAAATAAATACAATATATAATGTCCAATAAAAATGTATTGATCCATGAGTGAGGTCCATTTGGTCCAAGATCTATACCTATATTCTAAATAACATTGTGTTCAGCCGCAGAGCTGCATGTTTCATCTTTACTGAAGTAAAGCTATTTGTTGGTGGATAGGGGGCAGTAGAAGTATGGCTACTAAACCAGTTTCCCAGCATGGTATTGGTGTGTGTCTGTGTGATTACACTGAGATGGCAGAGATTGGACTTCCCATGGTCCCAGCTCTGGATGTGGAATTGTTGATGAAGCAGGAGGAAAAACAAGACATTTGGGTCAGCTGTGGCCTGGAGGAGGGGAGCTGTCACTCAGGCACAGGGCTGCACGTTGGTGCATCTATCTGGGAGGCAGCGTGCATGCTGGCATCATGCATGCACAATACTGCAGAGATTACTGTGTGCATCGCCTCCAGCGCCTCTTCATACTTTTCACATTTGATTTGCAGGGCTGAAGATGCGTTGAAGTCTGTGATACTGTGTGTGTGTTTGATGTGTATGTCACATGGTCAAACTTTCCATCTATTTACTCCTTCCCTCAGTGAATCATTATTGCCTAACAGCCAATTAGAATCTGACTTTGTAAATTTCAGCTCCTTTGTCCAATGCCCAAAGTCTGGTTTGGTCAACAGGACTATTATTTTTGAGGGTCACAACCTTGATAAATAAAAAAGCCTGTCCAGACCGATCTCATTATCATGTTGCAGATGGAATCTAGATAACGTACGCTTTCAGCCCCTGCTGATTACGTCTCTGCTGAGTTCCCATCACTTTAAATTGGGTGCTAATGCATTGAAGGGACACGTGTATATATACACACACACATGCGCGTGCACACCCACGCACTCGCACTGATGGCCTTAATGCTTGTGCCCAGTCAGAGCAAACATTACACACAAGAGCAGAGACACAGTGACTCATCACCAGATGGCTGAGTGTGGCGCAGCTCTACCACCAAGAGCCCATATGCTTTTACCACCTGGAACAGACCCAAGTAATGCACCCTGAAGTCTGACCACCCCATGAATACTCCCCAACCCAGACCAACCCAGCCGCTCGTATAAAGATATAATGATTAGATCGTTGTCTTGTACCTTTGTCTTCTTTCACAACTAACTATCATTGTCTTTGCGTGTCTCTTTCTGGCTTTGACAGCTTCATCATCCTCCTTCTCTATCCTGTCCATCTCAATCCCTTAGTCTGTCATCCCATCTATTGTACTTCCCCCACACACTTAGTTCTCCTCCCCACCTCTCAAGTCTTGGCTCAGGCATCAGTAACATGCTACAAATCTGCTTTGCCAGCTCAAGCTTTCTCCTCCTCCTCCTCGTTCGCCTTGCTGTCTGTGTCTCTTCTTGTCCGGATTATATTAATTAGCACAGTGCCCCACTCCCCTAATGAGGACATGGTCACATGACATGCCTTTTCCTATGCTTAAGTTAAGCAGTTTGAGGGATCGATTCATTTATCTCCACTGCTCAAGAGTCAATGGAACCTGTTCGGCAAACTGCTGGGTATGTAGCTACTCTTTTTGCAGGATCTTCTGTTTTGCCCAAAAGCCATTTCTCTCTCTAATGGGCTTTAAAAAGTGGCTTTATTTCAAAGGGATCTTTGTTTTGAAGCAAGAGAAGCTATAATGAAAGAAACCGGCAAGTATAATCACATCTTTAGCTGTGCAAATGGAAACAACTGTAGAGGTAAATGCCAATTTCTTGTGTTTGAGCAGTTTATCTGGTTAATCAAATGAGCATGAGTGCTAAGGCTTTTTCTGGAAAGAGCTTCTCCCACATTTCATTCATTGGGAAAAAACACAAATATAGCAATATGGTGCACAGTTGCTGTACGAAGATTTTGCTGACTTCAAAACAGGCCCAAAGCCTTTCTGTTTACTGTTTTTGGAGGCACTTATAAACAACACTGTGGGGGGATTGGAATGGAATTTTTTTGGAAGTTAATCGGCATTAGTTGACAACACTGTCAGTTTCTCCCTGGAGACCAAAATGGAAATATTGGAAAGGCTTAGTGGGCTTGTGAAGGAAACAAATGGTTTGTCAGAGACGTGTTTGAAAGCATCCATCAAGGGCAGGTACTTTCCAACAGCAGCTACTGAGTTAATAGGCCATTTTAAAATATTTTTGACACCAGATGGTATGGTCGTCACTGGATTGAAATGATTCTGTAAGCCTTCTGAAGTGGAAGCGGGCTGCCTGTGCGTCACTTAGACACCAGCTTTTCACAGACAGAGTATTCATTTGCAAGATCATCTCTCGGCTATTGTATGATCACACAAAATCGGGACCGTCTGGCTGAATAATCCCAAAGCCTCACCAGCAAGTGAGAGCAATACACGGCCTTTGCATGAGGTTACTGGGATAAAAGCCATTCTGCACTGTGCAGTCTGCAAAAGGACGCAGTGTTTGTTGTGAGTACTGGATAGCACTAGTGGGCCAAGAATACTTTTGTCATCAGAAAGAAGCAAATGGGATCTAAGAGCCAGATAAATGAGCTTTAACAGAGGCGTACATTTTGCAGTGTTATCCTCATCTTAAGTGTGACTGGTGCTGCTCAGTGCAGGAACTGAAAGAGAGGATTAAAGGCCTTGTATAACCCCAGGACACTTGCATAGCTCCACCCAATCTTAACCTCAAAACAGAACCCTAGAAGAGTTCTTCTTCTCCTGTGATGTCATGAAGATCAGTTTCCTGACTGTACAGCAACAAATGTCTTTTCTATATTGGGTTTCTCTGATTGAATATAGCTTTCCATGACCGATTAACCAAGTGATGTGTAAGATGGGTGGAGATTACCTTCTTCCAAATCACGTTTAGACGAAGCTTGGTCCAAAAAAATCAAAACAATTGGATGGTTTGCATAGCACTCGCAGCTGTGACTCTTGTTTCACCTTTGCCCACTGCACAATTTAGGTGTTGCTTTCAGATTGTCAGTTTAAGAAAGACAACAATGGTGAGGCATGGGTTCTGATTCACATGTCAACAAAATAATGAATGTAAAGGAACATCTAAGGGCCTTCACCCCATGTAAACGGTACATCTTTGGTCAATCCTTTAGGGTATTATTCGATATGGGTCTTAATGTTTGGACTCAATGCCTTAATATTTCGATAAGTAGGTTTATGTTCACACAGGCACACAGATATCGTTGTGCAGGCCTCGGCAGAGCAAGTGAAATGAGCACTTCAGGACATGCGGCTAATCTTCCTTACTGTACCTTTAATCCACTTTGATCAAGACAAGTGGATTTGGCCCTGCAGTGCTCATGTCCCAGATTGACCAGCAGTGAGCCCTCTGATGTCACAACATGGAGGATGGTAGGGAGAGGAAGAAGGCAAACACCACAAGCATGTTTGTCTTGGTCTTGTATACTTTATCTTTGCAGCTATGCTCAAAGCAACAGTGCCCAAGGCCAGTCTACAGCCGTGTTCAAACTGCTGGCCTTCGTGCTTGGTTCTGATCTGTTCCCAGGTTTGCATCAGGCAGTATTTTGCACTGAGAGAACCTACCTGACAGACAGGGAGTCAGTTTTGCCTTTTATTACACCAAACAAGATGGCAGCCTTCCCAGCAAGTGCAGTCCCAATAATTGTATTGGACCTCTTTCCTTCAAACATCCACACGTGACGTACATTGTAGTCAGTACAGTTCTAGTAGCTCAGTACAGTTCTGTCTGTTTTTGTCTTGTGCCAAAGTAGACAACATTCAATCTGATTATATGCTTATCTATGTTGCACAACAGCAAGAACTTCAGCCCTGTTATTTCTCTTAGCAGCAAAGCTCAAACAATTTACTGACCAGACAACACTGCTGTGGCTTAATCATCTCAATCTTGGCTTTAGCATCTTTAACAGTAGCACGTGGAAAGTCTTCATGTTCTCCTTCATGACTGATGATGAAGGTTTCCTCTAACGTTACATTTGTTTATCTGCACTGCTTAACTGTGATGTTTCCAATTCTCACTTCTCGTCTTAATTCCCGTTCTCTTCTTAACACAATACGCTCTAGCAAGAGAATACTTCATTTTTCACATTATATTTATGTTTGTATACAGTTAAGTACAACACTATTGTTATACTTGTACAGTCGTATAGTTAAGGGCAGAATAAACTGTATATTTAATTGAATAGGCAGAGTGGCGGAAATGCTGAATTATGCAGTTATGAACTGTATAACTGCATGTTCATTATAAGTCATAAATAAATGATAAATAAAACAAATACGGTGCCACATATTGCTGTGAGGGCACGTGCGGTTGACTGAAACATCCTTGTGTGGAGGTGTGTGTGGAGGTGGCGGCGGGGGTCACGCCTTCAGAGTCACAGATGTGCTATCGTAGCTGCATTGTTCTCCGTTGGTTTTGATTAACATTGGGACCCAGGGCAATTGTGTGTGTTTAGAGGTGTGTGTGTGGTGAGTCTTAGTGCTGTTTCTTTACATTTTACTCTTATATCCAGCTGTTAAGGTTATGAAGTGTAACATAACATGATGGAAAAAAAACGCTGAGATAAATGCAATTGTCAGTATTCCATGTTATGTGGGTCATAAACAACCTGGGTGTGTGTGCCTGGCTGGATGCTTTTATGCAGGGTCACGCTCTTTCATCAAGACAATCAATGTGGTTAATTACGCCGTAGATAAATCAGTGAAGTTACAACATTGCACCGATTCTGTGCTTCTCCCATGATGGCAGTGAATTTCTTCTTTATTTCCTCCTTCTTCTTTTTTAAGCTCGTCTTCGTGTGATTAACTTTCACCCTGATTTGTCGCAAGTATTTTTTAACGACCCAGCAAACAATGTAAGCAAATTATTATTTTGAATTGCAAATTAACACTGCACACGAGAGGATATGATTTGTTTACCCATTTTTTTTTTTTTGGATGGTGCCAATACTGTTGTGGCATTAGCCTGCACAAGCCCAGAGGGGTTTATAACAGGGAAGTGAGGTAAACAAAACAGATGTGAATCACAGAGTGGATCAACTCATTAGCAACTTATCGTTAAACAGACTCACATCTGCACTTCTATTTTAGAGGGTGATGAAATGGAAAACAACAGACTAGAGAACAGTTATTTATATTGGCAGCTATTAGATCAAACACACACTCTCTACACTATATCTGGCACCGTGCAGATGAAATAGGGATACATTATCACTTAGAGGGAGGGAACTCGTAAAACGGCACCAAACTTGACATATTGATAAGGTTAGATAGTTAAACGACCCTTGCATGTATCGATTGCATGGAAAGAGGCGTTGCTAAGGCGCACGTTGGGTAATATGTTCACAAAACGCACAACAACATTGATTTGTTTAAATTTCAGGACCGTGAAGTCTGGTTGATATTTTAAACTGCTTTTTCCAGTAAGGATGTTACAGTTTGAATTTTGCACAGTGCATTTATTATCCAAGAAATCATCCCCGGTTTCACAATTATTCATTATGTAACACACACACAGACACACTGCACTATGCCACACTCACACACACACTCACCAGCAGAGTTTCTGGGGCACTATTGAAAGCTGTTGGCTGCAGTGTGAGAAGACTCGCTAAACTTTCTTCAACATATTTATTCTAAATTCTCAGTTTATCCATCCATTAATGGTTTTGATAAGGACACTGTTGATTAATCTGTTTATTTCAAATGCATCTCTCTGAAAAGGCAAAGCTTTAAAGCAGAGGAGAGTTTTCCTTTGCTTGATTGACATGTTCATTTTGCTTCGACACAAGCGAAAGTAAATATGTTGCAGTTAATTTGCATGCTGACTTTCTCTTGCCAATGCGAGGAACCTTTTTATCAACACCTCTCAGTTGTTGTGGAACTGATTTAGTGTTTTAAAAAAGAATAATGTTTTTTCTGTGTTTGACCATTTTGTTCCGGTGGACGCCTGTCTGACCTTTTGTGTGTTTGACAAAGGAAGTAAGCATGGTTTGTTTGTGTTGTGCAGGAAGTCTGTTGGAGATTTGCACTGATGAATTAATGGTGGCAGAGCAGTGGTGCAGAAGATGCTCCAGGGGGCGGATAGAGAGATAGAGACAGAGAGAGAGAATGGAGAGAAATGGTCACCCCTGCCTGCTGTGCCCGACTCCCCATGTCTAAAAATCCAGCTGAGGCAGACCTGTGTTCGGCTGTAGCAGTGTGGGGTTTGGAGGAAATAAGGGAAGAGGGAAGGATGCATCATCGATGGGGGGTGTAGTAGACACAGCAAGGGCAAAACAAAGGCAGGCCACAGGCATGTTGTGTTTTATACATGAGGGGAGAAGTGCAGACGTCGGGTGGCACTGTGGCCGCAGCCTTAACATTAAGACTCGCCCGCAAACAAAAGGTCATCGGCTCGGGCCGTCCCACAGAGAGGACAAAGTGATCTTTTGCCCTGTGGAAGTCTTTGATGCTGTGGCTTTGCACAATAGCTTACATTACTGGATCACCTGGGCTGGACACACACACTAATCCTCCTTGAGCAAATGGCCTACGATTTGAGAGCGATGGTAGGTTCCAATCCTATGTTTTGCTCTTTCCTGGTGGGTGGATGCAGATTCAATCACACACATCATCTTAAACCAACAGTGGTCTCACTCAGGATAGCGAAACCAGTCCTTATGCAGATGCTGTACACAAACAGCTGGCCTGTTGCAGTATCTGCCTCTGTAAATGACACATATAGGGGGCTAAAAATAAGCAGCAGTTATGTCTGGTTTGTGTATAGAGGCGTTAGAGTGGATAATGCTGCACAGACAATAACTCTTTGTCAGCCATATTTAGATGCTCAATCCTATGGATGTGGCGCATAAAGCTCCATGTTGGAGTGTGTGTGCCTATAGACCCACTAATCCGTCTACCAGGTCACCCACATGGTTTGTGTTTGCTGTTGCTTAGAATCTGAAGGCAGATTAGAATTTGTGTCCAGCCTATCACGAATGGTCCCATACTGTAGTGAATGTACTCCAGTGCATTAGTTTAAGGTGAATACAACTACATTTATGTTTGCAATGCAGCAGCTGCTTCTTCCATATTTTCTTCCTGCAGTACAAGCTAAAATTCGGAAATCATTTGTGCTCTGGTTTGTTTTAAGGATTGTTTTTTTGGTTGCCTTTTTCATAGGGTTCAATAGTTGATGAATATCTATGTATAGCTCTAAGGTTGACCACAGTGTGGGTGCAATTCTTCTGATGGACATCTCGGCTGGACAGACTGAGTTCATTGTGCCATTGAAAGCTTTTACTGAGCTGAGAAACTGTAGATGAAGAGAAAAAACGGTAGGGCAATACTTGAAGCTATTCTAACACTTCTGAGAAGGGCACCAGTCGATTACAGCGTGTTGAGCTGGATGAATGTGTCAGCATTCTCCCACATAGTTCTTGGATCGATTCTTAGCTCTGGCACTTCCTGTTCTCTAATCCCTCCCTACCTGCGCCTGGATAAAGAAAAAATTCACAGAGAGGGTGGCCACACGCTGGAACACCACATCTGTGAGACTCGGTTCACCTCCTTGTAATTCCCAGCATATTCTCCAGAGGAATAATGCACCAAAATATTATCTTAAACTCATATTTATAATCCATTACATTGTGATGCTAATTAATATGGGACAAAGCAGCCGGGGCAGCTCATCCATATTCCTATCTGATACCTTATGGTAAGGGAGGAGGGTTTATGGAGGCCGAGCTGCATGAAGCTAACAGATGTCCCATTTGAGCCGAGCTGTGCTGGGAATATCAAGTGTTGCCTGCTTGCTAGCTGGCTGCTGTAGCAAGAAGACGGGCCGTTCACTAAGTGCTGGCCAGTGGGACAAATCAGTCATCTCTCCCTCTCACAGGATGACCTGCAGGCTTACTGGGCCACTTCACGGTAAAGGCAAGTGGTTAAAAATTGTTTAAGTGGATGGTAGTAAAATGTTGCACCCTTTTCCCCATCATCATCATCATCGGGGTGATCATTAGAAATATTTGATCTGGTAACTGAATGTAAAAAGCAAAGCAAATACAGACGCCATTGTGATCACCAGAGGTCACACACAGAAGCCAGTAGGCCAACCATCACTTTGACTAATATCTTCAGTACTGCTCGAACAAAAGTTTCCCCATGATGAAGCTTGTTTGGCACTCTGGGGTTGTTGTGAGAAGAGGACCAATTCTTCTTCCCTCGACATTCCATTTTGATTGCTGCAACAGAAAAGACTATTCAGATGACTTATTCAGTTCAAATTTTATCAACGGTGCTGATGAAGGACTCAAAGATTTATTTTTGCATTCAAAACATGAAGGCCACAGCTTTTTAAATGCCTTTAAACTCCTTTTATAGAGCTGTTAAGGCTGCTCCTTTGTTGGTGTTTTTGTTTAACACTAGCCAATTTAATTCCATCCGTATCACAGTTGGATGCGTCAGATTTGGACTACAGAGACAGTTTGATATGACAAATATCACAGCCAAGTCACCTTCCTGCTCTTGTTTTTGTAAAAACCTAAAACCCTAAAAAGCTATTGGGCAAGTTAAAGTTCCAAAAAAGACAGCATAAAATCATTTTACTGTGTGAACCCTCCAGACCCCTCGTCGAAACAGAACATACTTGCATCAGTGGAATTGTCCCGCTATAGTGAGCTAATGGCCGTGTGCAGTGCATTTGAGGTAATCGGAAGTTGTGCCAAAGGTGCCTGCTGCAGAAGGGCATCAGGTTGACCAGCATGAGCCGACCAGCCTGCCAAGTAACTAGGTGAGAGAGTAGAGTGGAGGATCAAGACGGGTCAGAAGAAAGTGGAAATAGAGGAGAGAGAACAAAGAGGGTTTAAAAAAAGGAGAGTGGAAGATAAGTTAGTGGGCCATTGCAGATGAACGGCCCTGCAGCCATGACATGCAACAAATATGTCCCCATTTTGAGTGACTGGTGTGTGTCCAGGATTTGTGTTACCAGATCAGCTGGTGCCAGTGACACCAGTGGTGACAGATGTTAGTTCTGTCAGCCAATCAGTGCATTCTACCCTGCAATGAACAGATGCCCCAGCATGAGGACTGGCTGACAAAACATGAACACAATCAGTGCGTGCTGTCTTGTGACTATGGAATGTTTTAGCCTGAAGACAGAGCAGACGGTAGGAATTGTGATAGAGCACAATAGAAATGTGTGACTTCACTGAGTCACTCCTTATTTTAAGGGATGTTTACTATGCAAATAGATTCAAAGGAAAGTCGAACAAGGTCAGCGTTAAAGGGGACATATTTTACAGATGTCCAAGTTCTTATTTTTATTCAGGGGTCTGTTTTTTAAACTTTTGCAGTGCTTGAATGTGCAAAAGACACCTTGATCCACCACTGCTCTCCATTCCTGCAGCACCTCTGTGCACACTGAGTAAAAACCATGTGTACGACTCTAATTGGCTTGCTACATTAGACCTGAACTAGCAACATGACATTGAATTTGCTGACCAAACACTTGATCGCTGGCCTTGTACTTGGTGTGTGTGTCTGCCCAGGTGCACAGGTAGGTACATTCAACATGTTTAAGGATGTGTTGAAACCGGTGAAACTGGTGCATTTTGACATGTCATAGTGCAGTTATACTATGAGCAGATCTGACCACAATGTGAGCCAGACCGCCTCCTTAAGTGGTTTGGCAGATCAGAACCCAATACGACCAATATCCACCTTGTCCTCGGTTAGACACTTAATGCAGCCTAACACGATTGGATAAAAGAAAATGCCATGGCCACGGATTACAGAATTCAGTTTGAATGAAAAACTCAGCAATTCTGCAAGTCTGCTAACATGAACGCTGACTGCTGTATAGTTAAAGCATAATAAGCAACCATTGTCTGGTAAGAATTGTATTGCTGAGATGTAAGTTAGGCTTTACTTTGATTATTTGTGTTCTGAGCAATTTGACATAAAGAATAAAGTTTAATGTAAAACTTTGCATACTGTGACACAGCTGTCCCCGTCCTCCTCATAGGAACATGATGTCAGAGACTTTCCAAGTCCACATTGCCGATGATGTCTCATGCAGCTTCCATGCCGAAAGCCTGAGAGTAGAGGATGATTCAATGACATGGAGATAATTTCTGGCACTGGGGCCTTTTCTGCTAATTAGAGTGGGCAGCCAATCATGGGTTTAGGCTTCAGCAAATGAGCGCTGCTTAATAGCCGCCTCTTGTACGGATCAGATGGGAGGACATTTGTCTCTCTGGCTGCCTTGTTTATCAGTCTGTGAGATGTATGCAAAAGAGGAGGACAATGTTTTTTGACTTTATTGATTTGTTTCCTCAAAATGGGAAATCGATTTCATAAATCAAACGGAACGATTGAACCTCCTGCCCACGTTGGTCCCACATCCCACCTTCAGGACAAACCCATGCAATAAACAAAGATATGCTAGACATGCTCAACGAAACATTTTGACTGCATGTGGACTTGTCTTCTCTTTTCATGAATTTTAATGCAGATACACATGAAAATTGTTCATTTATTCTTATTCATACAACCAATTAAGAGAATTGCTCAGCCTTCCAAGGATGCATACTATGTTTTGTAGTTATAGCCCTTCTTAGTTCTGTTATAATCTCTCTAATCAGAAATGTACATTATTATTCAGTCACATCTCTTCTTCCATATGGGAATCCTTTAGCTTAAATAAGTTATTGTTAATTATTATCAAATTAATTTTGTCCTCGTCGATTGTGCCTCCCTGCCTTTTCTCCAGCAGAACCAATTAAATATAATAGTCCACAGTAAATATGCGGCTCCACATGCTACTCCAAACTGCCACTATACAGTACACACGTCTCATTTCTGCACCACCACAAGCCACCAGGGCATGACGTTGCATCTACTACATCTTATGCTGACCAATCACGTTGCTGCTTGTCTGTGGCACTCAGCAAATGGGAGAGCAGGAGCAGGAGTGAGGCTAGCAACGAGAAGGAGCAGCAGCAGGAGGAGGAGGGGAAGTAGGAGTATGTTGGAAGACTGCAGTAATAGCAGTCACAGCTCCAAGGCCCTGTGGATACTCACTGAATCAAATGCCCAAGGCTCTTTATGATTGAGTGACTGAGCTTGATGGTGTGTGTTTGTCCCTAAGATGGAGAAAAAAGAGAATGAGAGTGCAAGTGTGTTGGCTTTTTGAACATATGTGTTTCTTCTTTTATTTGCTTGACTGATGCACACAAAGCAAGCAAGAGAGAGAAAAACAGACCCTAGAGTCAGAGCCAGGCACGTAATGAAGCTGTGACTTGTTTTCCCCTCCCTGCCTTGTGTCAGCTAAGATAATTCCTCTGTTAGTCAAGTTAAAGGCTGTGGCTGAGGGCTGTTTTTGTGTGATATTGATACATTTTAGGAAATGAATAGCAGCCTTTCCTCCAGCTGAGTTTATGGGCTGATTGTGGATTCACGGACCGTTCATTTGATCAAAATAGAGCTGTTCGACATTGTTGGCAGATGCAAAGTGATGGAGAAATCATTAACCACAGCTAGAGGGCTGGTGAGCCATTATGTGTGAGTGTCTTTGTCTGGTGTTGTTTTTAATGTGTGTGTGATCACTTACGGGTTGATTAGAGTGTGCCTGGTGCCTTGAGAGTATTTCATTTACACACATCATGTTTGTTATATTCCTTCATATTATAGGAGGTCCACCCATACATCCTAAACTGCTGCTTCATGTTTGATACCTTTGGTCACCCCTAAATAAAAATAGGAACATTGAAATCGGTTTAATGTGTACATTTTAAACTTACAGCCAAGAAGAGAATTATATGTTGGTGAATTTGTGAATCAGCTGCAGAAGTGAGCAAAGTTTAACAAACGAGGAACAACTGAATTAATAACGGAAGGCATTTCTATGGAAACATAGCTGTTGCAGAGACTTTAGTTTTCCGAATAAATTAAAGGTGGCTCATCCAGTGAATTTCTTTTATGTCAAATGTCTTTGAATTTGGGGCAGTTACATTCTCCCAACCATCATTTGTATTTTCCATTTGGTGGATAAGTGTAAAAAGCAACTAACCCATCACAGGCCACCACTCAGGTAAATAAAGGAAGTGAAAATATTGATAAACTGTTCAATTTGTACAGTTAACTGCAGTATTTATTAAAAGAAAGCTGAAGAAAATAAACCCTTACTCTAATGCTGGGGTTACATGTTTGAATGGCAAACAAGCCTGTATTGTCATTGTTTTGTCATATTGATTCATTAATAAAACCTTTAGTGGTCATCTATATTAATAGGCTCTAAGTGATGATGAATCCTGACCACCACATAGCACAGGAAACCAAAGCAACTCAATCCTGGTGTATCACAGTCAGGCATCAGGTCATCTAAAGTTCTCTGGGGCTGTTACGCTGAGGTTCTGTTTTGGTTGAGCAGCAGGTCTCACTTCTTTATTACAGTCTAACATCACTCGCAGCCTCTCGTCTTTCTGTTCTCACACCCACTGTGCCTGGCCTCCACTTGCCTTCCACCGGGGGAGCCATTAAAAGAGACAAATGGGGGTATATGCGATGTGATGCGTCAGGAATAAAGCACAGCACATCACATCAACAAACAACCAACGCAGAGGTTTTGATTGCATTGTGCAACTTAAGGAGTGAGACTTTTGAGCAGTGCTTTCAAACTCTTGCCTGTTCAAATGCTTGCCTGATTTTCCATCACAATCATATAATCATGCTGCAGAATAATAGGAGAAGCAACTTTCTCTGACACCAGGGTTAAAGTCGGGTAACAGAACACATAAGTCCAACACAAAATACTGTGATGTTCCAGTTTTGACACTCGTCACAATAGAAAAAAAGGTCAGCCAAAAACTATAGACGGACAAGGGCACAAAACGCACACATCAGAGAGGCACAGCACTCTAGTGCTTTTCAAACCTAACAACACCCAGGTACCTCTTAAGGCCCCTGTATACTTTTTTTTTCAAGGCAAAAAAGGTCTTGTAAATCTTGACATTTTGAAAAGAAGTGATTGTGTTTTTTTTGTGCAGGGTCCTTAAGACGAACCCTTTTCTTTTCTTTTGTATCTAACTCAGGTCAGGGTATGGAAAGTAGTAGGCACATAATGACACCCCCCCCCCCCCCATATAATATATAAGTGTCTGTTGTATAGTTGTAGGTATTCATGTCCATATCCAGTTTTGTACATTCTGTACGCTCTGCACATTCTGTATTTCTGTACTTTGTGCTTTTCATCGACAGTGTTATGTCCTTATGGTCCTTTGCCCTTATTGAATTTTTTGCAGTTATTGTATTGTTTTTTTCTCTAGATGTTGATTTCTCTCTTTCGTTCTTGTACCGCAGCTGAATTTCCCTCAGGATATACTGTATAAAGTACTATCTTATCTAATCTCTCTTCTACTCTAGAACCGCCCTTTAAGGCTAACTCATCCTAAATGCACCTTTTGTGTGACACAACCAGCCATCTGATACTTGGACTATTTATCGCCAGCGTGACAAGTAGAAGACTAAAGACATACCTGCTCATTCGCTTTGCATTTTCTCTCTCTTTCTGTAAAGTATACCTGGGGCTTTGGCATTCCTAACCTTAGAACTTCAGAACTACCTTGTCTATGTAGTTCAATGCTGCAGATCTCTATTTGAGCCAAACCAAACGCCCCCACTAGACACGTCGTGCCGTATAGAGCGACCTCTACAAGACAGAACACAGCAGTGAATACACTCCTACAGGTCAAGGAATAGCTTTGAAGACCCACATTAGCATATCTGAAACAGAGAGGACAAATGGTTTGAGAGCGGTGCAACAGAATCAAATGTTGGTCGACCGAGTCCACTTAACCTCCGGGACATCTTAATAGCTAAATGGCTGAGATCAACCTTCACAGACAGAATTCTAATTCATATTTCAATGCAGATTAAAACCGCTTTTTAGATGTTGCAAGCTTTTTCAAGGCTTTGTCACCAGCAGCCATCTTTTACCCTCGGTTCTTTGATAGCAAGCTGCTGTTTTTTTTAAAGCCTTGTTGGTCAAAATTGCCACATAACCTTTTGACACGGAATTGCTGCGGTGGCATTTAGCGAGGGCGGATGAGCATAATGCGGCGTGGAGCTCCATACATCATTATGCAGAGGTGTCTGACAGCAGAACAGAAAATGGAGAGCAGTGAGGTCCAGCAGTATTTCATTAGGGTTCTGGGCGCAGGAGAAGGCCTCATTATCATGCATGGCCACAGGTTGTTGTTGCCCTCTCTCTTTGCGAGTCCTTATCAGGGCCAGAGTTTTAGTCTGGCTGCCTCACCGGACTAATTCATATGAGAGTTTAATCTAGTCGTTGAATTGTTTTGTCATGATTACCTCTCTTGGAAATCTTAGGGATTGAAATGCCATCAGTCTATGTGAATTAGACGAGACACGATTGGTCGATTCTGTGGACATTATTTCCTCAGGATTACAGAAAATATTCTCTCATTCCTGTACGCTTGAGTCCTCAGTTTCCTCCAAAAAGACTTGTGAGTTTTCCTGATTCATAATCGATTAACAAATCCTGTCATGTGTTGGTGTCTCATACAGACCCTGGGCCTGCCGAATGTGCCGTTTTCTAAAAAAGCAGCGTTATTTCTTCAGGCTCAATGTCGTGTAGTTCACCACTTTTGTTTCCCTGCCGACAAGATGATGAAGACTTGTGAAATGTCAGTCCACTGCTGGTGCGTCCTTCAGATATAAAAATATCTTCTCCAGCAATGCAGAAGTGTTACAGAGGAGATTAATGTACACATCTAGAGGGCAAGTTCGACGTTGCAACAGACACGAGTACGTTGAACACGAGTCACTTTTGCTTCTCCACCACAGACGACCTTAAGCATCACAGCACCCTTGTGTGATTTCACCAAATTAGGTTCTTTTGCGATACATAAATGTGATAAGTATGTTTTTTTTCCAAAGTTACATAAGCCAACATCAGAGTAATGGGACTCTAAGGCATCATTACTGTCAGGCGGGTCATTGGGCTGCGAGCGCTGTAACTGCCGATGACGTGAGCCCCAGCCGTCTCCTCTGGGCTTTTATATAGCACAGTCCTGTATCTGCTGCTGAATGTAAACACCGGTACCCCGCAGAAATGTGTATTGTTGTTGCAGTAAGCTGCGTGAAGGGAAGGGGAGCGGAGCAAAGAGAAGGCATGGAGGGCGACACAAACGCAGCCCCCTTTTCTCTCAGTCTAATCCCTCTTAGCAGGGGAGCGATAAGCGCGTTTTGACTTAGCCCCAAATTTCCTGTTGTTAATGCATCCTTTGCCAAACCACGTGGATCTCTGTAGAGGCAGATAATCTTAGTGATGCCAATTTGGCAGGGCTGCAAACATACACCACTGCCTCCTGGCCTAGGTCAGATCACAACAGCAGGGGGGAAACGAAAAAAGCCTGTCTGTTTACGTTTCTGTTTCCCTCCCTCCCTCCCTCCGTCTTTGTGGAAGCTTTGCCTCACAGATAGGAATCTGTCGGAGCTGCTGGCTTTGTTGACTTGTGCGTCTGGTGCCACTGTGGTACCTGGGCGGAGGTGGGGGGATTGGTTCATCACAGCTTAACCGCCTCAGGATGATGCCTATTTATCCAGAAAAAAACAATGATGGACCCGAGCCCTCACAATCAGCCAGTTTCACACCGTGTTGTGTGATGAAAAGCCTCTTAATCGTGCCGCAATTTCACGTCAGGGTCTCTTTCTGGTTCTCGCAGTTGAGAGGGGTGTGTTGGTGGTGTGTTGTGCTCGGCGCGGATTATCAGTTAAGTCCTTGATGAAAAGTGGGCCATGTTGTTGAGTGATGGAAGCTGTCTGTGAAGCCAGGATACCCATTACATCATTATGTGCTTTACCATCTGTCAGCACAACCTATGACCCACTGCCTGTTTCCCAGCTCTCTCTGCCACCTCACTCCCTCTCAATCTTTCTCCCTGCCTCCTCTCTCCTTTCCTCTGTCTTCTTTCCTCCTCTGTGATTAAACTTAGTCGAGGCACCAACACGTCGTAGGGCTAGAGATGTGTGTTCCTCTAGGTTTCGAGTTTTGAGGCAAATTGTTCTCCAAATATTTCCATTTGGCCATGCGATTGTGAGGCATTTGGCTCACACAGACACACACCTCAACTTTACTGTTGTTTTCTATTTGTGTGGATCTCATTTGAGTCATTTTAAGATTTTGATCAGACACTGTAACACGAGAGTCTTTATCATGCTCTAACACTGGTCCACGTTTGAGAGGCTTATATCTTAGTTGGATGTGGTCATTAGTTTTTCTATTAATAAAAATGAGCAAGAGGAGCTGCTGAAGGCTGCAGCTGCAGGTTGTGACCCTGCTCAGTTGAGAGTAAGGTCACCACTGACTAATGGGGGCTTCTGGCATTCTTCTGCATTACAAAGGAGATGCAGCATAGATTTGTTTAATACTTATTATATTCATTTTTCTTCTTACTGAGCACTAGTAATATAATATTGATCCATGTGACATCATATTTTACAGAATTTGTTATGCTAATCTGACTTTGTGTGTGCGTCAGAGTGTGTGTCTGTCTGAGTGTTGATTACCACCTTTTGGTTCACTTTTTTGTGATGCATGCATAATTAATCTTGAAAGTTTATCATATGTCTGAAAGTTTTGTTCAACATTGTTTCTCCAGTAGATCCTATCCTGTAAGATGAGTTGTTTTGTAATCCCATTTGAATCCCTTGTAGGCTGACATACTGTACTGTAGGTGAGTCTGTGCCTAGGACTTTCTTTAGCAGCATTTAAAGGCTGGAGCAGAGAAAGAATTGGCACCGCACAGCCTGCAAGCAACGGAAATGCTGAGCACACATAAGCCACTGCAGCAAGAACAAATGGAACCAACATTATTGTAAGAAACTGATATTGGAGAGATGAGTTTTGAATTACTTTGGACAGAAGGAGAGAAGCGGCAGTGGCTATTTCTGTAGGGCTTTCCATCAGTTTGCAGTATTGTGAAAGAATTTGTTTTGTTTGTCATTCTGTTTTCAGTCTGTCCAGCTGTTCAACCTGCGACCACAGACTTCAATGTACAATGCTGCAACATCTTCCATTATACTAGCTTTTTGTGTGAGGAAGTTTATGTTTGTTTGTCATGTAGATCTATTTAAACTTTGAATATTAATTCTGTGATTTCAAAAAAGAATTGTGAAATCCTGGGATCTGTGTTTTCTCAATGATTACACCGTTCATCAATGTTAAAGTAATGTTAAGAGATTAGTAAAACCACTTGCACTACAGGATGTATGTATTATAATAATAATAGACATTCTTGGTTATCCTCTTTCTTTCTGAGATTTTGCACATTGACTATTCTTTTCCATTCTTTTTCTGACAGGCACGCACACGCACGCACACACACACACAGAACATACTGTATGGGAAAACACACACAATTTGTGATAGTGGTTGTCTTTGTAACTCAGCAAAACAGAGCTCATATAGGAGTGTATGCTCTATCCTGAGACATTCATAGGCACATAAAGACAAATTTTCTCTCTCTGTCTCACTCACTCACACTCACACACACACACACCACCTATCCGCATGGCAGCATGGAGCCAGGTACCTGGGGATGTCTGGCCAAAATGTCAGGGCTTTATTAGCTGGTATGTTTGTGTGCGAGCGAATACACTTATTTTATTTTGCTGTAGTAGGAAATAAAACCACTGCAAGTAATAATTAAATTAAAAACAGAGTGCGCAAACATAAACAAACAAAACTTTGCACAGTATTTATAAGCTGCTAAAAGGATCTAGAATTTTCACTTAATGGACTTTGACATTATATCGGTGAGTTTTACTCACAGCTCGACTTGTTCTGTTTGCCCTCTCTGTTTGTGTTTGTCTCCCTTCGATTTAGAGGGAACACACGACTGATGGACAGCATTTCCATGGAGATTATGCATTTTCATTAACCAGTAGACACTGTGTTGTGGTGTGTGTGTGTGTGTGTGTGTGTGTGTGTGTTTATGTGTGTGCTGCTCTTTGGTGAAATGGCCGGAAGATTCTGTTCGCTTCAGCAGTTTTGCTGGAATGATTGGAAGTGTGCAAAGGAGAGGAGTAGAGGGAATCTTGTATTGCTGTTTCAGGACTTTTTCAGGACAGACTATAGATAGATTGTGTTTCAGGGGGTTTTCTTTTTGTCTCCGTCGGTTTTAGCTGCAGCGTCCAAGGATGAGCTTGCATTCTTTTTATGTTGTCTGTTATGCTGTATGTGTCAGTGTGTTAGTGTTTCAGTTTTTCTGTGTATTTTGTCTGTAGAGCTGTACGTGCATGCATGCGTGTATGTGTGTACATAACTAAGTGGATAGACCAACTGCTGCTGATCGTTTTAGGATTACCTGCTCAGATTAGCCCAGTAAACTAATTTGTAAATTGTGCAAACCTGATTGAGGATTTTGTCATCCTTATAATAGACTTTAAGCAGGCAGATTGATGATTTGCCCTAACCAGCCGCCACATACGATACATTTTACGTAAGCAGCCTAATTCTAAAGCCTTGTACTGGAAATGACTTAGTCTTAGAGGTCCACTTACTTAAACTCCACAGGTTCATTGGTCCAGGAAGAATGGATCAGTGATGTTTGAAGAACAATATGTTTTATCTTAATCAGAGTCATTGTGCAAGTCCTTCTACAAAAGTTCTACAGTACGTATTTTTTAGACATTTACATGAACATTTCAGCTTTTTATCATACTGTCATTAAGACAATTTTTCAGTGTCTCATTTACACCTTTTTGTGATTTAATCAGTTCTTCATGAATGAAAACATTATCTCTTGACGTGTAACGTGTCCATGGCCTCAGACTCCCTTACCTTTACTCCAACTCCATTATTCAGGTTGTTTCTCGCTTTCGCTCTATCAAGCACTTAGCCCTGAACTCCTGCTGTTGTCTTCCAACACTCTGCTGCTTCTTTCCTGTAACTGTCAAGGAGTTTCTGCACTCAGACTGCAGGGCGATGTTAATAAATTCCACCTTAACAAGGGTGTGATTAGCTTATTGATTCTCCCATGTTCCTCGGCACCGCAAAAATTGTCTTGCCTGATTACATTTCAGTGACACACCATGTTGACATCAGCAACCCCATATGTAAATGTAAATGCTGTAATTTTCCCTTGAACATTGAAGGTCAGGCAGCATGTCCCCACACCGCTCTGTTTTCACTATTGTATCACATTTGCACTTCCATAATATCTTGTTCTTGTCTGGTTGTCTCGTCCTCTGCAGATTGAAGAAGAAGTCTCAGTCGGTGGATATTGCCAGTCAAGGATTCTCCCCGACTCTGGTGCCAGCCTCGCCCCTCAACAAAGCTGCACCACCTGTTGCCAAGACAACTACCGTCCTTGCGGTCCAGGAAAATAACACAACCAACTCCCAGCGCCGCAGCCCCCGGTGCGGCGAGCTGAAGAGAGGCTACACCATAGGTAAGCTGAGGACTGGAACCATACCTGTCCCTGCTTATGTTCTTAATGTAGCAGCTGATCATGTCAAATCTACAACATACCTACGCATTAAATCATTTAGAAGGTGTTCAGACCAAGGATATTCAGTTGGGTTCCTTGTAATGTGAAAAAATGCAAGATAAGTCATGCAATAATTTATACAAGGCTTACATTAACAGGCTTCCTCGCGTTTTCAGTTTACTTACAGAACATTTTATCGTGCCGTAATGACGTGTTATCACATTCTCCAGCAGGGGTTACATTGTAAGCTGATACTCATCTTTGTGGTGGATGTTAATTGGTATTCAGTGCATGTGTTTATGCGTGTGCAGGATTTACGCTACCTCCAAACTGCTCACCTGAACGTCTTACAGAGGCAAACCTCACTGGTTCACACCCATGGTTTCCCATCCTCTAATTAATTTCCTACCCGCAAATTCTAATTACGTGACTCTGATGAGATTTATCCCTGTGATGAATCCTATTTTTGAGCGAGCAACTGTCTGCTGCTGTGCGTTTATTCCTGTAGTAGAGGGAAGTTTGCTACTGTGAGAATAAGTACACTTCAGGGAGTCGACTTCTCAGAGATGATGAAATGAGTTAGAGCTAAACTAATTCCACACTCATAAATGCAATGCACCGCTGTTCACTTTAGAGAAGTGATTGAGTTAGAGAGCTGGTCGTGTCAAGGTTAGAAAGAGGAGGAGTGCAGGGTGAAGTTCTCAGGTCAAACCCTTAAGAATCTCTAAAGTGACCTTTTGTCACTTTTCCTTGTATTCTTGGTGACCTTGTTGATGCTTAACTTCAATTGCTGCACCGTTACGTTTTTCTTTGCATTTCTCTGTTGCACCTTGCATAGCCACATTTATTCCCTGTAGTTGTGCTTCTAGACATGTATAAAGTTCACAAACACACGGGCAGGATTGTAGACCACCAGTTGTATCACAAATGAGCTAGTCAACAACATTGGAGGAACATGTGTTACTCAACCGCTCTGTCTGCTGGTGTCACACATTGATAAGCTTTCTACCGAGTCATCATCAATCGGCGGCGCTCTTCAGCAGGCCAGGCATCTATGCGAGTACAGATTGATTGATGGTCTTCTGTATCAGTACAGTTGGCAATGATCTATAACGGGGGACAGGTGGACCGATGATATTTCACCCTTCACTGTCACCCACTATCGACTCGATGGGGAGCGCTGGCTCTTTGGAATGCAGGGTTGGAAGTCGCAGCCATTCAGCTCTCAAATGATAAGCAACTGTGACTCGTGTTTGTTTCAGCTTTTCCCTACAGAGCAACAAATTGTACAAGCTTCTAAATATGAGTCATAGAATTTAATCATCCACTCTTGACTAATGTTGGCCCAGATGAACCACATTGAAATCAGGGCCAGTGTTTTAACCATATGACTGTTGGAAACGCTCATTATATCAGTCATTTATGCTGTTCTGTGACATAATTAGACATTGATTATTGACTCACTCTCCTCTCCAGCTCCGATCTCAACAGCATCCAGTAGGGGCATTTGCATGTGCTTAAACCCAGACCAGTCAGCTACAATAGAGCTGATAATGCTAATTTATTCTAATGGCAGAGTAATAATGTGGCAGGCAGCTTGCTGTGCTGTCTGCAAGTCTTCAGACAGACCTGTCATTAGAGGCGCGCTGCACATCCGCGCTTGACATTTTAATGTCTCAACCAATGGGCCTCCTACCGGGATGACACACAGAGCGGATTTCACCTCTGTGGAAACTGACTGATACATTGACATTGTTTTTACATTCAACCTATTGAGGTATGTGCCCACATCTGCTTGCCGTTCAGTCGTCATCACTCCAGCTGATATCAGCAAGGATGGGAGACGGCAACAAGGAAAGGGGGAGAGGAGGAAAGGCTGTCATAGCAATTCAGACTGGAGTAGATTGTTCCTGGTATAGTGGATGCATTCATCCAGGAGAGGAGACGGGATGAGACGAGACATGGTGATCTCCCAGATGTCAGCAGTGTTGCTTCCTGAAAGGGTGTGACACCTGACGCCACCTCTCCAGACTCCCACCGCCTCTGTCTGACTGTCACAGTCTCAGCACGCTGTCCTGACCTTTACGTCTTTATGGGCAGACTGTAGCCTTTATTCTCTTAACTCATTAATAATTTGCCAAACAAGGGAGTAACTAAAAACTCATGAAGTGTGACTTGAGCTTACTATTGAACTTTCACACATGCATTTAAATGCAATAAAGGGAAATGGTCTGTGTAGCTACCGTTCATTGGATCTTGACACAGATATCGGAAAACAATTTTGATTTACTACTTTGATATTTTTTACTTGGTGGGAACAAAATAATTTTCAAAAACAGTTTATGAAATTAGTTTTTTGGTTCTGAATCAGGAAGCCAATGAACAGAGGGAGGGTGCTCTCCAAAAGAACTGAGTCCAATGTTTGTGGTCTTTATTGACTTAAGTTGTATGGTAGACAGGTAGGCAGGCAGGCAGGCAGCAGAAGCTCCTAGAAGCGGCTTTGTATGGGGAACAGGGTGCAGAATGTCACAGCAGATAATGGCTTCTAAGAGGAGAGCTGCTGCACTTGTCCTCCCCCTGCTGTTCTCTACAACCTTGTTCCCTTGTTCAGTTGTGCCATTTGCTCATTCCCCACCTCTCTTACCAACTCCCCCACTCCTTCCTCTCTCCTCCTCCTACCTCTCTGTCTTCACACCCTCACTCTGTACCTTGTTATCCACTAATGTATTTCCTGTGTGTCTAACCTGGGGGTACAAGCAGGGAAGTAATCTGTCTCAAGGACAGACGGACAGCACCAGCAGATAGCTGCAAACTGGAGCATCAACCTCGGCTGCAGTCCTGAGCCGAGGCATTTTATCACGTTATGTTCTGGTCCGATTTATTCCTACACTTGGGACAGGAAAAGCACTACAGCATAAATATACAACTGCTTGTTGGAAAGTAGGCTCTCAGAACAGAGAAGTGTGCATGCTGTGCAAATTTGAAATTCTTCCTTGATCACAAATGTGTCTATTTTAGGGCTTTACAGTTATGGGTTTTATGGAAAATGCCAAATATATCTACACAGGAGAGCAGAACTCTGCATGTTTGCTATTTCTTTTCTTTTCTTTCCATAGTGGGAGTTGTGCAGAGTCAGAGAAACTAACCTCTGGCATCCGATGGGTTGTGTTTTCTTGATACTTAGCTAAAGCCACTCTCAGAGAAGATAAATATGATGAACTCTCAATAGTTGGAGGACAAGCTTTAGTTTTCAAACTCCAGCCATTTGTACACAGTACTGCTTGAGATGATAATCAATTCTGTTGAATGTTAAAATGTAGTTTCTCTCACTGCACATTTCCAAATGAGGCTTAGTTTAACACCGACTCCCTGATTTAAAACTATAGAATAAAACTGATTTATCAACATGAAGTCTGATAGGAAGTTATGGCATCCTCTTGAAGTCAACGTTGCATGTTTATTTCATGCTGGCGCTGAAGCACATCAACATCCAAGTGAGTGTGTGTGTGGCTTGCAGCCAGGAAAAAAAGGCCTGACTCTGCTAACACAGACCTGCATCTTCAGCACCTGACAGAGGAAATGTTAATAAACAAGACAGAAGCACATGTGTTGGCCAGCCTTAACACCCCAAGCTGCCATTGCCCCGTCACAGCCGCCATGTGAATGATTATTCCTCTGTTAGTTATTCATTGGATTTTCACTGCTGGGTTGAAGAGTGGTGAACTGGTGCTGGGGGAGCAATACACTAACTTGCTCTGGGCAGTTCAGAGAAAGGGACCCAGTGGCAGGAATTAAATTAGCAGCTATTCAATACATTGAAGGAAGTGTCTGTTTGGGTGTTAGCTCACTTACTGTTGGCCCTGTAGTTCAGATGTTTCACTACGCCTCTGTGTGTGTCTGTTTTTGTTAGTGTTGATGAATGCCCGTCCTTGAAAGCAGCGTGTTTCTCCGTGTTCCCTGGCAGCTGGGTTGTTGCAGCGTGATATGGGACGAGCAGCTAATCACTACGGCGGTTGACACTTGTAGCTGATTCTGCAGGCAATACAGCGATGTTGCTCCCTTTTTTGTGTTTGATGTAATTGTCTCAGGTGGCACATCTCTTGTAGCCAGGGGTGGCAATTACACACAAGACGACTTTGTTTGTTTTTTTTCTATGAATAGTAGGACAGCCACATACATTTACTGCTGGAGCGTTTTCAAAAGAGATAAGCATGCGAGTCCTGTGATTGTGTTCACATTTCACATATTATTAGTCACGTGCTTTGAACTCGCACATTGCTGGCTTATTATGCAGACACATTTCAGAATCACCCACGTCCATTTATAGACCTTTATCACGTGATGTCACAGGTCATTTGCCGTCTTGTTCAAGGAACAAAACCAAAACCCACACAAGCTTATCTCATGTTGTGTAATGCCTGTTGTAGGTGTTGAAATAAAGGAAATAGTTCAGAACTAATTGTCTAAAATGTTTCAGGAGGAGGGAGATTATATTGTTCCACAGGTGAAAATCCTCTATGTAGCTCCTCCTTTTGGATTATTTTGACTAGGAGAATCATTTTCATTCATTCTTCGTTACTTTGATGCATTTATTGTCATATGGGACAAATATGGAAACTGAAATGGAAAGATGAAACAAGCCTTGTATAGGATAATAGTGACAAATCCATCATTACAATTGCGTCTTTTTGGATGAAATTGTCTAATTCTTTCTCAACAAATTAGATATTTTAGAGAAGCTATTGGGTTATTATAATCTGAGGAACAGTTAATTCTGTTTTTGAAATGAAATGAAATGACAAACAGTTCAGTCATTCATCAGAAATTTTTTCCAGTTGTGGTTTTAAATATTTAATTTTGGACAAATCAAAATCACCTGATCGTTTCCTTCTGGCAAACGGTAAGGAAACTTCACTGTACTGAGATGGCCTTGAGTGCGAGTCAAACCTTTTTGTGTTCTCCCTGAGTGAGCAGGAGGTTTGAAGCGATGAGGAACAATGGAAGTGATGGTAACAGTGGAAATTCGGAGAAGAGAGCGAGAGAGGGAGAGTGATCATCACGCTGTGACAGCAGCACCCACAGCCATGCCATGGTGCTTTTGCCAACAGAGCTGCTTGTGTGTGCTCAGATAAGACCAAGCCTTCTTGCTTTGGGGGTAGAGGCTGATCACCTAGCTCCATACGGCAGCTTAGCCCACCACAAATCCTGTGGAGTCTTTCTCCGACTCTCTCCTACTGTGGCTTCCTCCCACATACCTTGCTTCATGTGATCTCGTCCCTCTCAGTCTTCTTGTCTCTTTTTAGGTCTCTGGGATTTCTCAGTGTCTCCATCCTTATCTGAGTGTCTGCTCACTTGATGATACAGTGTTTAGCCTTCCTAGGAAGCTTTGAAAGAACTGGAGAACAGGACTTGGTATTTGCTTGGTGCTTTGTCTTCAGAGCCTTTCTTGTCTAGATATTTGGAGAGGTGAGAAGATGCACTCTCTCCACAGTTTTGCAGTTCTTGTTCAAACAAGAACTGCAAAACTTCTGTGGGTAAGAGGTGAGGAGAACCAGCCCAGTGCAGAGCCAGGAACGCCCACCACTTGAATGAATAAGCATGATATGGTCCACTTGGAACACATCCTGTTGAAATTACAAATGTGTATGCAAAGCACGGAGACTAAGGCAGTCAAATCTTCATTTTGGGCATCATTCTGCATATCATTGAAGGGAATTAAAAGCTCCCGCAGATGCAACCTGTGAGCCTCATGTTAAGTGGCTTTCCATTACTGTTCAATATTCTGGCATTTACAGGGAAAGCTACATTTTTTTCTTTTAGTCATGGAGTTAACTTTTTAGATGGAATCATTTTTATTTTAAAGAAGCCACTCTATGAAGCAATGAAGAGGATTTCTCATTAAAACATTGTACATAAAAAAAGGAACATTATTACAATCAGACTTTGCGGCATCCCTGATAAAAAGGTCATTGACTAAATCCACCTTGTTCCCAATGGAAAGGGCATAGAGAGACCTCCAGCGTCTCACAGACTGAGGGGACAGGTAGCTGGCTGGGGTTTTCATAAACAAAATAAAAGAACACAGACATAAACACAGAACAGAGAGGTAGCGTCCACACAGGCGCTCAGTACACCCCCACCCCTGCCCTGTCCATTCACCTTAGTCCACTCGTTACATCGGACAATGTGAAGACTCTAGACAAACTATTTATTAATTAGTATAACAATAAAGCCAATACTGATCATCACGGCAATCGTTGACTTTCAGGTTTTAAAACGGATTAAAACAGCTTTTGAAATATTATAGAAGACGGGTTAATAATGTGAAAATGGTGCGGCCCACATGGTAACGTAGTCCACTTCAACCTGCCTGTGGGGCTGCAACCACACTAATCGGCACCAGAAGCAGTGAAGTCTCATTGTTCTTGTAAACTTTAATTTGGATATCTGGTCTGGATTCCCTGTGCCAGTAAACAAAAAGCAGTGACTTGTTTCATTAGCTGAGCTGCTGTCATATGGAAGGTGTTGTATATTGCTCTGCCTCATGCAGCGTTTGGAAGTGAGAGTGGCATCCTGGTGTGTGTGTGTGTGTGTGTGTGTCAGACGAACTGACAGAAGGACATGGGTGTTCTGACAGTACGTGTTCAGATGTGTCCTTGTACTCTGTTCAGTTTAATATCTGCAATTGAATAAACATGAAAGAGGTGGATAAGGATGCACATACACACACAGATTTATACACGTGCCACAGCTACACAGAAGCGGTCAGAAACCATTTCCTCAAAGGTTAATAGTATGTTTTAGTTATCCCCAGATAGCGATGGAGCAGCAGCTTTTACTCCTTACTTATTATTCTCAGAGCTGCTTCTCTTCTTCTCCAGACCAGACTAGCTGCTCCGCTGAATTAATCACCTCTCTATGGCCCTGTCTGAAAGTTATCTTTTTATCACGGCTGCAAATAATAACAGAAAAAAGACGGGACGACTGAGTGGCATGATTTCAAAGCCGTTTTTGACTAAGATGTTGCATCATTAAGCCTAAGAGAGGCTCGCTCAGCCCCTACCTGGTGTCATCAATCTCCTGCTAACCAGGTTACATTTAGAGATGTCTGGAGGAAGATTCCTGACTGGATTACATTGAATGTCATTTTAATCAATGTAAATCCATAAATCCAGACCTTCCCCAGCAAAGGGATTTGTTAATGTGACCCTGCAGCATTTGCACAGGCACGACACAGATACAGTAATAGGTTTAACCGCCGATATGAAACCGGGGTCACAGCTTGTAAATGAAAGGACAGGTCTAGATTTGTTGTTTACTCTGGATTGTAAACACAATGCATGCAGAATCATGCACGCACACAGGCACACAAAGGGAGAGATTAATTTATTCTCAGGCTGTCTCAATGTCATGAAGATCTGTATGATGTTAGTGCTGCCCCAAATGTCCTCCCGTCTGACGTTTGTCATTTCTAATCGTCTCTAGAGACCACATGTATGTAGTCCATACATCGATCCTGCGCTTTTAAGTGGCTCGCTCTCGTGCCCTTGTGTTTTCAAAAAGGAAGGCCATTAGATGGACCAGTCTTCCTTGTGCTTCTCTCAAGGGTAAAAGTTCTATCCTCAATATGCTGTTAGTGTCAACACATGCAACTGTTAAGATCGAGGTTACAACTACAAGTACACAGAGGTTTGTAACGTCTTTTTGCACTGTAACAAAATCATTACCGTTTCATCTGAAGCATAAGCAACCAATGTAAGGAAACATGTTCGCTGCAGATTTTCCCGCAGTGCTACTGTAAAGGATCTGTGGGTCAGATTTATTGGTTTGCCAGTGTAATTACGTGGACCGGGGGTCTCTTGGCGGCCTGTTCTCATCGGGCTCAATTTATAAATGCTCCAGTGCTAGTAATCCCACTGTTTCCCCACTTAGTTTGGAAAAGGCTATAGCCATCCTCTGGCTAGGATTGATTACATATAGCTCAAATGGAGAGTAAGCAGTTTTCTAGTGTCTAACGCCAGGGCCAGCCACTGCTATTGATTCATTTTACAGCTCAGGGAAAATAAGATCTGCCACTCCACATAACTGTTGATATTTGTTTCCCTCTGTCATGTATTTATGGGCTTGTTTTTTTTTTGGGAAACAGCTCTATTTTGCCTGTATCTAATATTCATGTGGTATTTCTGAGCGAAAAACCAGGTTCATGCCATTTCCCTTAGTGCAGAGGAGTTTTTATGCTCAGAATTTATTCAATGCGATTAGTCATGCTGATGTTGAATACAGGCCTCTGCTGAAGTGTTGCAAGTTCTTTAATTTATCCTTATTTTGCTATGTTTGCTTAGATCAGAATTGAAAGTTTGATATTGATATTAAAGCCCTGGTACTCTGATCAAAACACCTGCATTTACTACAAAATAATGCCGATATCAAACGTGAATATCAGTTTTCAGTGTCTCATCCTCAACCTTTGCTGCAGTCAAATCACATTTTAGTCTCTCCTCCTCAAGCTTTTGTTGTCTGTGAGTCAAAGCACTTGCATGTCAGTCACAGTGCACAGTGAAGGATCTATAAGGTTTTCCACTCAGCGGCGCAGCAGCAAGGGACAGTAAAAGTACATCAGTTTGTGTTTTTGCATGCGGAACATAATGTGACAGAGCAAAAAACTGAGTTTCTATGGAGTCGTCCTTGTGTGCATCAGCGAACTGAGAGCTTGACATCGCTCCGGTACTGAAAATCACTCGACCTCCAACGTGTTGCACAGACAAATGAAGGTAGAAAAAAAATATTAGACATACTTTTTAAGGTATCTGATGAAACACTGCCACTAATTTAACTCAGCAAAATCAGTATTTATACATCGGTGTACCTAATAAAATGACCTTTGAGTGTATGTTGTGCTGACCTAAGAGTGGCTTTCCAATATATATCAAGGAAGAGCACATACAGAACATCAGGGTTTCAGCCAGAATACAAAAACAATACTTCAAGATTGGCATCCCGTCTGTGAACTTCATGGAAAATAATCCCTAAAAATATGTTATTTGATTGAAAGAGTGAAAAACAGAATCTGATTATTCCAAGGTCAGTGTTCTGATTTACATATGACATAGACTTTGGTCGCTTTGGGTGCTTTTGGGTTGAATTTTTGTAGAATCCATTATAGTTTTTAATCATTAGGTGCGACTACAAAAGAGGGGAAAGTTGGAGGATCCTGGCTAGAGGTGGTTGGAGCTTGGCTTTAAACTGGCTTTGATTATGAGTCATCCACATCTACCTTTATACCTCCCCACCCTCTCTCTCTTCTCTTCCG
Source organism: Genypterus blacodes (assembly GCF_046128005.1). Lineage (NCBI taxonomy): Eukaryota > Metazoa > Chordata > Actinopteri > Ophidiiformes > Ophidiidae > Genypterus > Genypterus blacodes. Next base: position 3,285,990 of record NW_027466864.1, on the reverse strand, counting down.
CCTCATCCTCCTCTAGCTCTGCTTATTAGAATGAGGATGACTTTGTATTGTGCACGCTCCAGGGCCAGGTTTGCTATGCACCGGTTTATCCAAGAGGAAGAATGGCTGGAGGACAGGATTTAGCTGGCCAGTGCAGTATGCAGTCTTCACCACACGGGTCATTAGTCTGAACATTCATTGGTTGACAGATCTCTGGAAAATAGTCACAAGGAAGTTTGGTAGCAGAAGCTACATACATGAGGCTCCTTTCTTTTTCTGCTCGGGCTGCAAAAAGGCAGAGCAGTGCGCTGAACACACAAGCTTTAAACTGGAAGCTTGTTATGATAATGGGTATGGAAATGGAAATCGCATCATTGTAAAATTCAATTAGGTTCACTTAAATTCCTTTGGGTTACTTGGCTAAGTTTGTGTGTCTTTCTTTTAGCTATTATCTTAGTATTGTCTCATATAACACCACTCGTTTGTCTGGAATTGTGCGGCACTTTATAAACTTAAATTCAATAAGCTCGTAGGGATGTACAAACATGATTGAATTAAAATGACAAGGCATTAATCATACCCGTATAGTTCAGGCTCATCGTTTATTTGAAGCCTCAGGTATAAACTGCATGTCCTCTGCTCACATACTACAAAGTACAGGCGTAGGGCATCTGCCACATTGGCCTGATAGACATCCTGTATGATGTGATGTCATCTGTCCAAACACACATATTCATATTCCGTTTTAAAAATGGGAACGTAAACAGATTGTAATACTATATAATATCTTTATACTGTATGGTTGATGTCTGCCCTGCCCTTCCGCAGCCTGCAGAGTTTCCCCCCCTAGATCAGTGGGCATATGTGAACACTGTAAACACACTCACACATTCACACACTCGGCTGGCTTGCAATCACTCCGCGGAGTGGTTTGCAGTGAGAATGTCACCAACTCAATAAACCGATCCAACTCACTTGCTGTACTGTATAAGCTAAGATGGTCCTGTATATACACTATATTCCCTAGGCTTAGAGATATTATAAATAGATATAAAACCGAGCTTACCTCCTGCTTCTTCGAAAGAGTTATAGTTTGAACATGTTGTCTGTCAGAGCAAGTCTTCTCCTACAGTCAGTCATTGTTTTTCAAGACGTAGCCTTGATGCTCAAATCTAATGTATTGTTGTTATACTGAACATTGGTAAATCAACCGCAGAATAACGAGCAAAGCAAATGTGCACAAACGCTGCTGATGCTCAATTTGCAATACATTTTTTTGTAATTTTTACCAGGCAAAGGAAACTTTCTCCAGGTGAACTTCCCAGACTATTCTGACCAATCACAAAACAATTGGCAAGCCGTTGATATTTGTTTACGAATTTTGGTCCGCTGATAAATGTTACAGTATGAACACAAATCCAACCCAGAGTGAAGTGAAACATTATTCCCTGACTCAGTACAGAGAAAATTAACAAACTGTCTGAAGACAGCCTCTGAAGAAGCTGAAGAATTCCATCAACCATATACAGACTTAAAGTAGCTGAGCATTACTAATTTACTATACGAAAAGCGACAGTATCATGTAGTACCCATGATGCACAGTGTTTGTAATATTTGATGGTGGGAAAAAAAACTAATCTAAAGCTGTCTGTGTGTACTTGTATAAGAAAGATTAACAATGATCTGTGAAGGGACTCTGCGTTTATTCCCTGTGCTATAATATTCTGTAATATAATGTTGTGCTCTTCCCTGGCAGCACATGCAGTAAATTTCATAATTTACAGTAGGTTTTGGTCAGAATAGACTGGAAGTACAAGGAGACGGAGGTAAAATATGCGTAATCTTATTCAAATAAACATCTTCAAAGTTATTTATAGTCTTGTAGATGGTTAGATCATATCCCCATACAAACACAGGAAGTAATTCGTAGTAATGAGTCTGTCTCTTCAGTGAGTCCTAATTCACACTTGTTAGTCCTGTGGACTTATCCAAAAGGTTGCATCCATTTAGCTACACTAACGGCTTACACCTCGAATGATGCAATATGTCCCCGGCTCGTAATTTAACCAACAAATTATCCATCTACTGCATCTCCTGGGGGGAGAGATTCATTATCCAATTTAGTACGCTTGTGGAACGGGTGATATCAAGTGATAAATGAAGAGTGTCCGCGGTGAGGACAGTTTTACAGCAGATAGGACCTCTTAGCATCTTTGTCGGATTTAAGATGTCCGTTTGGCTCCAATTTTCTCCGGCGCTGTTGGATGTCGCTGTATCTGCAAGCAATCTCCGCTTCTAATGCCACGAACGGGAGATGAAGCTCATTGGCTGGGCTCGTAGAGCCATCTTTGTGCTTTTGTGCGTGTGTTTAGCTGAGTCCTGTGTGATTCATGGGAGGCTTTTCAAGGTAATGATGAAATATATGACTGTCTGTCTTTAAAAGAAAGCAATTAGCTCCTTCCGTTGAGTTCAGTGGAGATAATAAAGTGGACACTGACATAAAGGAGCGTTTGTTTTGTTTATCTCTCTGACGATGCTTCCGTCCTGTACGCTCTTTCTGTCTCGCTGTCAGGTTTATTGTGCGCTCAACCTTCAGTGGGGCTTTATTATTTTAATAAATTGCCCTGTATGAAGAAAGCAGTGGTGCGTGTCTGATGCTTGTACCTTCCTCTTCCCTTCCTCCTCCGCCCCCTCTCTCTTTCAAATTGACCATTGCCATTTCCCCCCACCTCCTCTCTACCCGAAATGAACAATTACCTGGAGGCAGACGTAGAGACAGCATTTGCAGTTTGACTCCTCATCATAAGCGGCACACTCACTCAGGAATAAAATGCATAAAGGGAGGCGAATAGAGCGAGGGAGAGAAAGCGTCACTCGGTAGACGGATGTTTTCTTCCGGCTAAGCCAGTGGTCATCATTCGTCGGGGGCCACCCGGGCCTTCAGGGCGGCCGCAGACAGCACAGACACCCACAGAGGATAGATGACCATGAGCGGGGGCAGTGGAAGTGCCGCTGAAAGATAGCTTGCTCTGACGCCACTAGTCATCGATCACCACCCCGCCACCCTGCGGAACTGTCCAGATAGAGAAACCCAGGCAATGACTGGGCTGAATTGTTGCACCAGTGGGACAGTGTCAGTCTGGATGTGACAGCGACACCTCAGCCATTGTCCCCTCTTCTATTTTAGAGTCAACGCGACTACATGGAGGCTTGTTATTGCATTGTGAAATCATGTGTTAGGGTTTGGGGCATTTGACTCATTCTAGATTCTCAGCACTTTTATTGCAATAATTTGAAAGGAGTTTTAAATTAAATGTGCCAAAGGATTTCTAAATTTAGCGCTTCAAGGAGGTGATTGTATTTGCTTACGTCCTGCTTTTTATTAATTATGTAGTTGTAGATTTGGCAAAACAGTTGTGAGTGATTCTTAAAGCTAACAGCTGCTTCCAATTTGTAGCCTTGAGCCGTAGAGAGAGTAAACATCAGCACTTATTCCTATGAGTGAAGATCCCCGTGTGTGTGTTCAAAGACGAGCTTTTGGAGACATGTCAATATATCACGTACACCCAAGAAATATGTAGCAAGCTAAATATCTGGATCCCTCATGTAGGGGAGTCTAAATCCTGAAGTGTGAAATGTGTTTGTGGCTGGCAAGGGGGAGGGAGTTGCAACACCTGCAAATACATCGGAAAGCATTGCCAGAAGAAAGGCTCCACCTATTCCCGGTTCTGCTTTCATGACTTCATGTAGTTTGGACACTGTACAGTGATTCTTTCTGGTGAAATATCTTGAAATTTGTGACCCCCTGTCACCTGTCGGTCATGTAGTTTGACAGTGTTGTGAACAGCACATTGATCTGTGACAACTTTGACGTTTTGTCACATTTTGTGTTCATTTTGAATTTTGTCTGTCTGTTTTTGTGATTGTTCCCTCCAACTTCTCCTCTTGCCGCCGATAGTCAGAAGTTGTTTGGATCCAATGAATTGGAATGTCTGAGCACCAGCTGGTTTTGTGTGATAAACCGGTGACCTCAGGGTTTGCTTTCCTTGAATTTCTTTGGTTGCATCCTACGATAGGTCCCAGTTCCCCCTTGACCTTGAACAGCAAATGGGATCTTTAAAGAAAGGAATGGAAGAAAATGGGTGGACTGTATGGAAGTTGCATTAGAAATCATTGTCGGATTGTTCAGCTAAACATGTCTACTAGAGCATGACAGATGATTTTGGAACCAACGTCACATCACATTTTGGATGTGACCAATTTGCCTGGATTCACCTTTCAGCACAAAATTGGCTCTTATGAAGCTATATAATAAAGGCAACTTTGTTTAAAGAGATCAAACATACAAAGCCTTCAATGCTCATGTGAAAGGACAAAAATGACTCAGTGCTGCTGGTATGACATCACTCACATTTATGTAACCACAGTTGTGTAATTAAAGAGCCCTATTTCTTTCTTTGGATCTAGTGATTCAGCTTGCGTTGTCACTATCCTCACAGACCCCATGCAGCATTTGATTCATGTTTCTCTCATGAATACTTAGACGCTGCCGTCAAAGTGGAAAACATGCTCATCTGTTATAGAGTTGACAGCTTTTGAGTGAAAAAGCTTTGGAGAGGTGCTGTTAAACACCTGGGACTGCTGCCTTTGCCTGGGTGTCTGGAGCAGATTACTCCAGCAGCTAACTGTCTTTATTGGCCCTCATCTTGTTTATGCTATTTGTACAGACTGCCAGATAATAGACAGAATGTCCATAAAACACAGAAGAGTGGCTGCTGCGTATTTCACCTCCAGCTCGAGATATGCTCTGAGATATGCTCTAAAATGTGCCATGAAAAGATCCATCACTTGGGAGAGAAGTATCTCCTTTGCTTTACATACACCGACAAACCCTCACAATTAGCACTCAGTGAGATGCATGTTTGTGTTTGCCAGCAGGTGCATGGTTGTCACCGCGAGTGAATTCAGAGAGTGTGTGTGTGTGTGTGTGTGTGTGTGTGTGTGTGTGTGTGTGTGTGTGTGTGTGTGTGTGTGTGTGTGTGTGTGTGTGTGTGTGTGTGTGTGTGTGTGTGTGTGTGTGTGTGTGTGTGTGTGTGTGTGTGTGTGTGTGTGTGTGTGTGTGTGTGTGTGTGTGTGTGTGTGTGTGTGTGTGTGTGTGTGTGTGTGTGTGTGTGTGTGTGTGTGTGTGTGTGTGTTCGTTCCACAGCATAAATGTTGGTGTTCACACCAGCATGCTGCAGCTCTGCTTATGTAACCTGTTTGTGTATTCCGACCATCCGTTGATGGTGGAAAAGCTGCAACTCCCAAGAGGCCTTCATGTTTGTTGTTCCGTAATGAAAGCCTTCCTCCTCTCAAGATTAGGCTGCAGCCTACCTGGCTCTCACCGGGAAACGACTGAGATTAACACACACTCCCCATTGCCGTGCTCCCAGACAATGACAAAGCCTCACACGCAAGACCCCTTGAAGGGATTTGGCTGGCAGCTGCTGACACTAGAAGGTTTTTTAGCAGATACTTGTATAACAAGTGTTCACCAGGTCAAAGGCATTTGACAAATAATGCACTGACTGGTAAGTGTGAGAAAAAAACCAAGATCTGATCATGTTAGTAAATTATTTTGGAAACTGTTTTGAATTTGCATGTGTTTACATGCAGTGTAACATGTGCAAAAAAATGAAGTCATCAATGTTGCTTTAATACTAATACCAAACGCACAATACATCCAATCTACTTGCTCAACTATTTAAAAAAAAATATATATATATATAGATATACAAACTGTAATTCAAATAACATTGAGACAGTGTGGTAAATGTACATTAAAAATAGAAAGCAATGATTGGAAAATGATCTTTTTCCTCTACCTAATTAAGAACATTACAAATATCAGATAATTAATGTCATAACTAATCAACTTCTTTGTATTTTTGTAATTATACAGTCATTCTAAATTTGATGCCTGCAAGTTATCCAAACCATGGGCACTCACACACCCTCATACCATGACAGACGCTGGCTCACAGTTGGGATGGTTCTGTCCTCTTTGGTCCTGAGACCAGGACGTCCATTATGTCCAATAAGACTCTGAAAGGTCAACTGGTTTGTGCAGTTTTACACAAACTGGTCAACCTTGAACCATCCAACCAAACTTGTTTAGCATTCCCAGTCTTAGTTTAGTTAGTATTACAAAAAATAAGAATAGATGAATAGATCAAATAAAGTTGATCCATGGGGAAGGTTATTATTTAGCATTTGGTCTGTTTTCAATTAAGTATAGGGAAAAAGCTATTTTACAAATTTTCACTTTTGTGGAAGAGTGGTTTGTACGTCCAGCAGAGGATTGTGTTTTTAGCACAATGTGAATTCTTTAGTTTTGCCATTCTGTTCACACTTGAGGTTAATTTAATAAAAGGTGTTGGCGTCTGCTAGGAAAATAGACCTCGAGAACTATATTTGGTTTTATTGTTTATTCTGCAAAGAGGGAAAGTATATCTCTTAACCCAACCGGTTGAAACATAGATGGAGCAACCCAGTCAGCCTCCCTCTGAGGATGTTATGGATGATTTGATGACTGCTCTGGGCAGCTGTACAGCAGCACAGTATATCACGCAGCTACTAGGCCTTGTGGGGTGGCAGTGGGCCAGTCTGAGACCCGTCTAAACACACTGTTCAAGTGCCAAGTGTCCCAGCAGGGCCCCTGAGCGAGGTCTGAAACAGGACCAAATAAAATCTCCTGACTGCTTGCCCATCGTACATCATCAAGGCACTAAAGTGATGGTGAGAATTAAGAAGGCAAGTATTCAAGAAAATTGTATTGTCATCTGTTTACACTATTGTGTCAGTCAACTCCAAAAGACAATATTACAGTCAGTGGTCAGTCTTTTTAACAAATGCTTACCCAAACTCTGTTTTCATCTTTTTGCTGAGAACACCAAAAACCCTGCACTCTCCACTGTCACCACTAGATGGAGCACATTCTGTATTCATTATAGCCTTGTCTCAATCTCAAATCACAACGATTCAATCCACTAGATTATAACCACTTTTTCAGTCTCAGCTCAGTCGCTGCAGCTAACAGGCAAGCAACACATGTAGGTAATTGATACTGCTTTGCAAAGACATCTTGGCCTTCTCTGGAGTGAATTGGGGAACAAATGGAGGTAGGTCCTCATTTCGGTCACTTTTGTGATTCCTCATAGACAGAACAGGATTATTTGACACCTGACTCCTGCCCCACCGCTCTTCTGCCCTTAAATGAATAATGCATCATTTTTAGTTCACTACCCAAGTCGGGTGCCCAATTATTTCACCCTGTTCTGGTCTGCTAGCTTTTCACTTTTCCCTCAGTCATTTACCCAATGTGCAAATGCCATCTTCTACCCCTCACTGGACCAGCAGATGCTTTTATGGTACAGGTATTAGAGTTCTCGTTATACCCCTTAAGTCACATAGGAGCACATAAGTGTACTTTGGCTGGCAATGTGAGAGTCTCAATTTATTAGAATGTTATTATAGTGGAAGTCAGATGGATGTCATTCACTTGGGCGCCATAGAGCCCCGCACTTCATTTCAAGAAATATTCTAGCAACAGCCTGGAAATTGGTGCAGGTTGTGCTGGGTGTAACTTTATTTCTTTGTAAAAATGTTCAAAGTCCCTGTGATCTGAAGTTCATATGATCTGAACTGAATTATCTTATTAATAATAAACTCAACATTAAACCTGCTTGTGATTAAGTAGTTAAAATAGAGACTAGAAAATGAAATGGTTGGGTTTCTTTCACAAAAAACACACCCATGCATTTGCAAACAGTCAATCAAGAATACTGAAGATGGAGAGATAAAAGTTGAAGTGTTTTTCTGCAGTTTGTATACACAATTCCTCACTGCATCAGATGACTGGAAGTATCAACCCTGACCTCTTGGGGGCAACACTGGCAAATTATTTAAGTTTTAAATGATTAAACGAGTCCCATCAATTGTACTTGCAGCGCCCCTGGTGGTATGACAGATGACTTTCAGTTGCTTTTTAATAGCCTAAATCGCCCCATACGCCCACGATGCTCTTGTGTTCTGTGTCAGTCTTGGAGCAATCACACTGATAACTACTCAAATTCATTATACGCACAATGAAGTTATTGTCTAATTCTATTTAGATTCAGTGGCTTGGTCCCAGTTGGTCCCACATCAACCATGGTCCGGGCTGGGGCGGCTCTCACCACTAATCATATTTATTTTAATCCTATAAAGTAATTTTTAAATGAATGAATTCGATAGTTCTTGCACTTTGACCAGCTGTCCAATGTAAACAAACAAAGTAGGCTGCTGTGAGGGGAGCTTGTTGCGCCCGCCGCTCAGCTTGACTCCACTAGGGGCAAAAGTTTTCAGTTGTGTACGTGTTTCAGACAAGTTACCGTTCAGGAATGCGTGTAAGAACATTTACACACCGCAGGTTTCGGCTTGTTTCCTGTTGCCTGAAGTGGTTTTACCAGCTGCTTTCTCTCACTGTAAACGGGTGTTCTTAGCGTTAGAAATGGACTATTTAATGTCCATAACTGGCAGCGGCGCCAGAGCTGTCAGAGACGCGATCTCTCATAGAGTCTCCGCCGGGCTGGAGCTCGTTCAAAACCAAATGGAAGTACAAGAAGCCAGGACACCGTACGACAGTCTCCAGCCTAGCTCCAAAGATGCTTGGTCAAACACCCAGAGAGGTTGGTAGCTTGTTTGGAGTAACTGCGGTTGTGTATTTTAATTTTACGGTCCGTTTCCTCCACCCATACAAACTTTCCTCAGCTGAAGTGTTCGTTGTTTGACGTGTCCCCGCTTCCGGGGGAAATTTGCTTGCTTGTCAGAATACAAAATTTGACTTCTGAGCAAAAAGCGTCGCTCTAAAATCCGGCGAGGTTTTGTGTGTCCAACAACAGGTTTGCAAACAATATTTGGACTTTTCGCCCCATTAGACCTCAGAGGAGACGACACTCCAGTGCTCACTCAGGGAAAGGCAACGTGTATGCGCAGCGTCAGCACGACTTCTGCCTTTCTAAAAGTGTAAATATTACCTCTATAAAGCTCCGTGGTTTATATTCCTTCATACCGAATTAACTTGAAAACAGGGACTCATTTTAAACTGTCAGACTAATTGTTTTTAATTCGCGCATTTGTTGTTTATAGTAGGAAAAGTGTAAATGTCCCTCTTTTCACTGAAGCTATGGAACAGGAACATGCCGTCAGATGAAGCGGTGACGTGCAGACGTAATTTTGTTCAGTGACCAAACAGCTCATGGTTTACTTTCTAATGCATTTTTACAATGTCATTTGATATTGATATAAAAAAAAGTTTTGTTGCATATTCATGAATAACATTCCGTCGAAGTACCAGAGTAATAATAACCAAATCACCCTTTTCTTTTCTTTTTTACTTTAACTTTATTATTCATTATTTAAAAAAAAAAAAATACAAATACAACATCCAACAATTACAACACAACTTGCTGGTGGGCTTCAAGTTGGCCTTTCTTTCCATCCTTAGGTAGTTCTTCAAGTACAAAAAAATCCAGGATCCAGCGTATATCAATTTCCATTATGTTTTCAATCTCCTGTTTTATGTCTTTGCAAAATCCCTGCAATACACCACTGTCCCAAAAGACATGTGAATGATCCCCAATCACCCCTCACTTCCTCCAGCACAGGGCTGATGAGGTGTTCATGTCAAACATTCAACTTTGAAATTATCAGTGGGGTCCTGAAAAACCTCCTTTTTGTCTTCCAATCGAACTTCTTCCGTAGCTCTGCTATCAATACGTTTGTGACAGCTCATACACAAATTCCCCCACGTCTTATTTTCAATACTAATGCTGATTTCTAACCCCAACTTGTCTGCCATGTCTGCTAATATGGATGTGTAGATGGCGGAGATATGATATTTACCTTGTAGGTGTTTCACTATTACCATAAAAGATAATCCTTAAATCTTTTTGGGTTTCTTTTATTCAAATTTAATTCTCTGCGGCTGTTAATGTGGTGTACTTATATTGCCGTATGAATTTGGATATGAGCTTGTTCATTGAATCAAATGTAGACATGGTTATCCAAATAGGCAGAGATTAAAGTAAGTAGAGGAGTCTGAGCATCACTGTTTCTACTCCACCACATCAAGAAAAGAAAGAGGACATCCCACAGCTTCCTTCATTTGCTTAAGTAACTTGCTGTACCACACTTTTCGTGTTGATAACAGGGCAGAGATATATGACCACTAATCTCTGGGAAGAAAAACAAAATGCAGTGCCAGTTTGGCCGTCCTTGCAAGTGACATTATGTCATGTATATAGAAGTTAACAACTCAGAAGGAGTTTTGTTCAAGTTATCTGATTGTGTTAGTCAAACCCTCTATTTCAGCCTAAATGACCCTTTTAGGTTTTAAGATTTCATTACTTTCCACGTTTTGTCTTCCCCCTCCCTCTATCCAGCTGTCCTCTGTGCATTCTGTCCAGCCACTCTCTCTCTCTCTCTCTCTCTCTCTCTCTCTCCCTCTCCCTCTCCCTGAACTGCCCTGTGATTGTGAGCTCCGTCAGCATTGGGGGTGGCATCCATCAGTGTTGGAAAGTGTAGCCCCTTCACCTTCACGTGTTTATTGACATATCCGACCTGTGTCCTTTATTTACTAACAGTGTTCAAAGTAGTCCTGTTTGCCGTGGAATGGTTTGCAAAGTAAACATAGTTTGGAAAGTAAAGATTTACTTGATTTACTGAGAACCTTCACAAATGTGGAATAGTTTCTGACCCCAGGCTACTATCGTCTCTTTAACTGTAGAGTCTAAATCTTAAAGTGATAGCTCTTGGAGTGTCTGTTGCGTTCACCGCAAGTCGCCACTTTCCATCCTCAAAAATTTATCCGATTCAGTCTATACATTTGTAAAAGAAACAGGAAGTTCACATTCGCTTCCTCATTTGCAACACCAACTGTGACTTATTTGTTGATTGAATTTGTTGACATACAATTGGGATCCTCTAGTTGCTTCCCTGCCTGATTTGTGTTGATGATAATTTCTTCCTTTTGTGTTTGTTGTGACTTCACTATGGCAGCAACAACTGAGGCATTCCAAATATTTCAGATGAGCAGGCAGTGCATGCTTAAACCATCCAAGCAGCGTGTGCACAAGAATGTCCTGGAGGCTTTTTTTCACATTGGGGAGTATGTGTTAATGAAGATTGGATTGAAGTTTGCTTCTCTAACACAATTTATTATGAACTCCATCAGCGCCTTTTCTGACTCTAAATTAAAAGTGCAGAAATGTCAGGCTGCTGGAGTGAAAAGCAGAAAAGGCTGTAAGATCAGCAACCGGTTTTACACGAGTCATCCTAAAATGACAAACATTTTCCTTGTTCGTTCTACAACCACAATGTTGAAGTGTTAGGATGCATTTTCGCCCTGTTCTCCTTTTGAATGTACAGAGGTTACAGCTCATGCAGAGTCATCTGGCTCAGAGCTAGGTGGCAGGCAGGTCAATTGTTCAGTCTAATTAGGACAGAGATTAATCAGATGCATGCACTGCTGCTCTTGAAATGCTACGGATGGCGGTGGGGTTCATTAACAGTCCCTGTGCCTGTCTTAGCAGCTGTAGTGTGGGCTGCAGGGGCAGCTGGTGTCTACAGGCTACTGGCCCTGCTGAGGGGAATGAATGAGCCCAACCAGACATGGAGTCAGGTAGTGGAAGTGATAAATTGAAGGTAATGTTAAAGAGGAAGGGTGTTATAGAGTTACAGGGAGTTAGTAAATTGAAATGTGTGGTTTCGCCCTCAACTGGTTGCACCAGTTATGTGCGACAATTCAAAGAACCTGGAGAGGAACGCTGTGTGGGATCTTTCCTGGCTTTATGTTCAACAGCAAGGTGCTAGCAGCATGAATGTAGGATGTTATGGAGCTTATTATGCTTTGTAGATAGATACTGTGTGATATGGAGATGGAAGGACACAATTACAGCTTGATCTTAATACAGAGATAACACCAAAAGCTAAGCCTGTGACTTTTTGAGTCACTTTGAAGGCCCGAGTCAAAAGCCAAATAATGTCTCAGCCTTGACAAAATGACTGATATCACAGCAGCGTGTACGCTAGGGCTTCAAACACCTATATAATTTTGGATCTGTACCCTCATGTCTCAACCCCCAACTCTGTCTGGCTCAGTCTCAGCGTCCCCCTCTTGAGATTTTGCTCATACTTTTGGCACATCAAAGGGCAGCATGAACTTGATGCTCACAAAGTTCATCTTCAGGATCATCTTCACAAGTTTTACACCCTTTATGAGCACTTTTAAAGCTATCATTAGATCCGCCAAAGCAGATTACAAAACACCAGCAAGCATTGCAACACACACCACAGCACGGTGTTCTCCTCCTTGATCCTCTGCCATCATTCAGCCTTATACTTATGCTGTTGTATAATTACAAAAACATATGACGTTGATCAGTTTAAACAATCATCTTGTACAACGCTGATGAAATCGGCAAAGAGGAAGGAAGTCCTGCTGTGAAAGAAGACAGTGGTTTTCTTTAGTAATAAATCTGAACTGTCCTCTTGACTTAAAAATCCTTTCCAAGTTCTTTAAATTATTTTGTAACAGTTGTTTGCAAATGCTTACAGCTGTGGTTCCCAAACTTTTTCTTTAGCGCCCCCCTTATATAGATCCAAAGTTTTTCGCAACAACAAAACAAACAACTTTTTTTAAATTAAGTTCAGCAGATTGCCGTTAAGTCATGAGGTCAATGACCAGCTGATGAGATTTTGAGGCTAATCCATTTGGTGCATCCCTAATCATTTACATTCTCATTTAGTCATTTGGCAGACGCTCTTATCCAAAGCGATACAACGCGGCAAAGATTTGGTCCAGAGAGAACAACAAGAGTAAGTCCAAAGAACCCAGTAAGACGTTCTTGGACGATTAGGTGAATGTGTCCAATATAGAGATGGGTTTTTAACCATTTTTTAAAGACAGAGAAAGACTCAGCGGTTCCAATGGAATGTGATAACTAACTCCACCACCTTGGGACCACAAAGGGGAACTGCCTGATTTAGTGCTGTGGAAATGTTGGTGGCTTAAAGTTATGTGGAAATGCATAGTTTTCAGTTAAAGTAATTTTTTGGTGGTTGGGGACGAGCCCCCACTGCTCTTTTTTTCAGTTCTTGCTTCGTATAAGCTTGTTACATTGGAAAGGATAAACATTTACTACTCAAACTGTCAAAGGCTAGTCTTTGTTTCATTACCAAGGAGAGAGAAGACTCGCCAAGTTGTCAAACCTCATCCCCCCCATGTGATATTTGGATCAATCATCTCTGTGGACTTGTTTTGGCTGGATGGAAAGTTAAGCTGTCTGTGTTGGTGACAGGGCCTTTGTTACTAGTTTGCCATTACAGACTGTAGTTAGAAAAGTGGTGCACGTGTCGGGAGCATTTTGGATTACTCATCCCTCCATAGAATTTGCTGACAATCTTTATTTAATACACTGCTCACAATGTACAAAGTGTGTATACATGCATATTACCCCAGTATTTTGTCTCTAGACTATATGACATTTGCAAAATACAGGATCTTATGTGAATTGTGACTCCTGATCTGGACCCATTGGCTCAATAAAAAGATCTGATAATGCAGAGTTTGTGTTTCTCATAGCTGAGCTCATCACTTCTCCCGCTATTGATTGGAGCTGTAACCTGAGAGGTTAGTGTTGCGGCAGAGATGGAGACTTCCAGCTAAGGCTCCAACAGGTGACGTAAACCAGTTTAGATACACTGATATACCAACGGTGTGTATAAAACAAGGTTGCTCGTGTTGGAAATATTTCATTATTATTGCTTGCAAAGATGAATTCTCTCTTGAGGAAAAGGCAAAGTTATCACATTAGGAAGATTGCATCAAAATAATGAATCAACACTGGTCATCATTAGCAGTGTTGCCTTTAAAGTCACGAAGAAGATGAATCATGAAATTGTTTTGGATGCTACAACAACCATTAGGTGTGTATAAATCATCATCATTGATCGTGCCAGTGCAGGGTTAGACCTCAGCCATATCATTAATCACGTCCCCTTTTACCCCCCACTCTCAATCCTCCCACCTCCAACTTTGACTTGCAAGAGAAATATTGCCCACAGTGCAATAACCCTAACGCCAAAGGCTGGAGGAATCGCAGTGTGATTAGTGAGCCTGACATCTGAGTGCATGTGACAGCAGAGAGGAGGAGGAGGAAGAGGACGGAAAGTCTTGTGGCTAAGCGCTGCCTCCTGTTGTCAGCTGATGTTGATGTTGGATACAGTGATGTGTGTGTCAGTGCTCTCTTTGTCTTTCAGGTGGAAGGTTTTAAGCTGTTGCAGATAAAGTTGATTCATTTCAAAATGTAAGGCGCACAAAAGCAGAGTGCATTTTGTCTTTGTGGGGTGAGGGGATAATATGAGGACAGATCAAGTGCTGCCTCTTCTTGCATGACTACACACACAAACAACACACACACACACACACACACACACACACACACACACACACACACACACACACACACACACACACACACACACTAAGACACAAATTGCTGTTCTAGCAAAGTTTCCCATAAAAGCTGAGTGGTTGTATAGGTTGGTCCACGGAGGCTGGCAGTGTAATATAGAGCGCTGAGTGGTACTGAGTGTTGGCAAAGGGATGTTGCCTGTCACAATGTGTTCAATGTGTTTTCAGTTGACAACTTCACTAAACCCATGTATATTCATTACAATGAAAATAGTGCATCAGTAGCGCCGCAGTAGTCACAAAGCAATGGTGGCCCGTTTCCAGATTTTCACCTGCCTCCTGTGGAATTCAGAAATTCTCCTGAGTATATGCTGAGGCTTTTATCATGCATTGCCATATCTTTGCTGCATTTTAGCAAAGATATTAGAGAATTGTACTTGGTTTGTTATAGGTTTTATGATTGTGTCAAAACAGCCGCAGTCTGACTTGTCAGGTCGGGAATAGATGCGGCTTTGTCATCATTCCAACTCAACATTTGTCATCATTTAGCACTTTGGGCCTCACAAGAAAGATGGAGGAAAACGGTGATGCAGCGTTTCAGAGGAGAGACAATGAAGTTAGAGATCTAATAATGGCCTACATGTCAGGGTTGTTGTTTGTGTTTATTAAAGCAAAAATCATTACTGTTTCAAAGCGCAAAAGTATGAGGCTGCTGCAGGATTTAGATTTTGATATTACATAAGCACTGTGTCTATGACTTGTGACTTTGAAACCTGTTGGCCCACATTCTAATTTTCGTCTTCTTGAAAGCAGAGCGTGCGCTACACTTACGCCCCACTGACATTGGTGCCTAGTATTGTAATCTGAGTGTTAGATTTTATGATGTGCTGGTTCGAATTGTAAGGCATTCCTTTGCATAAACATTGTCACACAACAACTTATCAACTACATTGGCAATTAATAGTTGCCAACAATTTTCAAATGCAATTAGTTGATCTACTTGATTAAGCAGACTATGGCATGCAGTGTCAATATGACTTGGGAAATATGGCTGGAGGACTGAAAACTATTTATTGTATCCACAATCCAGAAGGCTGTGACTTGGCAAATGACATGGGAACACATTGGCTCTGTATGTATATCTGAAAAGCAAACATGTCAAATCTCGGACTGCTAATTGACCTAAAGGGAGTGTGTGGCATCATGACATGGCTTGTGTTTTGAAGCAAGGAATAATTGCACCTGTAATTATTCATTTGTGACCAACCTGAAAAACAACATTACGTTACATTACATAATCATTTATAGTCATCCTCCTGTAGCGGAATAATCATAAGCTGAGCTTTCTGAGGCAAGGAAAATACCTCCTCTGTAGTTCATAGTAATCAATAATCAAAGTAGTTTTATGTTGCAGCCCTAAATGTGGCTTGAAATGGATCTGAGAATATCTGATTCCATGTGCTTTTATACTACACCCCGGAATCACAAACAGCCCCCCAATCCAAATTAAAGCAAATGATAAAGCAGCAAGATTTGACGTCTACATTTCTGTTTAAGACAACCTTAATCATATTCTTGTCCTTATCCATTTAGTTCCAGTGGATTTTAAAGTCAAAATGTACTTAAATACCCATTAACGTCCATAATTGCTGCAGCTATGCTCCCTCATTCTATTATAGGAAATGTAGCAGCAGAAGTACTGTCTGCTTAAACTACTCAGGTTGTCCTTTATCATTATAATATTAAGCTTTAAGCATAAGCTTCATAGAGACAGCATTGCAACATTTGCCAGGTATTTCTATATTTGCATCTAGCCCCTGTGCATCACAAGCTGCTAAACCACTGGTGCAGTCTGCGCATCCTCGCCAACTATTGGGAAAGTCTACATCAGTATACTGTAAGTATCCCTGCATAGCACCTGTTCAGTGTGACTGTGGTGCAGAGCAGTTGCTTGTGCTACTGTTTAGGGGTATTCTAAAAATAACATTTGGGGAGGACTCTATCGCCAGCAGGCAGAGAAAACATGGGAGCGGAGAGAAATTGGCTGTTTGCGTATTCGCTCCACGAGGGAATGTTAGTCATATAGTTTGTCAACTCTCAAATCCCCTCCCAGCCTCAGTTTGTCATGGCTCTGTACAGACTGAGGGAAGTAGTACATATTTAGCTGTGTTTCATTCTCAGCAGATTGCACGGGTAAAGAACACAATGTTTTTAGAAGACGTACACAATACAGTAGCATTCACATTAAGGTAATGTCTTGAGATGAATGGCCAGGTAGGAGGGCAGCATTTCTCTCAAGTACCTATTGACAAAACACAACATTCTGTATTCTGGGTCTGAGGTGTTTTTGTAGGTTTCATACCCATTATTTTAACCCTAGATAGGTGCTGTGATCATTATGGAATGGTATCGACTGAAAAATCTGCATTCTTGATATTCTTCCCAATATTGGATGATGTTTTTTTTATTAACAGTTGAAAGGGATGCTAAAATACTTTGTTTTGTGTCCATGTTGTGTGAGTAGAGAAAAAAAAATATTTCTTCACTATACTGCTTAAAAAGTAAGTATGTTGTATGATTGTCATCCGGGTATTTAAGGTTAGGGTTAGGATTAGCTAATTTTGTCTCGACTTATTTGGCCTTGGTAGAGGTATGCACTCAGAGTGTCTTCCTTTTGATTTCTGTCTTTGTCTCGCTCAGGGGACATGTTGCCAATATTAGTGTAATTTGGTCTTGGCATTGCTTCCTACTTTTTCATGGTGACATTTTTTTATGGCTGTTGCTAGGAGTTTATCATTGCTGCTCCTGATTGAATGTTAGCAAGGACAGAGTGAAACAATTGGCCGAGGAGGGAACACATCTGGCGGTAGCTGGACTAATCAGTGGTCCGTTCTCAGTGAGAAATTGTGCTGCCTGTCTGCTACTCGGCAAACATATTGTAAGATGGCAGCAAGGCTGTGATGCGTTCATCAGTTGAAATGGGACATTTTTTGTTAGTGATTCATTACAAACTTTCATGTGACCCTAAGTGTCTCCATTTCAGAAATCTACAGTATCGCTCAGCAGGGGTTCATCACAGTTTGCATGTCACAGATTCTCAAATAGACTATTGGAGACACTACAGTGCATGCGTATGCTGTACACGAGGGGATTGTGAAGGTGATTTAAATGAGGCACATGAAACTGTTCTGTGCCTGGAGCAAGGACGGAGCCGGTGCTGATACCCACTGCATTCCCTCCTGCGTTGTCATGTTGTCTCAGACGGTATCTTGCCATGAGCCATCCTGATGGGGCCGTGGTCATTATCACGCATTTCTTTACTTAAGTTGCTCAGAAAGGCATGACTTCTTGTGACCGTTCACGTCCCGGCGTGGTGAGAGGCAGCCTTTGTTTTCCTGACAGAGTGGCTTCTTTCAGCTGCAGAGTCGCTCAGTTGCCCTTACAGTTGACCGAGTGTTATTGTAATCCCAGCCATTAATGAGCCAAGTAAAACGTCCTTTATTGAAAATGACAACAAAATCGCTTTCACTGTGGCAACTGTTGTACTTGGTTGAACAACAAATTAGATAACTAGCAGCCTCGGTTCAGCCCTATTACAAGATTTTCCACTGCACGGTTAAACCAAGATAACTGCATTTACTAGGTCACTCCTGTCACACTGTGCATTTACATTTGCAATACTTAACTAGCATGGTAAAATGATTGAGCAGGACATATCAAAGGTTTAAAAACAAATCCCGCAATTAACATGCCTGCATGTTTCCAAAATGAAAACGTTACATCATCAAATGCAGATGGATTGCAGGAAACCAACAAGCTGCCATTTATGGACCTTGTAAAACAGAAAACAAGGCTTATTTAGGGACAACAGATGCTTCTGATTTCCTGTGGAGTGGGATGAAACCAGACTGTTATTGAAGATGCCCTGTGTGGAGCTTGTCTGTGTACAGAGTGTGAATAAAATGCCCATTTCTTGTGCCACCATCCATATTGAGGTTTAATTTTAGCCCCATCACTGCCTCACCATGTGCAAACACCCCTGCAGCTCCTAATGCATATCTCTGTTTTTCTCTTCTGCCCTTTGTAGCTCTCTATCCGTTTCTCCCACTCTTCCCGTTCTCTATTATATGTGAATCCGTGATATTTATGTTAACCCATATCATGTAAAGCCTGTACTTTGTAAGGTTTGACAACTGCCTGTAAAAGCTCACATGTGAAGTCTTTAACAACAGCAACATATCGCATAAATCGTCACAAATCCAGTGTTTACTACCACAGTTGGGTGTTATGTAGACTGCTGTACCGCCCTGACCTGCAGTTCGGCAAAGACCGAGATTATATTTCACAACATGAAAGCAGAGAATCTCCGTTATGACGCGTTTGCCTCAAATAGCACATAAAATGCAATCATCCGCTATCTAGAGCTACAATTTGTATGCCCACACATCGTAGCCTCACTGGCAGTAATCGCCTTTCCGTCGTTTTCATTTTGGTGCTGAATTACTGAGTCGGTACACGCCCACAGTGTACGCTCTCATGTATGCTATCGTGGCGATGATATCTACTTGTGCAAGGTTTTAATGGTGCCACAGGTTATTTACTCCAGTTTAATTTTCTATACAATAGCCTCTTACACAAGAAATTAAACACAAGTACGGTCATTAGCAATGTGGATATGATGGACAAGCAGGTAGATCCATTCATCGCCCCATTATAATCATCCATCTAATACATTTGAAATGATGATGATAACTTGAAAAATAGCTTTTAAAAGCTTAGGTGACCCCTCCATCAGCTTTACCTGCATGGTATTTACACCTGAAGTTGATCTGATTTCCCTCACGCTCTGCCAGGCAGTCCTGAGCCCCTAAAAAAGCAACACTGGTGTATGACTCATGTGTTTAGCTATCCAAGTTCACTGACGACAGAAAAACAAATAAAGGGACTCATTAGTTATTTGCAGCACTGAAAAACGAAAACAAAGCTGAAGCAAGGCTGCTACGGGCATTGGGTCAGTGCGGTCTACACCTTTTGCTAAAACTTGTACAGAGCCCTGTTCCAGTTTAAATTCATATTTGTATTTATGCCAAAAGCAATACTATGCAAAATTAAAGCTGAACTGCTGCTTGTTCTTACTGCTAAGCCCTAACTGAACACCAAAGTCATCCCCCTTTTCTAGGTTTTTTCCAATCCCAAGAGTCTTTTTCCAGTTTCTTTTATCTCTCTTCCTATCTTCAGCTACTGACTTTCATCTGCTTCCATCTGCCTTATGCCTTCATCGCCCATCCTCACCCAACCCCCTTCCTCCTCATAGAAAATGTTCCATCTTGAGCTGTCATCCTTTAATTACTATGTCCTCTGAAGCTCGGTGTCATTTCTAATTTTCTCAGGCTAAAGTCTCCAAATGTGAGCCCAACCCCCAGCCCCCTTGCCCTCCGCTGCCCCGCTCTACCTTCTCCACATATCAATCTATTTTCCATTCAGTCAGTCTCCAGGTCTCTACCTCTCAGTCCCCACCAGATTCTACTCCCATTAATCTACACATATATAATTTGAATCACAAAAATAAGCCCTGTAATTGTAAAAGAATCAAGTTGTCCTTCCCTAAAACAACCACAAATTATACCAATCGGCAAAGGTCACCATCCACGCCTTTGACCTCCACGTTCCTCTTTCCCCCTGACTAACCCATACACATTCTTCTCCATCCACTCCCAGGCTCAGCCCCCACTTTCATTTATACTCCATCTCCAACCATAGCACCTTCTCCTTTAAATTCCAGCCCCTCATCGTCAGCAGTACCCTGTTTGAGGCTAGCCTGGTCTCACTCTGCTGTTAGAGGCAACAGGGGGGAGGCAAGGTGAACAGCTCTCAACGCCTGCCATTGCGCTGCACGGTAGGGTAGGAAGAGAAGGGAGAGAGAGAGAGAGAGAGAGAGAGGGAAAGAGACGTAGAGCAAGAAAGGCACAGCGTACGTGAGGGAGGGAGAGGCAGAGTCGGAGGGAGCTCAGATGAGAGCAGAAGGGTAGAAGCAGAGCGAGAGAGAAAGTGGTACGGCGCTCACCGCTCACATTGCTGGCTGGCTGGCTGGCTCGCTCACTGTTGACGAATGAGCTGTCTACCCACGGGGCTGGGAAACGGCAGCTTGTGACAAGCTGGGGAGAGAGGAACATGAATGTAATGCGTACCTTGCCCCGCTTGCTTGCAGATACTGGCCAGAAGAAGACCTCAGAGAAGAAGGATGGGAGACGCATGTCGTTCCAGAGACCCAAAGGGACCATCGAATATTCTGTGAGTAACGCAACCAAGCCACTCGTCTGTCTTTGTTTTGGTTTTTTTTCTGTGTTTTGTGATGCTTTTCTGCTCCTTTCTTTCAGCTGCTTCTGTGTGTGAGTGTGTGTGTGTGTCTGTGTCCTGGTTGTTGTCTTAGCTCTGACTAGCAGTGGTAAGATTCTAGCAGTAGCAGTTGTGTTTGTTTAGCAGCGTGATGTGAAGGCACCCCGTCTGTCCATGCTCAATATCTTATTAGTGAGGGACAAAGCATTTCAGTGTTTTGCCAATTCAACACGTGTGCCTCATTCTTCCGACTGTTTACATAAAGAGGGTGTTGTTTATGAACACAGTCTTGTAGGTAAGTGGGTAATCAACAACGTATTGAAACCATTTCCTATTGTTAGAAATTCTGTGCAGCTGTACAATACTCAGCTCCATTTTGCATGTTAATATGTAGGAAGCAGACAGAAACTGTGTCTTGTTTGTGCGTTTCTCCAGCTGGACTGAGAGGCAGGAACGCTGGCAGGATGTGTGTTTGTTTTTCCATTTCATTTCTGTGTCAACTATCGGCAAGCATTCCACCAGAGATCACACTGTGCTCATGAATGACCTTCCAACTGCGTTGTCATTCCTATTGATTTAGCTGTTGTGTTGAAGGGGAGGGGGACAGAGAGGGAGAGAGTGAAGGAGAAAGAGAGGGGCAGAGAGAGCTCTGATTCCCTGGCGTAAACTGAAAATGGAGCCTGTCTTTGCCTTGCCTGATTATGTTCTTGAAATGACCCTCAAAATCCAGCTGCAGTCAGGCTGCTTTTCCTTGCCTCTCCGTTGGCAACAATGAGGAGTGGGATGCTGTGCCTGAGCTCCGACTCTCTGCCAGCAGAGGAGAGGGGAAGCGAAGAAGGGAGAGGGAGTGTTTGGAAAGAGGAAAGGAAGGGAGGGAGATCTGGGTTGGTGGTCTCACATTTCCACACCATATCGATTTTTGACTGCCACTGAAATTTCACTCTCTTCGTCTTCGCTTTTCATTTGCTTTTACTTTAGTTTGTTCAGCTTTCTGCACCGCCATCGGAACTCTCTAGTCATTGTGACTAGGCCCTGGAGATATTTGTTCCCCTCCCCTACCAAATACCTCAGCAATGCCAACACCACCTGCACTCCCCATCCTACCTGTCATTCATCACCTGCTGATTGACAAGGCCCTTGTTTACCCACCTGGGGTTTAAACGGCCTAAGCTTTTGCAGGATATTTGTCGAAGCCAAAGCATTTTGTCACGGTTATAAGAGTGACAGAAAGGGAGGAGGGAGTCGACGACATGGCCTTAATATCACATGTTGTATAGAAAAATGTGGGAAAATACAGTTTACTTCTAAATGGGCGATTCAGAAGTAGAATTCCCACTTTTCAGTCACAGCAACCCCCTTGCCAGTCGGCTATCGGTCCCTCTCCACAACTAGATTGCTTATGCTTATTTGACGAGTGGATTGAACAATTATGTCCAGCAGGCCAACAAGCGACCTCGGGCAAGGCAGCATCACAGAAAACAACTCGCCGTGCCAAATCTGTCTCTTTGCCCCCTCTTCCCTCACAGAATCCACAGCACAGCAAAGAGTCACATAGCATCACAGCGTTGATTGAGAGGCAGCTTTATCTTAAACTCATCGGCCACACTGCCAGGAAGGCCAGCGACGTTTCCTTATTTTGCCCTCAAGCAGATACGCTTTTAATCTCTCGCCGGTCCACACAGGAAAAGGGAGGGTCTTATCCCATTTTATCAAAACAATCGCTCTCTCTCTCTCTCTCTCTGCCTCCCCCACTCACCCTTTCTGTGTCTCACACGCTTCTTTTCCTCGTCCTTTTTTCACACTGAGAAATAACCTGAACAGCTGCATCCCATCTGCTTAGACACTGATAACACAAGTCTATTCACCCAAGTCCAGCTATTGGCTGACCTGCATCCAATTAGAACAAAAAAAAGTGTTTTCAACTCTCTGGGAACACTGGAGATAAATGAGGAGACGGAAAGACACAGAGTAGCACAGAGGTGAGACATGCAGCAGTGAGAAGGGGTGGAGGGTGTCTTTCTCTTTTTTGCCTGCCTGAGAGGTCGACCAGTCAAAGTCAGAGCAAATGAAGCACAGAGAATAGCGGGCTTCATATTTATCTATGGCACGCTTTTATCACGTCATGGACTTTAGCTCCAATTGAGCTGCTGTTTTGGATTTTGCATAATCACTCGAGGCCCACAGGGAACTTAACTAGCAACCTTTCTGTAGAAGACAGTTGGTTTAAAGTTGGGCTAGGTTGTTTTTCCGCTGTATTTCCTTACCCACTGCCCTTTTTTCAATCTACAGGGCTCTCAGGAGGGCCAGACAATGAATTGAATTCAACTCAAAATCACAACTTGGCCATATATGATTACCAAATCTAAGTTGGAAGAGTGCTTCAAATGATGATGATGGTTGAATTTATGGTCATTCTATAGCCGCCTATGGGGTTATGCAGAGTGCAGTGTGGTTATTTTATTTTGTTTTTTTTACGAATAGATTCTGGGAGTGTTGTGGAGTGTTGCCACAAATAACATGCAGGTGTGTGCACCGTTTAAGTTTGTTTTAACTGATAAAGAACACAAGATTTCAAAGTTCAAATTGGGATCATAGCTTTAACTCATTTGCCAGAAAATGGTTACAAATGTTATCAACCCATGTCAAGAAAACGTTGCATGATTTAAGAAATATGTCCCCTGTATGTGGGGACACATGGAAGGTGCATGGTCACTCAGTGTTGACTAGCCTGCATGTTGAATTGATTACTGCGTAGCTGAGAGGAAACAATGTGGGCATTAGAAGACTGGCGGACCTTAGATGAGTCATACACTGGGTGCCAGGTGTGTGCATGTGCACGCTCTCGTCGACAGCATTCTTAACTCTGCATCCTCCTGACAATCAGTCACTCTGATTGCATTATTCACTCCTGGGCATGAGAGGGGATCACCGTGTTCCAGCTCTTTCAAAGCTGCCTGAGTAGGAGGTCAATGGATGATGGAGAAATGATGGACGTGCAGGCGTGATGATTGGCAGAGGAGGATTTTAGAGGGTTACAGGAAGAGGAGGTGAACACAGTACAAAGAGAGGAGATGGACAGATGGATGTTGGAAGAGAAGACCTTTACCCTGTTCAAACAATACACATGCCAGTAGGGTAGTAGCAACAAAGTCACCATAGCGACTGTCACTGCCAATGCCAGGCTTGCTCCTTCATTATAAAATGAGGAGAGATGGCTCCTCTGATATGGGATTATGGGTGATTAAACTGTTCACTGCAGTCGTATTTCCAGTTTGATGATGACAGGCTTTTCATTGTCTTGATTATGAATTGTTTTTCACTTATTTGTTATGCTGCTTTGTGACTCAATTTCTACATTAAAATCTGCTGTAGACTGAGTGCACTGTGCACACACAGGTAAATGTGGTTCATCCAGTGACCTGTGAATGGATGCATTTAAGCTTATTATTACATCTATCCTAATCTAACGAAGAAGCTATAGCACTGAGATTGCATCTTACTTCCATAATTGCCCTTTTATAGTACTAGTCGTAGATTCCGTTTCATGTTCCATACTTAATGTTCTTACCAAGATGCCTGTGGACTCTTTAATGGAGCCATTAGTCTCTGGCTGTTCAGCCAACTGCCCTTGTTGAGTCTATGCGTCCTCTCCTGTTCTACAAGGTGAACATTAGTTAGACGTCAGTCACCGCTCTCAAGATGGCTGCCACAGCCTTCGTCTTCTCTTCTCCTTGAAGGAGGGATGTCACCATAACAGGAATTCCCTTAATTATTCATCCCCATTTCCAGATGAATAATGGGTCCTATTGACCGTCGGGATAAGGAGATAGGGTGCACCTGTCATTAGTGGCTATGATCCTGATTGTGATTGCTCCCCTCCTTCTCCTGTTCTCTCACTCCCTTGCTCTCTCTCTCTTGTGAACGTGTCAATAACAGGTCTTTATCAGTGAGTCACATTTGCATGTTCCCTGTCCTCTGCGACTAAATGGAGTTGGAGATATCTCCTCTTACAGGATGATCGATGGTTGGGTCAGGCATGCATGTGTCATTTCTGTAGTGCCTTGTTGGATCTGTGGTGTGTGACTACTTCTTACTTATTTCAATAACAAAGCTTAAAAGGTTAACATGAATCATTTCAATCATATTTGATGCCCAAATCACCCCACCAACTACGCTTACCCATGTTAACATCATAGGACAACAGATGGTTCTTCACCTGTATTTATTATTATTATTTGATACAAGAGTGAACATCTGTCAACAGCAGCTTTTGGAGGACAATACTACTACTATTTTTTGAGATTCTTGCTTCATATTCTAAGATGTAAACCAAACTAGAATGAAAAATGCCGCTTTATAAATGTCCCATGTGCCTGAATGTCCTATAGGTTGTTACAGGAGCTGTGAAGCTAAAAATAAATTGTTCATAGATCAGAGGATCGCACCTAAGGAGAATCGATGCTCTGGGCTGAAGCCTTCTAGATGAAAGGCTCTAATACTATAGTAACACAGCTGATTCTTATCTCTTTATGTCTAACAAAGTCAAATCTAAACTCAAACACAAACGTCCTTTTAAAATGTGCTCAGTTTTCATTCATTAATTCCTAGCCATGTGCCGCAGATGTTTAACAAATACAACCAATGCAAATACTCTTTGTAATGTCACTCCGTTTTTAGTCTCTCTGATCTCCAGATGCCTTCAATAACCATTTATTTACCAACCTGACATCCTGGTGAGTACAGAAAAAGGTACCACACCCTTTACAGTTTTGATAAGGGGAAAAATGGCACAGGTTATGAAACGGTCACACACGCTCTGAGCATGCAGCACACCCCTCATATCTTTTTGTGTTGTTGCTTAAGGAGTTTCTTTCCTTCTTTCAATGTTGGGGAAAGTAGTCATTTGCTGTGAAAAGGTGGAAGTTGAGCAGGGGACATTTAACGTTTTCAGATAACATTTTGAAATATCAACGATGGGTTCTTTTAACATTTGATAAAGAGCGAGAGGTCATATGCTCTGACCATGAAACTGCTCTAATTCTATCTCCATTTACTGCCAGTTAAATATGTGTGAAATTTTGTCACTTAATAAGAATGTTTTTGCGCTGATATGGTTTTGTTTTTGTTGGACTTGGGTTAGATCTCAATCAATCAGTCTCATGGTTTGAAGAGTTGATTGTGGGCCACTCACAGATCATCTCTGCAGCAGTTCATTTGAGTTGTGAACATATTTCAAACTGGTGGTACTAAACTACTGTTGATGAATCTAGCACTAACTTGGTCTAGGGTTCACATTGTTAATGTTAAGTAAGCTACATCTTTGATCACTCAGCACATCAAGCCAAACTAATGCATTGAAAAGGTTGTAACATACTGTATCAAGCTGACTTGGCATGTTTACATTATAAAAGCTTGGCATGTCAGCACATATACTCCCTGTTTGCTCCATTCCCCTGTTCAGACTGTTTCTTTTTGGAGTTAAACCTTCAGTCATCCAGCTGTCCCATTCCAAGCCTCCTTCTTAGTGCAGATTTGCTCACCATGAAGCTTGTTCAAGTGAAACATCTCATCTCAGCTACTTGTCCGTTCAGCACAGCCTGCAGCCCCCACACTGCACAATGCATCTCTGCTCAGCCATTATTGCTCCAACAAAGTTGCATGGCTGAGTCAGCGAGACTGTGTCCCAACAGCATGACTGACCTCAGGTCTAATTTAGTTTTTCCACAGTGGGACAGTTATTCCACCCAGCCTGACCTGAGCAAGCCCACACTCCAGCTCAGCTTGGGCTGCACGCTGGGCCTTGCTTAGCGTTGAACACTGCTGCAAACCAGCCTGTGTCTAACTCTGATTCCAAATAGTCCCTGTCCACATCATTTAAGGGGCTGTAGGTACAGTTTTCCGTAAAGATACTTACACAACTTGTTTGTGTGTTTGCATTTCAACACTCGCTCAGTGAAACATTTCATGGTGATTCGTTTCAGAGATATTTCTGCAGTAATGTGCTTGCTCATGTGACTTTGTGTCACACCGTAACATTCGAGGAAAGAACAAGCAGACAGAATGGGGTTTTTCCAGAGATTTGTGATAATTTATAGCAATGTTTTGTAACTGATTGTGGCTGATTGTGGTTAAAGCAGAGAGATTACTTAATATGCCTTGATATCACAGTATCAGGCTCATGTTTGGGTTTGGGGATTGGAGATTGAGAGACTGCATCCATTCATTTGATTATCCAAAAGACTAACTTTGAAGCAGATTTAATGTGTGTTTTGCTCCAGTAGAGAGGGTAGAAGCCAACATTTCCCAGAGCTTTCTCCAGGGCTTTGACAAATCTGTGTTCCTTATTCAGTCGGCAGAGAGAAGCTATACTATAAACCCAATTTAAATGTCGACTAACACTTCCCTGGAAAACTGCTGTCTGTTCCCTTATGTTATGTACCATATGTGATGCACATTGATTGAGAGAGGGTGACAGTGTGTGAATCACTGCACTCATTCCCATTCCTGTCCTGGGTTAGTGTTATTTCGCCATTAAACCCATCCTAGCTCAGGGTAATAGCTAAACAACACACTTTGAATACTCTTGTTAACTGCTGAGTACTTGTTATATCTGTGCGTTCCTCTCAGAGACGGTTTCTGGGGATTATCCCATATCTGAGTTTGCTGAGGAATTTGTCATGTGAATGCAGTTTGACTCCGCAGTAACGCCGCCAACGATATAATAAAGTCCAATTTCAGACCTAATATCTTTCAGTTGCCACCTGGAGACAAGACTGCCTGTGTTAAGTGCATGAGTTAATGTGTGTGATCTCCGCAGATAATTACTGTAAGGGAAAATATTCGGTGGTTGTCCTCAGCTTCTGAATGTCTAAATGTTCCGCTTCTTCCTCTTAACATGGATATGTTTTCCACTGCACCGCTCCAGACACGGTGCTGATAATGTCATGTGTTACTGCCTCATCACACACAATGATCATGTGTTACCGATGTCTGTCTGCTTCCCTTGTCTCACATGTCTTCTGTTATCTCCCAATTTACCTGCCTATTTGTATTTGATCCTTTATTTACCTGCCTGTTTGTGTTTGTTTGTCTGTTAATTCGCCACCTGGAAAGAATCTGTCATGTCAAGACTTTGGAAAAGCTGTCATTCTTTTCTGTTTTTGTGGGGATGTTTACATACACACACCCACACTCCTGCAAACATGCACGTTGGTCCCATGACTGCTGCACTAAAACACACAGTGCCATTATCCTCCTGTCCTAATTATATACAGCTCACAGTCAGCCCTGCCTCTCTGTTTCAAGGGGCTTGTGTCCCCTGAGCTCACATTTTTCACACACACACACACACACACACACACACACACACACACACAGTGGGATTCTAACACGGTTGTCATCCTTATTTGGAAGGTAGAATCTCCCATTGGGCATGTTAGATACTTAACTGGTTCAGACACTTAAAGCACATGGATTTTAACTGGTGGAGACAAGCAAATGCACCTGTGTCACGCTGCAGGGTGCAGCAGCTGAGCACAGGGTGTCATGGCTCTGCCACATTGTCAGCACTCATGATACATTAATCTAACAGGAATTATTATCTTTTCACCTTTTTTGTACAAATCTGGATTATGTGCTTTTTACAATTGAGTTAAACACAGTGTTGCTATTGGAGATGTTGTCAAAACAATGCAAGATTTCTTTTAAAAGCTACGTCAATTAACATGAGGTTAATTGGGATTCAGAGCTTGGTGGAACCTTCAACACCGACCAGGGTGCCAAAACATTCAAATCTGACTCCACTTCAAAATAGGTCACCCCTAGCTCAATAGGAGCTATCTGGTGCAGAGCTCTTCCGTTCTTTGCATTCCAAATGATCAGCTGAGCATCTTGTTGGGGCCGACGTCATCACATACTTAAAAGAATCTCTGTAAACTGCGAAGCAAGCCTCTCAGCTGCTACACACAGAAATGGAATGTAATCATAGCCAAATGTTTGAACATGAACAAAGTGCTGGGGTGTTGCACTTCCTAGACCTAATAGTTAAACTAAAAGCAAATGTATTGGACTTTTTTACTGTAAAGCTCAAGTGCTGCAGAAATACTGAAATTGATTGGAAAAACACCACAAATTGGGATATAAGTTTCAGAGGAAATGCCACTTTTGCAATGCAAATGAACTAAATAGATAACTCCTAATATTAAACTCCCTTGCTAGCACATCTTTCTTGCAAAGAGATTTCAATTTTCACAGTCGGCACATTCAGAGCAATTTAACAAGTGTCAATTTGTATTTCTGCCAATATTATTGACGCTTTTCTGATCAATGGATGACGGTTTTAATTTGGATAACCTGCCAAAACTTGAAATGCCAGTTGCACAGCTCAGTTTTGTAGATTGTACCCAAGGGAAGAGGGCTTCACTTTCCCTCTCTTCATCTACAGTCAAATCTGTGTCACACCACTGAGTCCTGCTTTGCAGCCACAAAGCCGTGATCTGTCCAGAAGCAGGAATGTGATTTTCTGTCCTTTTTTGTTTTGTGGTCCAGGTGGAATCACGGGACACGTTGAACAGCATTGCGCTCAAGTTCGACACCACACCCAACGAGCTGGTTCAGCTGAACAAGCTGTTCTCCAGAGCAGTGGTGCCTGGCCAGGTGTGACCCGCCGTGCACGCCGTCACTAATACGCTCTCCTTCATCACTTTATGAACAACCTCATACAGGATCTGAAATAACATCACTAACTGCTTGATCTGATAATAACCTCTTCATATTGCATAATGCACTCTTTACTTTGTCTCACAATCATGGAACACTAACACATTTTTCTTTTATATTGGGAGCAGTGTGAGGTTTCGGTTACATTATGCAGAAATAAGAGTTTGCGGGCACATTTCTCTCTCGCATGATGCATCTGTTTATCTATCTGTCTACCTTCTGCACTGAACTGCTGACACCTTCACATCCCTACTATCTTGTGCCCCTGCTAAATGGCCTGCTAATTACATTGTCACTTATCTCATTAGGACCCAGTTAATTGCAAAAGACTTATTTCTTTGCACAAATAGGCAGAATAAATTGTATGATAGTCATATTCCCTCTCAAACAAGCTTTAGTCCTGCTAAATCTAAAGCAAAATGTGACTGTTACAAATATCCTGTTTGATATTATTCCCTATTATTTTGCGAAAATGAAATCCAGTGGAATGATAAAAAGCCACATTTGCCAATCCACTTGGCATTCCTCATGTCAGCTCTCAGCTCGGTAAACAATGCTGAGTTGAGCTGTGATCAAACAGTGAGGTTTGGAGAGCACTTACTGAACCGTTGACTGTGCTCGAGTTCCATCGCTGTGGCCAAAGTTACGCCACAACAGAAACACTTTTTGAAACCTTACATATGTAGCTGGGATGCAATTCCATGCTACATTCTCAGGCTTTAATGCCTGTAGGGTTTTATTCTCCTAACTGTAGCCATTGTTGAGGTCTACACGAGGCTTTTGTGAATGTCGCCATACACATACAGCCTTTGTCAAGTCCTTTTTGTCATGTAAGCACTATTAATGTAGGGCAGAAACACTTTTGCGAACCCTTTTTATTGAGTAAATTGTTAAAACTACCCAAGTCTTGATCACAGCAGAATTAAGATACTGAGTGTATTTGTCTTCCTGGTTTAATTACATCAGTGTATGTTCTTTGGTATAACGGGAACAAGCAGTGACCCTCTTTTAGCTAATCCCTTACATTGCCATTACAGTAGAGATGGGCGCTCAAATCCATTACTGGATAGGAGGATACATATTTTACCATAACAGTGCATGTAGATGCACACATTGCATCAATAGAGAAATGAATTAAATATAAGCACAAGGCAGTCACATAACATTGATTTTATTCAGTGTTTGTGTTGCATCCACGCCATATTTCCTTTCCTATTGGAGTTAACACTTTCACTTCCTGTCAAAACTGTCCATTCCTCCTCCTGTTTTCCTGGTCCGTAGAATGAGACTCTTCCGATGGTGTCGCCTTATTCCCTTGTCACATGTGTAATTGTTCTTTGTATGTACGTGTGAGCAAAAAGAGATGTTTATCTATCTCTATACATGCATGTGTGTTTGCACAAAGGCAGTGCCTGTGTAAATACAGACATGGATTGTGTTTGCAGGTTCTGTACGTTCCTGATCCCGAGTACGTCTCCAGTGTTGGGAGCTCCCCGTCCCTCAGTCCCATCAGCCCCTTATCTCCCACCTCCTCGGAAGCTGATTTAGAGAAAGTGACGGTATGTTGGCCCCGGCTCTGCTGCACAATCGCACAACCATCAAGTTTTACCTTTTGTCATGTCTGCAAAGGAGGACTGAAAAGAAATGAAATGAAAGAATGATCTCCATCCATTTCTTAATGTGGTCTCCCTAGTCATTGTACTGTGGTGTTGTACATAGAATCAGGTTCACAAAAAAGACAATCACAGACATGATTTCATATGCACTTCATTAAATCAAGCCAAGTTGATTTTATGTAGTCAAAATCCCCGTCTCAAGTGTTTTTACAGGCCCAGCCGATGAAGGTAATGAAAAGCTACTTAAAAGCTGCCTAATGTAAGGGGTATGAAAAGGAAGAAACCTTGGGAATTTAAAGAGACGGCTCTTCCTCTCAGACTATCAAATGTGCAATTAGAGCTGCAGCTGCCAAAGCAGGGAAATTACATGGAAGATGTTGACAGCAATTGAACCTTTATTTAGTAAGAGTCTTCTTCTGATTTTCACTGTCCAGGGGAATAGAGAAGGGAACATGGGCCTGTCAGTGAATGTGCACACACACACACACACACACACACACACACACACACACACACACACACACACACACACACACACACACACACACACACACACACACACACACACACACACACACACACACACACACACACACACACACACACACACACACACACACACACACACACACACACACACACACACACACACACACACATACGTATGCTTATGCCAATGTTGTTACGTCTTAAAGCCTTGTTCATCGTCTGTCCAAAGGTAAATCACTCATCTTCACATCTCGAATGATGTGTCACACTGTCAAGGACAGAACGGGCAAGTAGATGGTTTATACGAGACAGATTTTATTATCTTGACCTATCCTTGGAAAATATGGCCAAGGACAGCGCTGGCGGTTATGTTTCTGCACTGTGATGCACATATAGGAAAGAACAATGACAGGCTATATATGTAACTCCCCTCATTCTCCTTGTTACTCTATATTGTATCGTCGACCATCAACAGATGCTCGACTCGCTTCTGATTGGTCAGGGAGTGTGCTAAGTACAAGCTATATAGTGTATATATATTGTATTTATATATATATATATATACTGTGCCATTATGATGTTGCCAAAGAAGGACTAAACGCATATTTTCTCGAGCAAATTCTTCCAAAATCTCTCTCTTATAATGAGAATAATCCACTCTGAGCCGTGTCTTGGTCACCTCTCAGCCTCTGTGTTGTGTTAATTTTGCAAAGTCGCCCTTGAAAGCAGCATTTGTGGCTTCCAGAGATTTCCACGAGATGATTATGACGTCACTTTAAGCCTTAGCTGTTGGCCTTGGTGATCACTAGGGACCTCACCTATATGTGGCAGTTAATGTGAGGCACAGACCCGATCACCTCTGTCAATACTACACATCTGTTGTCTCCACTATTGATTGGGTTTATATTTATGGTGTTAGCCTTTTAGGATAAATGTGGCATTATTTTAAGAAATGGCCGAAAATCAACACAGATTTTAATATTCAAGATGCCTGTTTGATTTGTTTTGTCTTCTGTTTACATTTACACTTTGGTTTTAATGCCTTTATACTCTGTAAGCACATCTCTGTAACAGGATAGGGCACATACCAATTTCTAAAATCCACTCTAGTACTAAACCTTCTGTGTGTGGAATATCTTTTTTCTGTGTCATTTTGGTCTTTTTGGTCGTGCGTTTTTTCTGATGGCGATCAAAGTAGAGAGATAACATTTTGGAACAGTGTGTTCACACACAGATGAGCTCTATGCCAGTCCAGTCAGCTACACACAACCTGGCCCTTAGAGCTGTAGGACCAGCAGCATTATGAGCCATATCCCTCAGGTATTATGTCTGCAGCATCTGAATGAGGCAATCATTAAGCACGGCAGGAAGCCCAGTGGTCCCTTAAGAAATACGACTGTTTGTTAGTCCCCCTTTTGCCGGTTGCCATAGCAACAGATGTCTTGTTTTTCCGCCTTGTAAAAAAAAAAAGAAAGAGGAAAAAAAGAATACCGTCTTCACCATTGCCTTCTCTGTCACTGCTGCTCTACTTGCAATGCCAAAGTAGCAACTTTGTACTCCCTCCCACCATACCGGTTCCCTTCATCTGTGCTCATCTCCTTTAATTTCTCCATGCTTGACAACTGAAAGGCCTCATTCATTTACTACTTATGTATGTGGGCCATGGCTATGAGAACATGAGTATAGATGGAGTAGATGTAGACGGAGGAGGATCATAGAAGGGCTGTGACCGCAGAGAAATTAAGCTTTTAAAAGCGATTTTGTGTCTGTTATTTAGAGCAACTAATGAATGGAGGAGCTCACTCTACCAGACACGCAGCCAGGCAGCAATTATTCCAGGCATGGGGAAGTGTGCATGGAAGGCAGAAGGGAGGGAACATTACCTCACCCAATGTGTCAACTCAGTATATGTGTTTGTGGAGGCGTTGCGTGTCTGTGTGTTTGTCTGTGTGTAAGCGTCTGTGCCTGCCTTCATGCTCTTCTCGCTCTCCATCTCTTTCTTCCTTGTGTGTTTGTGTTATTCAGTGGTTTCTCAGAAGAGCATGCAGCATCCAGGTGGATTTTGAAACCACAGGAAGGCCCTTAATAGCTCACCCGTCGCCTTTTACTTATTTATTTTCCTCTAAAATTCTCTGCATCTTTTTAATTACAAGCCTATTTTGGTGCTGGGTGTGCACATCTCAATGAGGATATTATCAAAATGAATGGCTCTGGGTTATGTGTAGTAATAGCACTGCAACCAGCCAATATAAGCCTAATGGAAATAAGTGTTTTGAATAGAAACTACTTTCAAATGTTTGTCTCTTGGTTTTTGTATAGACCAGATGTTTAAATAGCCTATTAGATGTTAAAATAGCCTGAAATGCAATTGAAGCCATTTCGCATGAGCTTTTTCACTGCAGATTATTACCACGGCGGGCATTATGAAATAATCACTTACGTCAAAAGTACAGATGTGCAATTACGGTGAAATATGAATCCATCCTTTGCCGTTCAGTTAGTAAGTTAAAGCTTTTTCAGAGACATGACATCATGCTCTGCGTATCTGTGTTTCCCTGAGCCAAAGTCCAACAAATGCAGGTCTTCATGCTCGTGCTCCGCCTGCCCGCCTGCTGGTATTGGCAGCAGAGAGTTGCCCATCTTGCAGGCATGAATCATTGGCTGGTTGCGTGCACGTGTGTTTGTGTGCGTGTGTCTGTACTTGCATGCATGGCTATCTGGCTGACTTTTCGACTGGCTGTCTTGCTGTGGTTGGCTTCTTTGGCAGCCACCATGCTTGCTGGCGTACTTGCTCTGTGGTCATCTGTGTGGGCAGGCATGTCCTCTTTGTCCTATCCAGACCCTCCGCATGCTTCCGACACACACACACACGCACACACACTTACAAGCTGTTGTGGCACTGCCAAGCTCCCGCTGCCCACTACGGTGACCTTCACTGTCTCTTCCTCTTTTGGCACCCCATCTCCTTCCTTCCTTTCTTTTCCTCCTCCACTGGAGCGTTATCTAAAATTAGTATACGAGAAAGCACACATTGGTACAATTGTGATGACCTCACGGAGCTGAAAGGATTGCATCTCTTAAAATCCATTTTATAAACCTTTTCATTGCAGGCTCTCTGTTTAAGGGCAATCTTATGAGATTTAATCTAAAGTCCCTCTTTTCTATCATCATCTTTGGTGTATTTGCCTTTAGAAACATCAGAATATTATCTGGCTTTAGATTAGATGCTCAAATTTGGACCATTCAATTTCTGCAAAATGAAAAATAGTACAAAATGTACTTCTGTCTTCAGACATTTCGCAATTGTGTGCTCACTCTTGCAGGATGTGTCCATGTCCACAAGGTGGAGCTGTGGATTGATATTTGGTTGTGCCATGTGTCACTGTCAAGGTCAAAGCTGGGTGGCACCTCCACATTTCCTCTCTGATGTCTTTACTGTTATAAAGAGGCAAAGTCAACAAATACATTGCGTCACATTTGTTCATTAGTGTCAAATGTAACTTTATGTTTCTGTTGTTTGTGGACCATAACTGTGCGTCTTGACCTATTACCTGTCGCATGTCCATCTCCCCTGTACGACTTCTTTTTGGCCACGAAATCAGTCATATTTATAACACAGGACACAGCAGGCTCTTGTTTTTCTCTTCTTCCTTTACTTGTGGGTGCCAAGAGGGAAACTAAGAGGATATTGATTTCTATAGCCCCATCACAGCTGTCATATACTCTAGCCAGTGTTCCACTCAGCATCAGTATGACCCCCCCCCCACAGCATGGGATTTTTGTCACGTCGCCCTCCCTGAACCCACCAAAAACATTAGAGATACGCCCCTGGTGGCCATGCCATGTCATGCCGACATCCCCCTTTCCTTTTCACCCTCTTTTTCCTTTTCTCTCCCAGTGTAACCGTTTCAACTCTTCCTTTCCATTCCCTCCCCGCCTCTCCTTATCTCATTTCCCCCACAGTAGTTACTCGCAGTCTGAGGCCAGTACAGCAACAGTTTTCTCACTTTGAAATCAAAAACTAAAACAAAAATCACTTTGCAAGGACACAAATCTGGCTATTGCAGGACGCCAACAGTGTCTGTTTCACCTCATGTGAGGTCAAGCCTACTAGGATATTATGTCAATAACTCTTACCTTCAGAGCTTTAGTAAGTGTGGTTTAGTCTTTTGTATAAATGAAAATGAAATGTGCCTAATAATGTGGCAAGAAAGGTCAGCATTGCCCCTAGGCGAGCTACACTACAACAGCAAATATTGAATACCCTTGAGGCCAGGACTTGACAAACATTAGTCATTTATTAGAGCGTCAGCCCAGGAAAACGATATTCGTTGAACTATGGTGTCACTTTATCCCACTGTGCCTATCTCACCAACAGAGTCAAAATGTCAAAAGTAATATCTTTCTTTCTGGGAACTTGATTTTCAAACTCGTTTAATCTCACAACCATGGAAAGTTATTTATCATATGTGACAACATCTGAGGGTGAAAAACAGAGTGCATCATCTAACGCACAGTATGTTGAATCTGTATAAATAAACCAGCTAACAACTGAAAACCAAGGTGAGCAAGAAATTACAATTTGCAGTTTATTCAGAGTAGGAGTGGAGTAGGGAAGCAGGACAAACCACCTAACAGCAGCTTATAGCAGGTATGAGTAAGTATTACAGGGACTCCATACGCAATTTGGATGGCACAGACCACCATGAAGATGATTGGATGGTCGGTTGGTTATTACACATTCTATCTGAAGAGTATCAATTATATATACAAATACAATTTTATAGACACAATCATCAGTCAACTCTCTTTGAATCTTGAGGCTGCAAACAAATACATTGTCATTGAACTCCTTCCATCAATGGACTGTGGATGACGGATAAATAAAATAATAAAGTATGAATATGAAAAAATAAAATATGCCACCATTGATGTCGATTATTCATGGTTAAACAATGGCAAAGTAAACTCAGCGTTTCTTACACTGGGCTGTATTTACTGACTTGCCAGTTACCATCCCTCACAATAACATCATTCACCAGTGTAACATTGAGCTGTTGCTGTTATGCATGTCAACACCGAGTCAAAACACTGAAGCAAAATGAATACCCATCGCCTAGAGCTCAGCGCTGAAAGGCAGCCGCGCTCTTCACACCCCTTTCTCATGTGGACTCTGTGGGTAGTGAGGCTGGTGTGGGATGTGTGATGGGTGTTATTTTGTTACCAACACATATCACCTTTTCTCAGATGTGCCAGATTTAATGACAGGGAATGCCAGGTGGTGTTTATGCATGTGTATGAGGAAGAACACGTCCTGACTCCTCGTTGCTCATTTCATCCCAGGTCTGCGCTGCATATGTGGCCACCGTGTGTGTTTGATGCTCGCAGGGGTCTCAGGTCTTTCACTTTAAAGCAGATTACAAACTTGAATGTTGACAATAGTGCAGGAATCGTTCTGAAATGTCTGGTCATCAATTTAAAACAGTAATCCTACATCACAGTTGGAGACGTGTACACCGACAGGCTAGTTTAGTGCTCTGGCGACACCTAAGGATGCTGTAAGATTGATGATGACAGCCTGGACCATGTTCCTCCATCTGCATAGTTTTTGGCTGCTTGTCATAGTGCTTTCATTGCACATTGTGACATGCATCATACATGATATTGTACAAGCTGACACAGATATCTATCTTGCACAGGAGACACACCATTATCCCTTATAGTCCCTCTCCTCCCTCTTTACGTTTAACTTTCTCCTCTCCTTGTCAGGGAGGCTTGTTGTGGCTGTAACAGATTGCCCGGCCCCCTCAGCCTCCCTGGCTGCCAGCGTCTGGGCTGGTTGTGTCGGTGTGGGTCAGTAGCCGCAGGCTGTTTATTGACTATGCTGGGAGACAGGGAGGTGTGGGGGTGGGTGTCAGAAAGACAGCAGACAGTAGTTATGAGCTCTGTCTCTCTTCCCCAGCTCTTCACAGCTCTTCATTCCACTTCTCCATGGGCTCTTGACGTCCTTACACTCCCCACCCACCCCCCGCTGCTCGAAATCTCCCTCAATGATAACTCCCACGCACTCTCCTCTGTCCTCATTTTCCTTTTGTCCACTCTCTCACTCTCTCCCTCTCTCTCTCCCTCTCTCTGTCATATTTTTCGGTTTTTGTGCTGTTGCTTTCTTTCTTCTGCTACTTCTTCAGTTTCTGAACTTTGACTCCTTCAGATTGCCAGCGTGCCACCAATCAGCGATCTGGTGTCACAGCCCTTCAGCCACTAAAGTGTTTAGACAAATCCTGCATTATCAAGACATTTGTGCCTGTTGGCAATTATTCAGATAGACCTCTGTCAGTCACTCCAGTGTAGAGACGTTGCCTGGCAACAAGACACTGCCAGAAGCACCCAGCCCACCACACCTTGTGTTTACATCCCAGCAGACGGGCCATCTGTGGCAGCTTGCTTTCTTACAGCAGTCTAGATAAATGTCCAACCTTTCCTCTACAATTTACTCCTCTGAAGAATCCAAAGACACACGCCAATGGCAATGACACCTAGAACATCCTATAAATTATGTGAAACAAATACAATCACAAACACACAAGTATTTAACACTTACTTTCATTGTGAACCTTGTGCTTGCAAAGAAATTATATCTTGGTTTGAACAGAAGATAAATGCTCAAATCTTGCGGTCAGCTGCTCTTAGTCTCTCTCTCTTTGCTTTTTATGTGGGTCATAGTTGACAAACCTAGTTCACACGTTCCATGTTGTTGGAAGATGGAGTAGTGTTTAAACTGCCTGGTCTGTGATAGCTGGATATTCTTTTGCCGCGCTCAACCAGAGGCTGTCCAAGGTCTGGTCACCTGATCTTCCATTTTAAACCATGTTCCTCTCTCATTTCAATGAGTTGCTCTTGTACCTGCAGTGGTAAGTTCCATAGCCATCAGAGCAGAGCTGAAAAGATCACAGACACAGTCGACGCTTTGAAAGGATGCTGAAGGAAAATAAACTGATGTGTTCGCTCTACATTCCACTGCATTTAAAAGTGGACATGAACCTATATACAGAGTCATGCGCTCTCTCTCAAAGCAACAGAGAAACGAGTACATGAACTGCCTCTGCTGAATTACATGCTGCACACAGCAACATGTTTTGTGCACATCAGGTCTCTCAAAGCATGTTAGAGCCCAAAAAAATAACATTAAGTGGTGAAAAAAGGACAATAATTAAAGCTCTGGCCTCATATGAATATTTTCCACCTAATTGAACTGTGAATCTCTTGTACTGGAGCCGTATCCTCATTGAATCTCTGTTAACCTAATTGGCCCACTGCAGAAGATATGGTTACTGTATATATCTATATAGAAAATGTATTTAGAGACCCGCGTGCATCAGTTTGATGAAAGGAGACATAAATTACTTACAGTGTATGAACCAAGCTTCGCCTCGGTCACATTGGATAGCATCTTGCCATTTGGTGGGATGCTATTTAGAGGTTTCTTTACTGATTAGTGTCTGCAAGCATCAAGGTAATGTGGAACTTCAGCATTTGAAAAGATCACTGCTTTTACAATCTGGCCTTTTAAGAAATGAATTTATGAATTAATAATCTACAAGCGTCGTAACAAATATTTATTCCTCTTTGTTCATAGCCAATCTTAATAATGGTGACCAAGGGCAAACCAGTCAAACGTCTAGAAAAGACTATCAAGTGAATCATTCATCGGTGCACTAACAAAAGTTCTCTCTATCCTCTCCTCCCTCAATCATATCAATGCTCTCTGCCCCCCAAACAACCGCCACCTCCCCTTCTAGGACTCCGATGGCCCCACTAGACCAGAAGGCGTTCACCCCCCAGTGTTCTCGGCCCTGCGCCATTCCCGAGTGGTGTCATCCACCTCCGAGGAGGAAGAGGCACTCACAGAGAAGTTCCTCAAGATCAACTGCAAGTACATCACTGACGGCAAGGTGAGCCAGTAACACGCACCCAACTCCAGTGCCTGGCTGTGCATATGTGTGAACATGTTCTAGGCTTGCTGTGTACCCCTCTGGTCTTCAGACAGACATACACGGGAAGGACCGAGCGTACTGCTGTGGTCAATAGCGGAGATTGATAGAAATAGCTGCCAGCAAAAATATTTATTATCAAATTTGTTCAGAAATCATTTGATTCTCCAACTTGCGGTATAGCGTCATGGCACAGTAAATAATGCAGGTATGTCTGTGGGTTGATGTGACTAGAATAGCACATCAAGTGAAGCATGTGCTGCTGGCTGAGGTTAATCTGGTTTAGATGGCTTTGAAACAGGGAGTCTGTAGGTTCTAAAATGTATTAAAAGTATTAAGTTATCTAAATTCAACACAGCAAGGTCAACAACATGATTAACTGCTTTGCTGACGTCGTGTTTATCTGTGAACATTTCTTTTCTCCTGTTCACTCAGCAGTTTGTCCTTTAGGTGCCTTAAATTCATTTGACACAAACATGTAGTCATGTTATCGTCTAAATTTAGACATAGTTCATGGTAAGATGTGAGCCTTTGGTGTGTTTGTGTACCGTCAGACTGTCATGTCCAGGAAGCTGTCCAGCTCTCTGACAGACACAGATCGGCGGTATTGAACTGCCGCTGATTCACTCCCAGGTACCAAATGAAAGCTCTGAAGTGGTCAGTGCTGCCAGTCAATACCTTCTACTTGATATAGGACATTTGTGGCTTCAAATGGATTTGGCTTCCATTAGTTTATGCGAAAGAGGTTCTTCTGATTATTTCATGCGGTCACCCTGGTAACTAACCTCTTACCTTTTTTACAGCAGTTACCCATTCCTGTCTTCCTTCTCCTGTCTCTGGTTGTTTTAGGGAGCTGTGAGTGGCGTGTTACTGGTGACACCCAACAATATCATGTTTGACCCTCATCGGATGGATCCCCTGGTTCAGGCCCACGGGTGCGAAGAGTACGGCATCATGTGTCCACTTGAGGAGGTCCAGTCTGCCGCCATCTTGAAAGAGATCACCGACCCCAAAATCAGAGAGACTGTGCCTGAGTAAGAGAACTTTTGTTCAGAATGACCTCTCACCCTGATTTACTACTTTCTGTAGTGAAAATATTTGTCAGAGTTGCGTTGGCCTTCCTCCTCAGCAGCACAGCTGTAATTACTGTCCCTCTCTGCAGCAGCCGTAGTTGCATCAGCAACCAACCAGAAGTGATTTTTAGCCCACATACCAAAATATAACGGGAAGTAGTGATTACAACAGGGTTAATGAAGTCTGCATATACCCTCCCACGTTCTGATTGCTCACTTTTATATGCAGTTGGAAGCAATCCCTTCAGATGAATCGTCGGTGCTTCCACCCACCATTTTCTTTTTTAACTCTGCTTTGTGTTATTTAAGTCAAATGTATGCTGGGATTGGATGCGGTGGCTCGTTATGGAGCCCTGTGGTGTCTTATTCTGTATCCTCTGGTGGAAGCACGGACTGGGCAGGGCTGTATTTAGCCAGTTGAGTGTTACCCAAGGAGCACTTATTGTGCCGGCAGATGATTATTTCCAGTGCCAGGCCCAGCTGTGTTCTCAGCTGTGGCCTATTGTCTGTGTTCTCTGTCTCGTTTGACCTCTTGCTCCGTGTCTGAATAGCTGAGCAACAAGTGCCTGCAGGATTTGAATCTCAAGTGTGCTGATTATAGGTTCGATCTTTTGTGATCTTACTAGAAAAAATGGAATGTTGACCAAAACCCAGTTAATCTGTCCGCCTGCAACTATAGTTTGTTGTAGATTAGGCAATTTTTCCAATGTAGAAATAATGAATTCAGGAATTGTTATTGGAGGACAGTTGGAGTATGGACAGCTGATGTAGCTGATGTGTATGTTTAATTACTTTTCTTTCTTTCTCTCTTTCTCTTTCTCTCTCTCTTTCTCTCCCATACTCTTTTTCTCACTTTCTTTCTCTATCTCTTTCTCCCTCCCTCCCTTCCCTCCCAGTGATCTAGACCCTCTGCCAGTGGAGAGACATCCCTCCCAGCAGAAAGACACAGAGCCGTGCCTGAAGGAGCCAGGGGCCAATGACAGCGGAAGCACAGCCCCGCGCAGCACTGAGGGTTCGTTCTCTGAAGACGTCTTTACTGAGTCTGAGCTGTCCCCCATTCGGGAGGAGCAGGCGTCTAATGAGGACCTGCGCCTGGACAAGTCTTCTGGGGCTTCCACAGAGTCTGTGCAAACAGTGACCCAAGTGGAGGCCACCACTGCTGGTCCCCAGGCCCCAGGCACCCAGCCAGAGGTTGAGGCTGTGGCGAAAGTCTCAGCCACAGCAGAGGACAATCCACCAAACACTGCCACAGAAAATGTTAGCCAGGACCCTATGGGATCCAAGCAGCACAGTGTGGAGAAGCCACCAAGCACACCCACTACCACCACTACCACCACCACCAGCAGCAGCACTAGCCAGGCCCAGCGTCCCAGCAGCAGCAGCAGCAGCACGTCTCGTCCAGGGTCCCAAAGCTCTACCACCCCAGGTGCCACAGACGCCATCTCAGCCAGCTCACAGGGCAACGCCAACGAGCGGGCTGCAGACCCCAAAACAGACACTATGCAACAAGGCAAAGAAGAAAAGGAGCATGAAGACCAGACGCAAAAGGACAGCACACCAAACTCTGCAGAGGGTATGAACAGGTTTTACATGGATTATTCATGTTGTCATTTATATAGAATAAGATATTTATTTCTGCAGTTGCAGATTGAAGTCATACTTGGTTGAAGAGGTTATTAATAAAGAGGTTCTATGTTCGAGTCTATAATTTGGGAATTATAGGACATTTAAGATGATGAATCCGTCCCTGTCTTGTCTTTTACAATCTTCATTCCTATTCGTTCCTATGAAGACTCTGGTTATCAAAGTTAATTTTGGCCTCTCTGACTGCTCCGATTCTCTCTTATGTTGGTTCCCAATAACCTTTACGTTTCTACTCTCGTCTTGGTGCTCGTAATTGGAATATGAAGAAGAAGAGAAATCGCAGCATTTCTGTTATCACCTCGGTGGAGCTAGTTGGGGCTTTATGGGGCTTTCTGCTGCCGTTTGATCTCAGTCTGTGGTGGTCTGGCCTGCTCCTCAGGGTGATAAGCTAAAGCCCATCAAACGCCAGAATGCAACAAACCTAGCAGCCAAAGGGGAAACACAGCGATTGAACCATTTTGAGACAACATTCAGAGGTGTTTTTCCATTTATATCGTTCTGTCTTCAAACAAATTCCGAAACTCGCATAGCTTGAAATGACATTTTTCTGTGTTCACTGCTCTGTTAAATGCTTTAATTACACATTTGAGGTGAACTGTACATAGCTGCCCTCTCTTTTCCATGGCATACAATAATAACATATAGATCCATTTTCTGCTTTCCAGACATATTTTAGATTCCATTTTACTGTGGCATGAAAATCAACTCTCACCTTTCTTTTACCTTACTGTTTCAATATAGTCCTGAAATCTAATTTGCGAAAGTTGAACAATAACCTGTTTAATGCAAAAATGGCCAGAATCACATTTCCCCTGTCACTGCAGCTATTTTGGCATATTGTTTGATTTCCGGACAACAGATCTTATTAAGTGCAGATTTTGGATGTGGGAGCGTTCTTGAATGCAACGCAATGAAATGTGCGGTGTTGATTTTCTTTCTCAAGCAAGTTTTAAATCTCTGAAAGCGATTTTGGACGTACCGCACAGTTGCAAATTAGTCTGAAAATGTGAGGTGTGAGATTTATAGTCATTTGCTAAAAACCACAGCGTGATATTGGTCTCGTATGTCACTTTCTCTGACAGTGGAGCCTGTCCGTCACACTTGATCAGTCACCTATGTCCATATAAGCCACTCTGATTGGAGACACAAGTTTCCAAAAAGATTTCTCTCTCCAGGAAAGAAACCAAGTCAGTGGGAGAGAAAGAGTCGTTATTTTCTCTCTGGTAATTATGTCACACAGAGAGCTGGGCTGCAATAGTGGCTCTTATTTATGGGCATCTCTGTAGGGTTGCCCTTTATTCTCTGCACATTAGCATTGTCCACATGTACGGCTCATGTATCAGCAATAACTTCAAAAACAAGCTGCAATAATACTGTATTAATGCATTTTCACTTCTGAATTTGTCCCACCGAGCTGTGTTGTCCAACCAGATTCATTGTTTTGCCTGCCAGTTGCATAGTGCTACCCAACCAGGGCTGACAATATGTCCCAGTGTTTTATCACTGGCACAGTGATCTTTTCTAGCTTGCAGGGGCAATGACCCTTTAATAAAGCACTGATGATGTGCCGTGGGCAGCACAGTCAGTACCGCTATCAATTATGGTGTTCTATTCTATTTATTTCTAGCATCTGTTATATTTCTTGCACAAAATGACTAATGCCAGCTGAAGTAGCCAGTAAGTACAGGGTTGAAATTTAGGTCACTTAAACAAAGCTAGTGTTAGGAAGAGTTGTTTAAGATAGAATAGCATTC
Organism: Genypterus blacodes; assembly: GCF_046128005.1. Lineage (NCBI taxonomy): Eukaryota > Metazoa > Chordata > Actinopteri > Ophidiiformes > Ophidiidae > Genypterus > Genypterus blacodes. The sequence goes on along the minus strand of NW_027466864.1, from coordinate 3,241,896 downwards.
ATACTCAATCTCTGTCTCCTTCTTTTGTGACACTCTGATTTCTGTTTGCAGGTACAGGGTCTGCCGAGAGACGGAAGCAGTGTTCGCACAAGTTCCTCTGTCTGCGAGTGGGGAAACCCATGAAGAAGACCTTTGTTTCTAACGCCAGTGCCTCCATGCAGCAGTACGCCCAGCAGGGCAAGAAGCATGAGTATTGGTTTGCTGTTCCACCAGAGAGGTCAGTACATCTCTTTTGTCTTCACACATCACAAAGTTGCTCCTTAATTGATTTTTGTTGTTGTTGTATATTTTTATTGAAGCAAGCATTTGACATGACAGTGCGCATACAGTTATGGGACATTTTGAAGATCGATAGAGCGATAGAGAAAAGGAAAGAAGGTTGTATAATTAATACTATTGTTTAACTTTTTAGAGGAGAGGGAGAGAGCCAGGGGAGAGAGAGAAAGGAGAATTTAGACAAAACAGAAAAAGCAGGAAGCCACGACCGCTGAGGGTTGTGAGAACATGGCAACGTACTCATCAGTGATGCAGGATGATGTCAAACAGCAGTCTAGGCAACTACAGATCGGATCATAGGCTGTGGTGAAGAAAAAAAGAGAAGATATCCCAACCCCGACCCAACCCCACATTCACACTACCCCGTCCTGGCCCAATGATACTTAATTGTATTGAGCAGGAGTTAGAATTGATGCAAATACATGGAAGACAGTTAGTTGTGATTTCTGCATTAGTAGCTGTAGGAACAGTGCTTGTGATAAATGCAGAAAAATGCACATCAGTGAGAAACTCAATTTTCATGATTTGAATGTTCCTCGCACAGCAGTAGTCAGCTGAGGTACCGGGACTCCTCATCCCTCCACGGCTTTTAATATTTGAAACCAATCAAATATGTATTCTTTGTCTGGTTTGACTCCCGCTGTGGCCTCTGCCCGTCTCCCCGTGCTGTCTCTGCCAGACAGCAGGACAATTTATAATTCATTCACTCTGCAGGGAAATGGACACAATAAGGGCCTGCTCATGCACGTAGACTGTGCATCCTCTCAATGCTTTCTATCCTGGCACAAGTACATGGAGTTTATCTGGTCTGCACTGGAACTGGAATGAATGAGCTTAGCTTGTTTAGAGCCCCCCCCCCCAAGCTGCATTCCAGCCAAGTCTGGATGCTCAATTGTCAAGTCAGCAGTTTTCGTTATCATATATAATTCTTCATAGTGGACGGTGGCACAATACAAGAAAATATGCACTTCCTCACAAGTTGCATAATATGTTTACACAGAGAATCACAGTTTAACCAGAAGCTTATTTTGATTGGTCACTCTTCTAAAAAAATGACTATTAATCTCAACCACAATTGATTTGCAGATTGCAGACTCTTTCCTTCCTCTCTTCAGAGCTGTTATGTTGTCTTTTCAGACACACGGAGAGAAAGGAACAGCAAAGACAGAGAGATCTTTGTGCTGTTTCCCAAGTGACATGAGACAGAACAACAACACTTCAGGCTTCTAAACATGTCTTGGTATAGTGCAGCAGGAAGAGTCTTTTAGACCTGCGTTTAGTCTTTTTCAACTTCTGATACATCTCCCTGCCTGTAAATAGACAAAAGACAAAGTTCTTCTCGTGGCCCTGCACAAAGAAGACAGAAAGAGCCTTAATCATTGCATACTGAGCCTAACACAATGTGATTTTGTCTTAGATGTTCTATTTGATATGGAGTGTCTATGGGGACCTTGAGTCGCATAAGGTGTGACCTGTTGTCATTGCATGCATCTGTAGTTACACACTGCACGTTGCATCTACATGTCCAGACACGCAGGAGCAACACATTACTCTCTCAGGCTACTAATTACATTTCAGTCAAACAAATAGGCGTGTCCTTTTTGTCAGTCATGGTACCATAAGTGCTTCTTAGTGATGAGCAATGTGTTAGGTGAAGTGAGTGCAATGAAGATACGGAAATCACACACACAGGGTTCAATCTGAACTTCACAAGTCTTCTTCCTTGTCTCTGAACCATTGTTTGTATCCACATGTTGCTTAGCTACAGCTGTCTCCACCAGAAAGGCACGTTTGCTCTGATGCACTTAGGAATAAGCTTATGCCTGTTTCTACTCGTTATTTGTAACTGCTGTTTCTCTGCATCTCAAGCAGACAAAGGTGTGTGGGAGGACTGATCATAAAGTTGTTCAGACTGACAACGTAGGGGCTTCCTACTCCTTTTCTTCAGAGGCTGTTAGACTCTTTGTCGCCTGACCTAGTTGGGTTGTGACCCGCGTGGTGTGTCTTAAGTGTACTGGTAGTAGTGTGGGAAGGTAGCAAGGCATTTGAATGGACTATAAATGGCTTTTGTGCTTTCAGCACTTTTCCCGACAAATACTTGATCATAAACATGATTTTTAGATTGTCACAGTAACAAAGCAGCTTTCACAGTTGCAGGGAGAAGGTGAGTAAAAGAACCATCTCTATCTCAGTCTTCATGGGTCACAGCACTGCATGTTTCCCATCTCTCTCTGCTTATAAATCAGCTTCCTTGATTAAGAGTTGATCAGATCTTGATTGGCTAAACCCATTTGATTTAGCTAAGCAGGTGTGGATAGAGCAGAGAGGACACTGCTATGTCCCATGAGGAGATGATTGAGTAGCGGTGTTTGTAGACCTTACCTGACTCCTAATGATCACTAGGGGCCAATAGCCTAACTGCTAACTTCATGTCAGTGAATTATAATAATGAATGAAACATGTAAATGTGCTCAAGTTATTCTCTGGGTCTGTGAAGTGCTTTTCATTATGTGCAAATAAGAAATCTAGATCAGGTGATTAGTGTCTTGATTTATGCCAACACCAATTAAAATCACATTTTATCTATGTTGCCTGATAATGTCTCACTATGATAGATCTCCAGATGTCAACAACATTGAGGAGTGATGAAGGGGTTTTTTTTTTTTTTTTTTTATACACTGTCAACTTTTTTGATCGCTTGAGGTCTTGAGATTCATTAGTTTTTATTGTATTGGGAATTATGATTTTCTCCAAAAAAAATGTCAGCATTTAAGAATCACACTCCTGTTTCTTCCAACTCCCGTCTCTCCCTGCAGGTCAGACCACCTCTATGTCTTCTTCATCCAGTGGAGCCCTGATATGTATGGTGAAGGGGTAAGGGGGATGGGACAGGAGCCTGGGTTCATGGTTGTCAAGAAGCACGAGGAGTCAGAAAAGGCAGACGATGAGCCTATTACCGATTTCAATGTCAAAGAGTGGGAGGTAAGGTCAGCTGAGCTGAAACTGCTACCTCTTCTGCTTATGTGCAAATGTTGTGTTGTCTTGTGGAGGCTTCACAGACATGGATTAAAAATAGTTCTCAACTATTGATTAATTCATTTCATGTGAAACCTGAATCTTACGTTTATTTTCTGATAGTAAATGCATTTTTAGATGTGTGGACTTGTTGATTTTCTGTTATGACTAAATTCATGGTGTACATGTATTGTGTTCAGCTTGGTTTTTATTATCCATTTGTCAAGCTTCACTTTATAATTCGAGCGTGTTGCTTTTTCATGTAATACTGCACTTCTTAGTGTGTGAAACTGTGGTGTGAATATTATGTGATTGCTATTGTGTACATTTAGTGAAGATTTCCTTTGCTTGGAAATGTGCCCTTCTCAACTTCCAACCAAAGTGTTTTGCATGTTTGTGTAATTGTTTTCTCTTCTGGGTCAGTGTATTGTAGTTTCATAACATTGTGTGACTGCCACAGCTCATAGTCAGAAATTTGGTTGCTGTTTTGCTGAGTGGATTTGCAATTTGCACAATATATGGTGAGACTATAAACAAAGACCAACCCAACAGGCTTACTGATTCTGAAATCCCCTAAACCTATGCAGACATTTATGTGATCTTAACTTATCTTCCTTTCTCGTCAGACAGGCCAGTGTCAAGTGTGGCTCTATAGTAAATTTACCATTTATGGAATGAAACAAAACAATAAGCAAGGATTCAAGTAGGTGTGTAGCTGTCAGTGTAGGTTGATGCATCATTTCTGCAGCAGAGATTGGATCAAATGAGATTGAATACAAGCTTGTGGGATAGTGAATGAAAAGGATGCATTGTATGAAGACATTGATACGATGGAAGAAGTGGCCAGGATTTAAAATTTAATTTAAATGAATGATGTAGGAAACAAAGTGTGCTGATTTGTTTGGCCTGGACTGAAGGCAAGCTCAAGGCTACATGATCCGTTTCATTTGAATAAGTAAATAGTATCTTGCTGCTTTACTTTGACCTTTTGTTCAAACATGAATTCTAAACAACAGCTGGCTGACTTTAAACTGTAAATAGGAAAAATGCAAATATATTATACAAGGTTCCAGATATATTCCTAAAATATACAAAAAGGAAAATGAAAGCCTGCTACAGCTGAACATTGCAAGACTGAGGTATATAGATTACAATGTAGACTAATGAGAGTAGCACAAATGAGAAGATGAAAAGTTTAAAGAAAATCTAATAAAAGGTTATAAGTCTTAAATGTTAACGTTGCAAGAAATGAATGACCGAAGCTTACCTCGCGGCCTAAATGTGAAGTTGTCTCTTTAAATTCTTTCAGTTGTGGGACTGGATTTACTATCAGCCAATGACAAATCCTTTGTCTCCCGGTCCGCGCTGTCATTGGATGTTAGCGGTGTCAGTCAAGTCAAACGTTCAAAGCGACTCCGCCAGAGAAAGATGTTTCTATTTTAGTCGCGCTGGCTACCAACTGCTCGTACTTAAGGGGCTGCACAGGGATCACTCGGGGACCTGTAATGTGTCTTTCCGGATCCAACCTCGCCCAGAAAGCGCGACATGTTCTCTAGAAGGGCGAAGGAGCAAGACAAGCAGCTGACCCCTAAGTATACATGTGTACGTCCGCCGTGCTAACTTGCGTGTTTGTGTTCTCCCGTTGTTGTTGTTGTTGTTGTGCTGGTTGTTGTTGTTGTTAGCAAGCCATGCTAACTCGCGAGCTAACTAGCCAGCTAGCCATAGTAGCCGGTCCAGTTTAGTTCGGTGCTGGATGTTTAGTGTGAGTGTGTGGGTCCTCATGTTTGGCAGAGACGGAGCTCACGTCTCTTGTCGGACCTCCTGTAATTATGTTCCCAGCATGTGTGCGCCTCTGTAAGCTGCTTTCAAACTTTCCACGTAAATGTTGCTCTGCTAATCAGAATAATTTTGAAATGACGGCTGTTGTCGTACATGAGGTCATCGTTTTGAAGCGGATTACTGAGCTAATAGTATGTGATCGATAGACATTAGCTAACGTGACGCTATTTTCAGGGGACAAACGTGTTTGAACGCCTTGAGCTCGGAGGTGAAGCGGAGCACGGATGCATCTTTTATGAGCGCTGTAGTGTAGTTGACCCTTTCTGCTGCATTATTGACAACTCTTAAGACTCAAGCTTGTTTCCAAAAAAGTTATTTACACCAACAAGGTGTGGAATCTGTTTCCTCTGCTGGAGTGCAGTCTGTGCCCTGACAGTGTTTGCTTTCTAAAAATTTCTGTTTGAGGACTGAGGGCTTGGAATTACTGAGAGGAATTCCTGGCTTGGAATTGGTTTTAATGTTTGCGTATGTTTTGATTCTTTTGCTAAAGTGTTTTGAATATGAATCGTGCAGGAAAACTCTTCTTTCTTGGTGGATGGTTGTTGCCCACGTCTGTTTTGTTTGCAGAGGAGAAGGGAAAGCTCTCATGTTGGAGTGAGCAGCGTGGGGGTGCACATTGCTGGAATGTAGCCATGATTAGTAGGTCACTGCGTTGGCCTGTCTGGGTCTTATTATTGTGGATTGTTTCCCCTGGCATACACGGTGTAGTTTACTAGTGTGTGGATGTGACGTGTTGTCAGACTTGAGGTAGTTCTGGCTGCTGTCTGCCCTACAGGCCAACTAGTTTGCATTTGTTTTGGCTGGATGCATTGTCAATGGCTCCATGGATTGTTTCAGTATGGTTTGCAGAATCTATGTACTTGTGTTAGATATGATTGAGTACAGTGTGGTGGTGATGTTAAACATATTACACAAACATGCAAAAGGACCAGGGTGCTGTAAAATACACTCCCACTTTCTCTATTTCTTCATTTGTTGATCAGATATTGGCCTTAAGCCAACTTCCTATGGCATTCACCTTGATGCAAGGACTTTTGGAGTGTTGAGATGACATCATTTGCTGGCATCTCCAGTGCACTGTTTGGTGCCTTCCATAATTCTGCCGCTCACCCATCCTTTTCTCCCCATGGCCAACAGCAGAGTGTTCTGTCCTCCTGATCCTGTTTTTGTGATACCAGGTAGTGTCTCTGACCGAGTACAACCGTCGGATCGATGCACTAAACAGTGAAGATCTGCGCTCGCTCTGCAAACGACTCCAGGTGCCCTGACAGGCCTCAATCGCAAATTAAAAACACACGCACATGTTTATCAATCCATTGCAGAAATGAGGCTCTAAAAGTTTTCCTGTGGCAGAGGCGTTATCTTTATCTGTCAGGCTGAACGTCTTAGAGCCCCTGATAACTCCCTTCAGTGCCCTGACCCCTACTGCAGGCTGCTCAGTAGCCAGTTAGCTATCGGTGGTGTGAGTCTTCTTAGTTGAGACTGAACAAGAGACGGTCAGAGAGTATAAAACATAAAGAGACAACGTGTGGGTGAGAGCATGGAAGTAAGATTCCATTGACAGGATGAATGATGTTTTCTGAGGACAATGCAGGTAGGCTCTATTTGCATGAGGACTGAAACATGAGAGCATCCCAGCCACCAGTGGCCAAGTGCTCAACAATCAGCCTCTGTTGTCCAGAAAGATAAATAAACCAAACGGGCATTGGCTGGAGAAAAACGTCAAACCCCCGCAGTGCAAATTATTTATTGGGTGGATTTACTATTCACTTTGCATTCTCCTCTTAGACAATAACCTCGCCCACTCTCCAACCTAGTCATCTGTCACCGCCGAGTGGCAGGCAGAGATCCACCTGTCGTCCACAAACTGCTCAGACATCAGTGTGTCGCAGGCTAAAGTCTCTGTGTGAGGAAAGCTGACGGCCTTGTAGTCTCAGTTCAACTAATGTTAGAGCCACTTTCATGCCAGCATTTTCCTGAAATGTGTAAAAATCTGTAAAATTCATAGATTAGAGAAATAATTCACAGCAGTTCATAACCTGACTGATGTAGTTATAATGGGTGGTAGTAGTCATAGTAGATGGGATTAAGTATTCCTCAGTTTCAACTTTTCCCCTCTTCCTGCCGGTGCTGCTCTGACGCTCATGTGTTCTTGTAGATCACCACCAAGGAAGAGGTGAACTCCAAACATGGCACGTCCATCAAAACGGAGCTGGAGCCCGAGACGTTCAAACCCAACCTGCGAGAGCCCAGCGACCTCCTGGAGGCCGACCAGATAGAGAAGGTGTGTGTGTGTGTGTGTGTGAGTGAGTGATACAGATACAGATGTGGAGTCGCAGCAGCTGTTCATTTTTCCATCCTGATATACAAACCTGTGTATTTTATGCAAAGGCGTAGACGTCTGCTTTGGTTTTTGTCATTTTACTTGTAAATTTCACAAATGTCAAACAAATTACATTTGACACTTCTGGAATTTCCTTTCAGGCTACATTTTAATGTGTGGACTTGATGAATGGATGTTTTCAGTGCACGCTACACGTCTGACTGATAGAGGCGATGTCGTTTGTAGGAGGGTAAAGGAATGCATTCGGCAGTGACCTTTGACCTGAAGGCTTCATGCAACGTGACATCAATGTTTTGTTTTGAGATACATTCAACATGCATATGCACAAAAGTAAAACCAAATGGTCAACTGTTCAAAATGAAAGCCATTAAACACACACACACACACACACACACACACACACACACACACGGGCGGATGTGAGCTCAGACGGGCCTCGTCCGCATCATGCCTCCGTTCCATTTTGCCGGTTATACCGGACCGCTTCCTCTTCTTCTTCCTCTGCTCCACCGCTGGAGCCGAGAACAATGAGAAACACACATCCGTGGGGACGGAGAGTAAAGAGTGTGTAAAGGCTCTGCTGGAGATAGAAAAAAAGTTGTACATCATTCCGCAGAGCGCTTCTCCAATTTTAATTTGCTGATTTAAGCAGTGTGTGTTTTATCTGTCCATGAATATGAAACACACGCACTGTGCTGCTCCTCCAGCGTCTTTATCTCTCTTTGCACCACAGCTGCCATTAATCCGTCAGTGTGGCAGCAGCAGCAGCCGCCGCCTCTCTCAGGGAGTTCTGGACCTTTCTTTCTCCTGAGACGGCTCCGGCTGTTTGGAGCCCAGTTACTCTTCTTTAAGCAGCAGTCGGTGTTAGAAGGTCACCGCAGATGTAATTGAGCTTTGGTGGCTGTGGCCTTTCTGTATTTCATTTTCTTTTCTTCTCTCCCTTATTGTTTTGCTCCAGCTCGCTAGGAATCTCCCGCCACGGACGATCGGGTACCCATGGACGCTGGCCTTTGGCACGTCAAAGCACGGCATGAGCATTAAGACGCTTTACAGAGCCATGCAGGGCCAGGACACCCCGGTGCTCATGGTCATTAAGGACAGCGATGGTCAGGTGAGTTGCAGATGATGATGAACGGCGAGGAGTTTACGGCGCTATAAAGTTTAACGAAAGGGGACTGTTGGTGTTTGAGTTTAGCAATAAAGTGTAACGTTTCTCCAGGTGTTTGGTGCTTTGGCATCGGAGCCCTTTAAAGTCAGCGATGGCTTTTATGGCACAGGAGAGACCTTCCTCTTCACCTTCAATCCGGAGTTTGAGGTATGCGGCCTTGTCTCACTGTTGGTAAAGAGAAAGAATAACACTTTTATTGATCCCCAGAGGCATCATCTCTGAACGTCATACCAAAGGCTTTGTTTGTGTCTCTCATCAGGTGTACAAATGGACGGGCGACAACATGTTCTTCATCAAAGGAGATATGGACTCCTTAGCCTTTGGTGGAGGAAGGTGAGTGCAAGCTGCTTTGCGTGCAAACATGCGACTCCAATCATCAACCTAATCAATGGCAATCGAATTATCGCCGGCTTTGATTGAATCTGATGATACCGACCCTGGCGTCTCCTGTGTGTGTGTGACCTCTCAGACTTCACTTCAGCATCCAGACTGATCTTGACTTGTTTCTCATGCACCTCTTATTTGAAGGGCAGTGAGGAAGCTACTGTAGATGTTGAATACGGAGGCATTAGCAGTGTGGTACTGGATGTAACGTAATGTTGTCATTTTGCTGTTTTCCAGCGGAGAGTTTGGCCTGTGGCTGGACGGAGACCTGTACCACGGCAGAAGTCACTCCTGTAAAACCTTTGGGAACCCCATGCTCTCGAAAAAGGAGGATTTCTATGTGCAGGACATAGAGATCTGGGCTTTTGAATAACAAACCGGTGCACCGCAGGGAGAAAAAAACAAGTCCTTCGCAGGGCAAACGAAGGAGCCGTCCTCCTTAGAACAATGGCAACGTCCCAAACCTAGCTGCACATCACCGGGGGGGGGCTCCCCAGGCCGGAAGCCAGCTGTCGGATGCTTGTTGTGCGTTACTACTGCAGTTATTACGGAGCTTTTTTTCTTTGTGAAAAATTAACTTTGTGTCTATCTTGTTACAGCCTTGTGCAGCGTCTTTGCAGAGTAGGGGCGGTGTGTGTGTGTGTGCGTGGGTGTGTGTGTGTAAAGCAGTGAAAATCAGGGTCAAACAATGGTAAGTGGAGGTTGAGATGGAGAGATGAGTGGAGGGGCCATCAGGTCTTGAAGAGAAACGGACCATCTGAGCGACTCTCACCTGAGAGGCGGTGAAGATGAAGATGAACTGCCCTACTGATACAGACAACGTATCTGAACTTTCCAGAAACTCAAGGAGTCCCCAGCACTCTGGATGACCCCCTAGAGCTTTGTTCATTCTGTTAGGACGTTCCTCACTGTGCGGTCTGCCTTGACGGGGGGAGAGAGAGAGAGAGACCGACCCAGTTTGAGGGAAAGAAAGTCAAACTAACGAAACAAAAGCTGAACACATTACATTCCTGTTGGAGTGTCAAAATAAAGCATTGGTCCTGATTTGTGGTCAAACACTAAAATACCAAACCTATGAGCAGCAGGGAACAATGACACGGAGTCTTGTGTGTATCGGGGGTCTTTCTAACAGTACATCTTGGGTTTGTCTTCTGAGGCTCAACTATAGAGTATTGTGTATTGTAGTCCTCCAGTTGTTCACTGTCATAGCACACCATCTCAAAGCACATAGCTATAATCAGATCACCCATCGTCGTAATGTTCTGTTCAGTGGGTGTACGTGTGAGTCCAGCTAACACCAGCGCCCCCACCAGGATGCTGGCTGTACTGTTAGTAGACAGTAACGTGTTGCAATAGATTTGTGGATTATGCAAATAACTGTCCTGTGACCTCAAACAACGCGGGCCGCGGCACTTTCGCCGCCACCTGTCACTCTTTCGGGAGGAGAAACTTGTAAAGCTTCTACGTCTTGATACACAATTGCTTTTCTGGGTATAATTTGAAAAGCCTGAGACGTGGTTAACTGTTTTTCATGCATATATGACAATTATATATTGGTATATATGATTATATATGGATTTATATAATCATATATATTTTGCTGTTAAGTGTGACAGTGATCTATTTGTGCTGATATTTCAGCTGTTTCAAATATAATGTATATTACCCTGTAAATTAATGTTCAAATAGTAGATTTTGTTCCCAAATATATATATATATAAATACATATACAATATAAATATATATATATATATAAAGTGTGGATTGGTGGGTTGCTTTCTGGCACTTTAATCTGGTGTAAAAGCGTTGAGGCCAGGTTCTTAGATTCTTAGCAGTAGCTGTACAGTAAAAAACTTTTGTTAGATCATAAAGATGTTTCCTGTTAGTAGAAAGCTTGCTGCTACCGATATCAATAAGGGTTTACCATAATACTCTGTGTCTAAAAAGGAGGATTACAATAAGGGAGGGGGGAGGGAGGGGGCGGGGCTCAGTGTCTCTCCTCATGTGACTGCCAGGTGAGTCTCAGTCAGGTAGGTACGGCGGCAGACTGACGGCTGACAGGCAGATGAAGGGTGAAGGAAAGAGTGTACATACATCAAACCTCCCCGACGAGCTTTCTTCCCCCCTTTCTGGTCTTCCACACCAGTATTTGTGTCCTTGTGGAGAATCACAAAGAATAATATGGATACTTCTTCCAATTAATTCACCAGACTACAATGTATCAGTGATGTATAAATAACAATAAAGCTGAAGAAATTGTTGTAACCTGGGATGAGCCTGAATTGGTGGTGTTTCCTCATTTTCTATTGACTTTTTTAAGCGTTAACGGCAATGAGTTGGTGCCTCCACGTTCTTAAAAAGGAAAGTATTGTACACAGAGATGACCTCGTGCGACTGACGATCTGATATAATCTGCCTGATGCCTGATTTAGAAACACCAAACATAAATACAAACCTCAAAAGCTTGCAATGGGATACATTTTGATTAAATCTAGGTTCACACTTCATTTCACATGCTTGTTCTCTTGGCAACAGGAATCCATGCTTCAGTGGGGTAGATATGTAAACTGACTGATTTTTCTCAAATATTCACACCGGAATCATTGCACTCTGATTCCTCAAATGTGAGTTTCAATCTGTCACAGCTGATATGACATGAGACTTGCTTGTGGCTTGGGAATCAATGACCTAATCCTTCTGCTATGTGTTCAAAACTACATACAGGTGCAGCTCAATAAATTAAAATATCGTGGGAAACTGAATTTATTTCAGTAACTCACTTCAAACAGTGAACCTGTCATATATTATGGATTCAATACACACAAACTGAAATATTGCAAGCCTTTGTTTTAATTTGGATGATCATGGTTTACAGCTCATGAAACTCCCAAGTTCAGCATCTCCGAAAATTAGAATATTCTGAGAAAGTTCACTATTGTAGCCTCAAGATGTCACACTCTAATCAGTTTAGTAACTCAAATCACCTATGAATGTGTCCTGAGCTTTTGAATGGTTGAAGTCTGGTTAAGTAGGCGACACAGTCATGGGGAAGACGACCATATTCTAATTTATTGAGCTGCACTTGCATATGAAGTGCAAAATCCATTGGTGCACATTTTCAAAAATGATTCAGTGGACAAAAAAAAATTAAACGTCTGAGTTAATTCCAACATTTTTATCTCTAAATGTGACGGCACCAACTAGTACATTTATCAAAACAGAAATAAAACTTCTGAGAGATAAAATGCCCAAATGTTTCTCATGTTCCAGTGTAAATTATCTTGATTTTTATTTATTTATTTGCTTAAGTGCCGCAGAGACATTCAATCCAGTCAAATGAAAGCTGAGCTGTAAGCAAGATAATAAAGCGTGGAGGGACCCGAGTGGTTTCCAGTTCCTGAACTCCTTTAATTGTTAATGGGGCGCCATCTAACGGTCGTATTTGTCAGTGTTTATCTGAATCTGATGGGATCCAGCAAGTCGGCAGTCACTTTTGATCCGATTGCTGATCGCTATTCTGATTTATTCACTACTATTGGATAAGCTCGTTTCTGAATCTGAGCTCATATCTGAATCTGCAATAAAGACAAATTGATATGTCACTTATGATTTATTCAACAGCTCATCAATCACAACAGGCACAGTTAACAAAGAAAAGTGCACCACTGTAGGGAAGCTGCGATGACCAACAGTTCAGGACGTCCATTTTCTGTCAGCACAGATGAAGCTGAAGCAACCACCTGAGCTTCATACAGAGACCTGGACCTGGATTGAGTCAAAGAGTCACTTTACCCACATCCTGCAGCCGTTTACAACAGGAATAAATTAGTCTCTTGTGACTTTGTTGCTGTTTACTGATATTTACTTGCATCTAAGACAGCAGCTTTGAGCTCAGATTGACTCTATGCCTGAATGTAAAGTCCTGTGTAAGATATTGTAATAAAGGACATCGACACAGCAACAACCTTTCAAAGAAGGGAAGAACAGAAGAAGGTTCAAATATTTTGTGAAAATTCGGTGTTTACATATAAATTGTAAAAATACTTAATTAAGACAGTGTCATCATCCCACCATCAGTGATTCAAATCCACAATAAGGCATTTATGTATCATCATACAGAGGGATTGACTTTAAATACAGCACAGATTAATGCAAAACAAGGCAAACAAAGTGGCTTTATCTAAAATTTCAAGTGTGAATACAACCATGTTCAACATGGTGATCCAGGCAGGTTCAAATATGCAACATTAGATATTTGATCATTCGAGCCTCAAGCGTACAGCACAGTGGGCGAGCACAAACGGGGACCAAAGGGGGGCGACGGACGTGACAATAATCTGTCCAGTGTGCTTGTTGGAATAAGGCACAGATGGATATGTGCCCGTGTGTAACCCAGCATCTTGAGATGAGTTGGAACAGTTAAACGTGGAGCTCCTCAGTACACCAGGTATTTGAGTTCAGAGTAGATGAGGGGGAACATGACGGTGCAGGCGCGGTACAGGATGGCTCCGCTCGTGATGAAAGCTCGAGGTTTGGTGCTCCAGGACTCTGACTTGAAGTTGAAGTAGGTTGCGTACAGAGCCACGGCGAAGAAGTGTCCAATCAGGGTCAGGGGATTGGTTGACAACCTGGTAAGTAAACAAAGTGTATGATCACTTAACTGCTGATGTTTACATCTTGTATAAAGCATTTAATCCAACACTATTTCTCTAGCAATTAAGGAAGAGCCCCAAGACCAAACAAGCCTCGACAACATGAGTTTTATTGTAATAATTATTTTCTATTGATTCTTCTTCTGTAGCTGCCTTGTGTAGAGCAGCACAGTGGCGTTGCCTCACAGTAACAGCTCCTCCAGTGTCTCCTCCTCTGTGTTAGGTTAATGCTCTGACCATCCACTGCTTAACAACGGTCACATGCTGAGGTGTGGCATTCCTTCTTACCAGCCACATTTACTCTGATCTTCTTTAGCTTAAGTAGGTGTCTATGGTTACATGCATGTAATGAGTTGGTGCTTACACGGAGAGAAGTCCAATTGGCCCGGCAATGCATTCACCGCCGAGCTTGAAGTACTGGAAACAGGCTTTCCTAAGCTCATGGAGGGAACCTGGTCAAAACAAAACAAACACATTTAGATCATAACACTCAAAATGATCTTCATGTGTTCATCTGGAATGCAATACTGTTTAAATTTCTATTAAAAAATCATCAGGTGTGTGTGTGTGTGTGTGTGTGTGTGTGTGTGTGTGTGTGTGTGTGTGTGTGTGTGTGTGTGTGTGTGTGTGTCAGACTCACTGTCGGTGGCAGCAAACAGCTCGTACAGAGCCTGGGCCAACACGTTCACCACAAAGGAATGTGATGACTTGCGTTTCCAGTGGAATTTTTTCTTTGCCTATTGAGAAGAAGAGAAAAACGGTTTGAATGTTTGTTAGAATGTATCAGACGCTGGACTGGGGGGGAAGAACAGGACATGGCGAGTGTGACGCAGCACAGCCACCACAAGTCGGTTCCACATTCCTGAGAAATCAACGGAGCCTCTTTTCACTGAGGCTTCACTTCTCATGCACACGGGTGAAAATGACATCAGAGAGATTCTACCTCCATCTCTGAGACGTGTCACCATAATATCCACATCTAATAGGCTTAATCTAATAATGTTACTGTTACTAATGCACTATTCTGATGTGTTCCAGTCGGTGCCATGCAGAGTTTGATTCATTGCAAATTACAAAACAGCAAAAAAAATGATGTGGTCACCTAGGTAACGCATGTACTTGAAATATATGGAACTTTGTCCCTGTGGTCATTTTGTAATTAATACCAGTTATTGGACAGTGTCAAATTTTGTGAGCTACCAAACTGCAGTAGGAATCCCAGACACACTCCCTCTAACAGTTGCCGAGTGTGCGTCTGGCTTGGTTTGTGTGTTTACCTGCAGCATGGCCGCGTCGTCGTACAGGTCTGGAAGTTTCTTTAACAGACTCCTCCAGATCCGGACGTCGTTGAGAGCCACGCTCATCCCTCCTCCTGTCAGAGGATGCCTCATGTTGTAGGCGTCGCCCAGCAGCAGCACTCCTGCCACAACACAGCAGCGTTAGCCTCCAAACTCCCACCACACACATTGAATAGAACCACATGTGACTTCAGTGTTTGTCAGCCAGAGTCACACTGGCATGCTGAGCTGTTTATCATGACTCAGAAACACAGACAAATACAGGATAACATTTTCAAGCAACAACCGTGACGCTATTTTGGTTTGACACTGACATTTGAATGTTAAGCTTTGGTATTTGTAAGATGGAGCCGACACATCAGGGCCTCCAGATCGTCTCTAACTACTTCCAATATTCCATATCTGACCGCAAAGCTATCAGCCGCTGTGTCGTCGTACATTAGTAAGGTAACGCTTTGAAGAACATGCATCATACTGAGTCCAGCTCAATAGATTCCCCGAGGCCGCCTACGGCCTCTGCAACAACACCGGGCTGGACGGCACTTCAGTACCTGGCTTATTGACGGGGGAGGGGGGGAGGAAGCTGGCGGGCATGGACCTGAGCCGATCGTTCTGTAGCGCCTCCATGAAGGGCTCCCTTAGATGCTCTGTGAGAGAGAGAGAGAGAGAGAGAGAGAGAGAGAGAGAGAGGGAAACCAGAGGCAGTCAGGCTGACTGTGTAGATGAATGTCCACACACACAGGACAGATAAAATGTCTTTGGTTTCTGAGTGGACGTTTATCGACGTGTCGGTGTGACTCCCTGGACCTCCGTCAAGGTGACTGGAGCTGCTGCTTTGATACCGGAGGAGCTTTGGTATTTGAGTTGAATAGCTGAACACGTGCTGAATGTCAGATCCCACAGCTGAGACGCCTCCACGCTCACACACACAGCAGAGGCTTCCTTACATCCTCACACTTCTGGCATTTTACCTCCAACGTGCAGGTTACGTTCCCTTCAGCGTTTGTTTGTGTGTTTGTCAGCAGGATATCGCAGTGAAAGGTTTGTAAGAGAAAGAAGTCGGGCTTTGAGGCAGACTCAGATTGGGAATCGGATCTAGAAACTAGTTTTCAACATTTATGGCGGTACTGTATGTTGACACAAATGAGTCTAGACCCATGGATCTACCAGCAGTACGTCGCTACCATGACGCAAAACAGAGCTTAATGAATTTGCATGATGAATCTTTCTTACACATCTGATTTCAAGGTAAATGAAGGTCAAAGTCTGGATTTACATTGGAAATCAAAATGGATCAGAGGACTCACAGGCCTGGGTTGCTTGTCGCCACATGTGATCCTATCAAAGATTTCCATTGATGCAGTAAACCAGAACAGAGTAAAGGATAATGATAAAAGCTTCTGATGTCTTCTCCTCTTACCAGGCAGCTGTGGATGGACCTTCTCAGCCATGTACTCTGACAGATTGCGTGGCATCTCCCCCCTGATGTCCACCAGCACTCTGGTCTGCGAGGAGGAGATCTGATAGACCAGCACCGGGCTCGGGTCGGCCAGCACCAGCTCGGCGTGGTTGGCTTTAAACTGGGGGCAGTCCTGAGGGGAAGCACCAACAGGGAGTAGAGCTTAGTCTGGGGTTAAAGGGCAACTCTGTGATTTCACATAGACATCAACAACTGGATGAAGGAAAACTGAGCGCAGCCATAAGAAGATGTTTCACAGGCAGACCAAGAAACTGACATTGATACCTAAAAGTTCATGGAGTCTCCTTTTAAAAGTCTTTTCTTTGAAGTTGTACCTTCATGATGCATCCAACAAAGTGAGAGGAGGTCTGGGCTTTTCCTGTGACCAGGTTCTTTCTGAATTTGGAGAAACAGCCGTCGGCCACCACAGTGAGTCCAGCACGGACCTCCTGCAAGACACAAAGTCATCAAACCCAGAGCCAGACACTTCTCACACACACACACACACACACACACACACACACAGTCTTTCTTTCCCCTGTTTACAGAATAAGTGCTGTTGTCTCTGCTCCTCACCTTGACGTCTCCAGTCTCTTTATCCCTGTATTGGACTCCGGTCACACAGCCGTCCTCTTCCTCCAAGCTGCTCACTGTGCCTTCTACAAATGTGACACTGGGGGGCGCAATTCACCGGTTAGACACATCGCCTCTCACTTCCCCAGACAGAGATAACTGTTGCAGTTTGAGAACCACTGTGGTCACGGTAACAGGTGCGATGTTGAAACAAATACAAGATAACGGGTTTATTATCAGTGTGGGTTTTTGATATGACAAAATAAGATTTACAATGTTACACTAACAAAAGTAACACATAATGAAACACATCACAGGAGTGAAACAGTGTATTTTCACACGTCACCCCTCTAACCTGGTCTAATCTAAACCCAAATGATGTCATCGCGTCCAGACTCACTTTGGCTCGGCCATGGCGGCTCTCCTCAGGCCCATGATGAAGCGTCCGTGATGGAACGCTCGTCCACACTGGATGTTCTCCTTCTCCTGAGGATACGGGATCTCCACCTCGGTGCTGCTCTCTATGTCGTGGATCACATACCCGTTCACCACATGGGCATCCAGACCCTCCACAGAACCTGAGGGCCCACACACAGGCTATACTTAAAGCAACATGCATTTATTATTCATCCACTCTGATCATGTTGGCTTGAGTGCAGGAGCTACCAGACGCACTGGAGGATTTGGATATTAACATACTGCAATATTGATGTTGTTTTGGCTTGATTGTTTACCTGTTTAACATCCAGTGGAGAGAATAAGTACAGAACATTATTTAGATCCATAACTTAGGGGTATTATTGATAATTTACGAATGTATCAAGAGAGAGAGATTAAGAGATTACAACAGCAGTTTGAAGATGGATTGAAGTAGACTGATTACTGATAAGCTCAGGGACATTGTGTCCCTTGTGTCCCTACAGGAATTTGTCTGATAAATCCTGGTCATTTCCCACGAGGGAGTGTTTGCCACTTACTGGTTGAAGAAATAGATACTGTGCAATTTACATTTGTTTTGGTTGAGCAGGTGCAATTTGCAGAACTCGTTGCATTGAGGCACAAATTCAGCACTTCAACACTTTCAGTGAAGCACACAGATGAGGTGAAGCCAAACAACCACTATCATCTCATTTCCTTACTAAACTATTACACTTTCAAAGTCTAAGATGTAGAAATAGAGAAGCAGACCACTGGAAAAGTGTTCCTAACCCAGAAAAGCAGTGTAACCCACTGGGTGTGTACCAGCAGCAGCATCTTCAGTCACTGACCTTCCAGTCCGAGCGCCTTCAGGGCCTTGAAGCCTCCAGGCTGCAGCAGCTCTCCAACTATCCTGTCTGGCTCCTTCAGGTCCCTCTCCACCACCGTGACCCTCCGCCCATCCCGGGCCAGGACGGTCGCCATGGCTGAACCCAGGACCCCGGCACCGACTATCACCACGTCCGGCTCTGGGATCACCGCAGTGGAGCCACAGGTTGAGACACAGTCGGAGGAGGAAGACTCCAGGTCCACCCTTCTTCTTCTGCCGCTCTGGAAACAATAACGACAATGTATTATGCAACATACAGAGTCCAAAATGAACTATTTATCATATTTTGACTGTTATAAAGTTATAGAGTGTAGGGAGTACTTTTCTATTTAGCAATACCTATATTGTCCCTATGAATTTCAAATTCATTCAAAATAACAGAAACATCTATTTAGTAAATGGTTGTTGAGAAGAAGCCATGGCAAAATTGTTGGACTATGTACCTATTTTAACACGTTTTCGACAGATAAATAATATATAACATATACATTTCCAGCAGACAAAAAATAATTTTGATAATTCTTTCTTTTCGCTGTTTGTTTTCCTTTGTTCAGCTAACAAAAGTGACTCCAGATGAAGCCTCTTACCTTTTTCTCTGCCTTCTCTCCGTTTGCTGCTTTGTCCTTTCCCAGTGTCGAACTTTGAGGGATGAAATAGTTGATAACAGGAAAAAACGACAGAAAGCTCAGAGGAGAATGAAGCACCTGTGATAACCTGAGTTTCTGTCCATGGAAATACCTGATATATGAGAGCAGCAGCCCAACTGTGAGAAACAAGGCTGCAGCCATTACGAGCTCTTTGGGAGCATAAGAAAGCACGGAGTCGGATTTTTTATAAAGGTACGTGAAGCTCGCAATTCCCAGGAAAGTCCACATATTAACGTTTAAAAGAGAAAAAGTAAATAAATAACAAATATAAGGGAAAAGCTGATCAAATTAAAACCGTAATAAAAAAAAAAAAGTCCAATTACAAGTAACTTCCGTGTTATTTCTCGAGTGCTGCAAAAACAGATCGGCAGCCCCCCAAAAACACTTCACCTTATGTATGTCATCATAATTTTAGGACTGTCGGAGGATGCTGAATAAATTATGCTGAGGAAGCCGGGCGACCTCTCATTGGACAATTTCACGTCCCGCCTCCTTTACAGCTCAAGTCTCCAATCAGAAGTGACGTGCCGGTGAGCAGAGCTCACGCTATTCTCTTATTGGATGACAGCGGCAGCAGCGGGCCAGCCTCCCACGTCTGATTGGCCAGCTGACTGGTTGGACGCTAGTATGATGTGATGTCAGTGGAAAGGTGCTGAAATGAACCTAGTCCAAAGATCGTTTGTGTTTGAAACGATTAAACACTACAAGATGTAAACGTTAACCACTAAATGGAAGCGAGCTTCATTTCTATGAAGTATTGATGACCAGGAACAGCTTTTACATTCTGATTGGTAGATGTGAACTACAAAGTGCTGACACATGTGGTACCAAGAACATTATGCAAAGTGAGAGTTCTCTACAGTTACTGTGAACACACAGCTTTATTCTAAGGTCATGGCACCATGCAGATTTAAACAAAAATTCATTTATTCAACATTTTTGTAATAGATATATTAACTGATGCATATGCTTATTCAATAACTCGTCAGGCAGTGGAATATGTTGATCACAAATAGATTTCATGAAGTATGGTACTCTTTATTTTGTTTGCATGTACAACATGGTGACAAATAAAAGGAAAACCACAAGCCATCAGAACAGCTGGTAATAGATACAAGTCTGTGGGATCCCATCCTCATAAGACACAATGCCTCACTCAGTGTTTTGAAGATGATGGTGGAGATCACAGGCAAACACATTTAAATCTCACATGTCTAATTCATCTTATCATTTAAACATGTTTAATTACACTGGCCTAGTCTCCACATGGTAAACACATCCAATTCGGGCCGATTACTTATGCAAATTTCTTTCTGCCTCTAAAGTGCTTTTCTACATTAGGATTTCTACATTGAATTACTAGGCACATTAGTAATTACTGAATAACTTCTTTTACTTTGTAAATGTTCAGCAGCCTTTTGCTTTTATTTAAGCTCATATGTCATCATATGCAGGTACTGGAAGATTTTTATATGTAGTGATTAAAGATGGATTCATATTTTTCTTGTTTCCCAGAGGTCACCTTGGGCTCACCGTTCTGCTTGATAAAGGTCTGAAAATACAAAAACATCACTTGTATTTCCACTCAGTTTATCAGACTAACATTGAGAACACTGAACACCTCAACCACAACAGCATGCTGTAAACCCTGAAATGTAAATACTACACTAAAATACTTAAGGCAGGAATAAAAAATACAGATGATCCATAAGCAGGTCAAAATGGTTTCTGTGGTCTTTTAAATATGGTTTTGGGGAAATATGGGATACTGGGAACTGGGAAAATATGGAATCTACATGTAAGCTTGTGATACACTCAATGAAGAAGTTAGTTTGAAAATATATAAAGGCAAATATTCTTTACTGATTTTCTTCACTAATCACTGAGCTTATATCTACACAGAGTCTTACCTCCATCTCCTCTAAGCTTGCAGTGCCTTCCTCCACTTTCCGACCGATACCATCACTGAAGCTGGAGTATCGCTCCTGTTCAGACAAAAACAGTTATTTCCCATTAATGCAGAACCCTAAAAACAGAGCTAAAGTGTTTGAAAGTGAATTTCACACAGATTTTCACACAATACCTTGACCATTCTAGCGAGAAGGCCTTCCTCAATGATGCGGACAGCATTTCTGAGCCCCCTTGCAAAGGCGTCCATGGCTCCAATGTGAGCGATGAACAGGTCTTCCAGGTCTGTGGACTCTCTGCGCACCTTAGCGTCAAAGTTCAGGCCTCCAGGCTGCAGACCACCTTGTTCCACGATTGTCTGGGTAAAATCAAGGCAAGGTAAGTGTCGGTGCAGAGCGAAGGTCTTCCAGAAACGTATTCAAGGATTGTGGAGCATAGTAACTACAAGCTGCTCCAGCAATGTTTCTTCTAACCCTGGTTACACTAAGCAGGCCTCCCCTGAAGGTCTGACAGGTCCGGTTGGCAACATGACAGTAAGTCATAGGCTGATAAGGTTCAGAGGTGTTGATCCCACTCAATGTTGTGTCCATAGTTAGTGATGCAGTTATATAAGACTGCAATGTACCAAAAGGTTGTTTCTAATATTCTACCCCCGCCTTGGCTCACCTTCATGACCATGGTGGTGTTTCTGATATCCATGGGGAACTGATCCGTGTCCCAGCCCAGATCAGGAGAGCCAGTGTTGGAGTCAACTGAGCCCAGCATGCCAAACCTGTTCACAAAGCACAGATGATGAAACTTTGTCCAAAAGTAAAAAGCATTATGTATAATTTCTAGTATAAGTGAATGAATCTCACGCAGATGCCAGGACAATATCGTGTTCATAACAGTGTCCTGCTAAGGTGGTGTGGTTGGGCTCGATATTCAGCTTAAAGTGATTCTCCAGACCATAATGCTTCAGGAATCCTATTACACTCATTGCATCTACAGGAAGGAAGTGATGACAAATGCATAAACAAAAGCTGCATGATTGTGACATAATAGTTCAGTTTTGTGTTAAATTGGGGAAACTTTACCATAATCATACTGGTGTTTGCAGGGCTCTTTGGGCTTTGGTTCTATAAGGAATTGACACTTCAGGCCAATCTTCTCTTTGTAGTCTGGGTGCAAATACACAGATATGAGACTGAAAGTGAAACACATCTTTACTGCATCAAACACTAAACGCCATACTCACCAACAGCCATTCTGAAGAAGTTAGCCATGTGCTTCAGTTCAGCTGCAACATCAGTGTTGTGTGTGGAGAGGAAACCTTCCCTGCCACCCCAAAACACTGAGGGCACAACATCCAGATGACAGAAGATGAAGAACAGACATTTGACAATTACATACAGCACAATATTTTTGTTTTTAAACATTATCCATTGTAATCGTACCAAAGTTATCAGCACCCAGTTTCTTGGCGACGTCCAGACCCTTCTTGACCTGAGCACCAGCGTAGGCCAGAACATGGCAGTCTGGATTAGTGGCTGCACCGTTCATGTACCTGACAAGTCAAGTTTATAAATATCAGACACATACATATTGTTTAGTGCAAGTGAAGCCAATCACCAATCCTGTAGCCCAGTGGTTTCCTTTTTTCTTTAGCGCCCCCCTCATATAGAACAGAAGTTTTTGGCGATTTTGTGATTTCATAATGCACGGGTTCAACTAAAGCAAATGGCTGAGATGAGTACACATTGTAAAAAAATTCTTGGCTAGAAAATACACACGCGTAACAAATACCACCCATGAATAAGATGTATTAGGAGAATGTGCAATAAATACTCAGAATCAAACCAGGATCAATCACCATGGTGACAATACATGTGTGTGTGTTGGAATCAGAAAAAGAGTTTGCCAAAAAGAATGATGTCATTTGCTGCAGGGCCTTTACAGTTGTCAATTTGTTCCCATTAGCCTTTCACTCAATTATACTTATTTCATCACAACAAGCTCTGAAAGGCCCTGCAGCATTCAGTGACTGCTGACAGCTGACAGTTATTTCGGTGATGATGTACTTGAAACCATTGTCAGATCTGTTTACCGGACATTTCAATGATGCTTGATCCCAGCAGCTCGGATTTCAGGAACTAAGTGATGTTATCTGTCGTATCAGGATGTACAGAGATTGTAGTTCTGATCTGCCTCTGTCCCATTGCATGCTGCGATATCCTACAGTTTTCACGACTTTCCCAGTGGGTAAACAGAACACTAGGATGCTCTTGAAGACACACTGACCTCGGGTGTGCAAACAAGTTGCACGTGACCCACAGCACCTTGACTCCAGTCTGACACTGCAGCTGGAGAGCCAGATCCGTCATCTCATCCAAGTTCCTGTTGGTCTCCTCCAGGGTGGGGCCTTCTGGAGCCATATCCCTGATAGACACAGAGGAACAAACTGAACAACTGAAAAAATCAAGAGACAAAATGCAGAGGAGAAGTGTGCAAAGTGTGGATTTGAAAAGTTTAAGACCCAAAGAACAAAACACAACACAACACAACTAAGCCATAATCTTGGCTCAGTGTATTCAAACACCCTATTCAAATAATGACATAGACCTGCACCCGCCCTGATAATTACTGTCCACTGTACTCTACAGGACATGGACATGCAGCAGTGAAAGCAGGTAAACACTGTGGGAACACACTGTCTGCCATTAGTGTCAACATGTTCAAATAATGTGGTTTGTTTTTAGTGAATTACCTGTCATGAAATGTGTAATATTTCACCTGTGAATTTAAGCAGAGCAGAGGTCATATAACTCTATATGGTACGCATTTAATTTGTGATTCTTCATATCAGAAACAAGCAAGTGTGAGTTTCCTCAAATTCCAGGTTCATTCTCTCACACCAAGCTTGGTGAAAAACTCAAAAGCAGCACCGAGCCGCTTTTTGGCTGATTCCATAGGAGTTCCTTCATTCCAGGGCCGCTGGAGAGTCGGAAAACCGAACGGATCAGCACCTATGGAGAGGAAAGGAGACTAAAACGGGTTCATGTTTTTTATGATTGTTCAAAGGATACTGCATCACATAAGGGAGAAGGAATGCAGCAGTGATACAGTCTATCTGAACTAATTTGGCCCTGGCAAAGGTATGCAATCAGATATTACTATACCAGTTCCACAGAAGGAGTGCCAGTAGCAGACAGAGAACCTTAGCCACGCCTCCATCTTCCTCCCCATCAGCACCTACACACAGGGGACCCATTTGGCTTACAAATAATGTATTTTAGAGCCTCTCTTTCTGTGTGTGTGTGTGTGTGTGTGTGTGTGTGTGTGTGTACCTCCTCTGCATTGTAGTGTTTGAAGCACATGACATCTCCTGCAGCAGCACTGGGTACATATTGGATCTTAGAAATACCTGCACAGTACATACATTATATTCACATTTGTATTTATTACAGCAGACTCAGAATATGCAGTATCATACATAGGAATGTGTTATTGCAGGTAAACACCACATGAAGGGACAATTGCATATTTTCCACAACTTCAAGATTGTTTCCGTGGCAACTTACAGATACCATTCTCACACACTAAAGGAATATAAGGAGCGATACTGTCAGCTGTTCCGGTGTCCTATACTTTACTCATGAGTCTAGTTGGTTTCCTAGTCTGTATTAAACATGTGGCATATATTTGATCAGATCGAACATGGAATTGAATCTATGCCAACGCTTCATGTTCACCCACGCATCATAGCGCACAGCGTGCGGGAAACACTTCAAATCAATACGACAAATGGATTTACCCGCAAAGAATTCCCCCTGTGCTGCCATTTGTGAAACTTCTTCCGTACTTGCAGCTTGTCCACGTCCTGCTTCCCGTCAACAACAAAGACTGCAATACCCTCCTTGAACACAGGTTGTCGCCAAAGTCTTTTATAAACAGACCCATACCGTCAAGGTTTTACTTTTAATTTGTTGTTTTTTGCTGTCAAACTAGAGTTCAAATGTTTTTATATTATTACAATAATATTAAGCAACTGTTAGCTTATATTTTGACTGTTTTAGACAAGAAGTGTGTCGCCATTTTTAATTTAAAGGTTAATTTTCAGACTGTGCATGAATCATGTGTAAGCAGGTTTCAATTATTATCTTAAATTCAGTTGATTTTAGAAGCAGCTTTCATAAAATGTATTGTATTAGTAATTCATATTTTAAAATTCTAATTGGTTTATAGAGGCAAGTATAGGATCTGTATTCACCTGGATTAATCTTTATTTAAAACCAGTGCAGGAGATGTGACAGGTGTAATATAATCCACATTTCTGAACCTTAACCACAAGAATAGCAAAAAATGCTTTGCACATGGGAGTTTGAGTCATGACTACAATAGGATTTGTTCTCAACAGTACAGTCAAACCAACTTTATAGTCCAATATCACCTGCAGTATGTCAAAGGGCTTTACAGGCCCACACCGGCCCAAACCAGTTCAGGGTCACTAAGAGCATTAGTGAACATTCCTAAAAAAACATTTGCATGTGATGTGAAAGAAGAACAAGAATATGATGAGAGGCAGTTTGGAAGGAGATTGATGCTTGATTTCCTCAAACATCCAGGTGCCAACCAAACAAAAGTGTGTTACGACAGAAGACTTCAGGTCATTTTTATTGAGTTTCCCTGCAACAAAAATCAAACTGAAAAACATTGTTAACTTGTGGTTTGAGCCAAAATGCACAACAAAAAATATTTTTTAAATTCATAAAAATGGTGTTTACTAATGTGTAGTTTGCAAATGAGCTCAAATAGAATGCAACAGCTGTGGTCCAGTAAAACTCAAATTTACCAATGTGTAGTGAAGCTTGTGTCATGAAAGCCATTGAGAACCTTCAACAGTAGCTGGTAGATTAATATTCATGCATATATTATGACCTATACTTTATCCACAGTGATGGATCTCTGTCTGCTTCTGCTTCCTCAAAGGCACCTAGCAACACAACAGCCCACAAACATCACTTCTTGTCTTGTGACCTTTATGCAAACCTAAAGGGAAGCTGTGGGCGGTAAACCATAAACGACACACACAGTGTCCATGTTATGCATCTTCAATATGTTTATTTAAATTACAATGGCGCTTTTAGAAAAGATCTGACAAAGAAACATCCAAAATGTGAAAATGAAGACAGGACACCATACACACAACTCATAAATACATATTTACACACATTACAAAAGTTACATTACCCTTTGGAGCCTTTGGTCTGAAACATATACCAGGTGGAAACAGCAAACGTTTGCAGAAGTAAAGAACTCTGTGCACCATTGAAGCCCTATCATATATCCACAGTGCAGAATAAATGTGACGCCATTTGACTTTATGAGATAATGTTTAGTACTGTTTGTTTGCATTGTTTAGATATTTCCACCCTTGTGTGAACCTGACAGTTGTCAATGTTAGAATTTTGCATAAGATAAAGATAGAATGAAAGGCAAACAAAGAATACCAAAGCACCAGGCACTGCAGAGTGAGGCACTTGAGCACCCAACACAACTGGTTTGGCATCATGACATTTTGGCACATGAAGGTGGCTTTGCACTGGGACTGAACAGCATGTGAGAGGTGAGCAATAACACGGGGCCTGTCCAGGAAAATGCACTTAGATTTCCTCTCCTCCTTGCTGCCTCTAGTGCGTCTGAGAAGGACCAGCTAAGTTTAAGCAACTCAATCATTTTCTGTTTGTATTTCAAGAGTGATATTTCAACATTTCCTTGTCGTGTACATATTTCAAAACTTGGTTCAGATTCCCATCCAAAGACGCCAGGAGTGTCGTCTTGCATTTGTCACCATCAGCAGTGATGTCAAAGCAGCTCTCTCTCTCCCTGGGGCTTCAAATTCAAGTCTCTCTCATTTTCAATCCCACCGATTTCACTGATCAACTGAGAAGCTTCCAGTCTGTTGATTAATGCTAAAGCACTGCAGCGTTCCATGGAGCGTCTCCTCCATGCTGCTCTCGCACCGAGTCATCCTGGGCCAGGCCGATGAGAGGGGGGGATGGGATGGGGGAGGGAGGGCAGCTGCTCCTCTGCTAAGATGCCGAGGAGTCTGGCTGGCCAAAGTCCTTCTTCCTCTTTTTCTTCTTCTTCTTCTTCCCCCTGCAGGGTTTGCAGACGCAGCACAGGATGCAGGGCGAGGCCAGAAGGAGGAGCGGAGAGGTCACCAGCATGATAATACTGACCCCCACCAGGATCCCCACCACCTGAGGGACAAGACAACATCTTCAATCTGTTATCTGCAAATTGCAAATGTTGCAAAACCTGAAGTTGACGGAACAGAACTGCCCTGAAAGCTTCATTTACATCAGCGTGACACGTGTAACCTGGTTAGACAGAGTAAAAGCCATGAAACAACATCACCTTTATGTCACTACTATTACTTCCTATAATGGGTGTAAGAGTGATGGATCTTCTAACATCACATTTGGTTACCATAATCATTTATTCAAACTCTTAAACTTTGTTGGAACCTTCTGAGTCCCCATCTGTTGTTTTTCTAAGGTTTGTTTAAACCCACAGAATGTCATTTCTATTCTAGTCGAGCTCCCATAGTTTCAGTACATTAGTCTTGGAGGAATGTGCACAGATGGATGAAAGGCACAGAGGAAACTTGAATAGTCACTGAGACTGAAACTGCTGCAGGAATCTGAGACAAAGAGATTGTAAAATGTTATGGGGCCTGTTAGGCGAGTAACCAAGCCTGTCAGGAGTTATTCTGCAAAGAACAAGTGTGTTGTTGTACTTTGACTCTCCCGACACTCGTGCCAATGGTGAAGCAATCAGAGGAACCACTCCAGACCCGATCATCACGTGATGATGGCCAGCAAGCAGAGGAAGTCGAAAGAAAGAAGGAAAGTTTGGGCTCCAGTGACATTGAGCAGACGCCATTAAAGGGCAGGAGTGTAAGATTAGCACAGGGAGCAGCTCAGACGAATGAAGACAAGATACTAACATCAAGCCAACTTCATTTTGAAAGGGAAATTCAGCAATAAATGTTGTGACAGATAAACTGGTAAATGACTCATGTGTGAGTGGAAACTAAAAACATTTGTATCTAGTCTGACTTTTACTATTATTTAGTCACAAACCATTCATCGTCTATGTTTCTACCTCTTTGGATATTTAGATCATGCATTGTAACTATTATTTCTATGATTCTATTTTTAAATATTTCTTTATTTGTCAGGTTCTGCCTCGTCTTCAAACCGACATAATGACATCCACACACAGATGTATCTCTTTGCAGGCACATGAATCCATCCAGACAATGACAGCGTTATATGAGAGGCTCCCAGTCTGCCATGTGGCCTCACCTGTGTTCTGTTCCACATGACAGACGCTCTGGAGTGGCCCAGCTTGTTTCTGCACGGCCCCTTATCATAATGCCTCAGAAAGATATCGCCCTGTAATCACAGCACAGACAAGTTCAGACAAGAGCCACCAAGGGCACCCAGACACAAACAGAGATATTCTAGCAGTGATGAAACATACTGTTCATACATCAGCCTGAATACTGGATTGTTCAACATCGGAATTCATTTGCTCCTAAGACCAATGAACTGAATTTGATTTCTCTTTAATGAAGATAAAACTTAATTGTTACTCAGGTGCTCTAGTAGCTAGCGTGGAGCAGACATTGGCTAGTTTTCCTTCTTCTTGGCAAACTGTGTTGGCTTTAGAATCTAAAGTCAATTAAAAGTCTATTTGCTTTTCACAAACAGTTGTTAATTACGCTTTAATCACAGTTTTTGTAAGCAGTGATAAGAAGAAATCAGGGGAGACTCACGTCCAGATTCTGCAGACAGTACCAGCAGAATGTGTGTTTGCAGCTCTTGCACAGCATCTGTGCACAGCCCTGGTTCCTCTCTATGTAGATGCCACACATTGGACACTGCTTGATTGGCATGTCAGAGTCACTGTCAAACCAGAGCCAGTGGATGGAGCAGAGAGACACACACAGATACACAGATAACAGATGTGAAGTTAATGGGGAAACCTTACAAGCAAGCCCTGACCCAGTTAATCCATATTAGGACCTGCACAGGACCTCTTGTTGACCCAAACAAAGCCTGATAGTACAGCCAATAAGGGGACCACTTTTCCAGCTGTAGCTGATTCCAATCCCATGTTTTAATCTTACAGATTATTATCATGGCTACAACTTCAGTATCTCTAGCTATGAAAAACCTATTCTGTCAGACAAATATACAAGCAAAGTATTGGGTCACTCCCACAGCAGTGTGATTAAAGGCAAACGTATTTCACCATGACTCAATGTGCTCTTTAATATACATCTGAAACATCTAGAAAGACTAAAGTTGATTCAAACTCCATCCTCCACAGCCAAACGCAGACAGTGAGCAGCTTCACTGCAGCTCACAGGGTCCCAGTGTACAGTGAGCTGAGCATCCTCCCTTTGGCACGCAAACAATGTATTCACACTATAACTGGGTGCCTCCAAAGTGACATCAGACTGTTTGGAAGAGACACAGCTCAAAGTACTGTGATGTAACTGTACACAGAGGGCGACACAGAGGTCACCGCTGACCCAGACAGACTATTAATACTGATGTAATGCTTTTATTCACCTCAACTTATTATTGAGAGATTTTAGGTACTTCCTCCCACCTGAAAGACACACTATTAGTCCAGCTGTGTGTGCTGTCTAGCCAGGTGTGTGGGCTGTGTAACATGTCAACATGTCACAGAAGTAAGGGACCAATTAAAAAGAAAGCTTTCAGGGCAGTTTAGGACCTATGGGGTTTTCTTACTGATTGTATTTTTAATGAGGTCAACCTCAAGTTTTGCATTTTTACAATCTTCAACACACACTCCCTGTTATACTGCACACATACTATATACTAGAGATGTATTTCATCAAGAAAATGTGCTGTGATTGCTTACTGCTGAAAAGTGTATTGGTGGTTGCCAGGGTGACTGGGGTGGGGTTGCTCGAGCAGTCAAAACACATTTGTGATGACTGGGAAAAACAATGGGAAACGGAAAAAAAATGTTATGGCTATGTTTTATTGCTGCAGAGGAACCTCAGAGTCTCCCAGCTGTAAATCACCCGGTGTAAACAAGCGGCCCAGAAACTAAGCGGCTTTAACACCCCTCTGTGATACGCCACCTTAACATGGTGGAGGGGGAGCCTGGGAGCTGTGCAGTCAAGTGGCCCGGGCAACAACTACCCCGAGTAAGGTCACCCAAGGCAAATTGGTCCCAGGTGAGGACTGAGTTTAAACTATAACGCTGATGAATCAGGCTGAACAGGACAGAGCTGCCTCGCCTTGTTTGCTCAGAAGCTGATGAAGTTAAAGCCTTGTTTATAAAAATCAAAGGTGAGATTTACCATCATGATACAGCTCCGTGAATGCTCAGAGCTCAAACAGGTATTTCA
Source organism: Genypterus blacodes (assembly GCF_046128005.1). Taxonomy (NCBI): domain Eukaryota; kingdom Metazoa; phylum Chordata; class Actinopteri; order Ophidiiformes; family Ophidiidae; genus Genypterus; species Genypterus blacodes. The sequence goes on along the minus strand of NW_027466864.1, from coordinate 3,211,588 downwards.
TTCCTGACAACACACATCAACTAGCCTTTGTTCTGGCTGTAGATGACAGTGATGTGATGACTGACTGACCTGTTTTCATGGGAGGGTGAGGATGACATCATGGGCTGGCGCTCGGGGCAGGTGTGAGCGTCCTGCCAGGCTCCTCTGCACGCAGAGCAGAAGATGGTGTTGCAGGCTGTGCAAGGCACGGCGGTGGGCTCGCCCTCTGTGCTCGCCGTCATGCTGCACACTGCCTGGCATTCAACCACAGGACACCAGGCTTTGCTGGGGTCCAACTTCACTTCTGCGGGAAGCAAAGGGGGGCAATTTTAAGGGACAGTGAATCTAAAATCTAAAATGAAATTATTAGAGGAAGACTCATTTAGTCCTGTTTGGCCTTCATTGACGTGATGAGTGCCCCTATTTTTCTCGGGGGTTGGCGCTGACCCAAACAGGAGAGTGAATATTGACCTTACGTGGACAGAAACGTGAGTCTGGTGGGTTGCTGATGATGCTGTGTGTCTGCTGAATCCAGCTTTCTCAAATGACATGTCAGGGCTGTGCTCTTCCATCTAGAGGACAGAAGCTGGCTACAGCAGCTTCAAACTAAACCTCTGACCTTCCCATATGTTTTGTTTGTTTGGAGCTCGTTGACACTGCAGGCGTGTCATGAGCTGCAGCAGTACAAGCACAAGTGAAACTAATGTTATGACTTAGTTCAAATGTACGGTGTGAAAAAAAAAAAAAAACTGACACCACAACTGACGGAGAAAAAAAAGAACCTGCAGAATCTGAAATGTGTGACACATTCAGTAACCTCCAGGGCCAGCCTGGAGCTGGATAGTATAAAGGGCAGCAGGTCCCTCAGTATCTCAGGCATGTGAGACTCAACACGTCACAATTACACACCTCTCTCAAACTTGAGCCGCTGATAAAGCTCCTGGTCTGCTGGGGACAGGCTCTCTATCTGCAAACACAAAGCAGGGACAGCAGGTTAGGTCACATGTGAACACAACCTCCCTTTGAAGCTCACTTTGCCAGTATATGATGGCAGCATAAATGTCTCTGACGCTATTACTTAAAACAATAACAATGAGGGAGAAATACACACAGTTCTAATAGTTACATTCCTTCGTTACTGTTGTTCAAGTTGGTTAAAGATGATGAGACCTTTGCAGGCAGTCTAAGATTTCGATTATATTACAATTAAAGTTAAAAAAAACACCATAATTAAACTGAAGCGCACTACAGTGAGTGTTTATCACTCACTGTTTACCTCATCACCTTTGTCAACATTACAAAGAAGTCTTAATCTAAGTTTACGCTAGAAAATGATTGGAAATGAGGAAGCGCAGAATTTCCGCGTGTTCGTATAACAGCAGTGTCAGCAACTTCCTCCATTGTGTTAACTAAGTTGTATTTGAGGCGTCCAGTAAGTGACATCGTTACACTGCGTCTGACACACCAACTTAACACATTTCACTGTTCACATAACAAGACAGGGTCGAGAATTTCCCCCAAAAGTTTATTAACCAGGATTTTCAAAACGGGAGTAGCCTGACTTGGACTTTCATTTGACCCTCTGGCAACCCCTCTGGAAACCCCTTTGATTTTTGTGGTTCTGGCACACATAGAGCCTCAGTTCTAAACAGGTCGTACCTCAGAGTCCAGAAGCACTCCGCTCTTTTGGCAGGCCATATCTGGGCAGGTAATGGGTGCCCCCCCACCCTCCCTGATGGCCAGATGAACATACTGCTGCAGACACTGGAGAGAGAGAGACAGAGAGAGAGAGAGAGAGAGAGAGAGAGAGAGAGAGAGAGAGAGAGAGAGAGAGAGAAACCCCAGCAGCATTAGACAATGAATGGAACAGGCATTGGTGCCATAATGGATCGCAAAGGTTGTGTAAATAATCCATCGTAAATATGCTGTGTATATCTTTACTGTCCCACCTGGGGGAGAATAGAATACGCAACAACACATGACACACCACTGATGACAATGTAGCAACAGCAAAGGGCACCAAAGGGAATACGTGCTGTTGTGCAAACAGGGTAAACCAAATACCGCATAAACAGGAGATATTTTACAAATTACAAGTTACAGTCATATGTTGCCTCAGTGGTGAAATATTAAAGATATGAGGAACTGTGTCAACATTGTGAAAAGGCAGACAGTTATGAGGAACAGAAAATGAAAATGAACACATGTGACTTTTCACTGGAAAGAGAAAAACAAATGCAATGTTGAGGTTTGGCCTGTAGGGGGATTTAAACTCATTTACACATGCAAAGCTGGGCTTATTTAGTATAAATGAAGACACACACATAAAACACACAATGAATACGCGTCTGTGTCCTGGAGGAGACATTTCAGGTTTATACAGCGTTGTTAAAACAATGATGTCTGTCTGTGGCTCTGTGTTTTATCTGTGTGTCCATTTTAACGGCTCACAAACAAACAAAGTGTGGGGCTGCAACAGTGAAAAGCGTTCCCCTCTGATTGAAACACTGGAAATTTGCTTGAATTACTCAGACAATATTTGGTTGGCAGTGTGGGAAAATCATCCCCACCCACTGGAAATGATGAAATAGAATGAAATAGGATGAAACATGCTGATGTCACCACACACACACCCCAACTTCATCTTTAACTTGAATTTGTGTTTTTTGTTATCCGCTCTCATTTTTAAGTGTTATATGGTGGGGACGTGTGTGTGTGTGTGTGTGTGTGTGTGTGTGTGTGTGTGTGTGTGTGTGTGTGTGTGTGTGTGTGTGTGTGACCCAACAACAGGGTTTGGCAGATGTGTTCACTCCGCCATATAAATAAAGAGATTATTGATTACTTGCGGCATGTTTTCCAAGTGGAATGAGTTTAGATCCACTCCTTACAGTAATTATGATCTATTAACAGGATACCACATGATCTGTTTCACACTTAAAATCACAAACCCAAACATCACAATGGTTAATATGTGGTGTGTGAGGACTTTTATCACCAAATAATCAAATGTGGATTTGATGAATACACAACACGTGACAAATGTAGCACTCAAAGCGCACCACCAAAGCTAAAAAGCTCCCTACCCCATGGAAATCTTAACATTTACATATGAAATGTTGCTGTCATGCTACATTTCTAAGCAATGTTGATTTTTCCCTTTGGCAAGGTTACTTGAATGCCCCCCCCCACACACACACACAAATAATTCAAATCAATCACAGCTGCAACCAGCAAATGTTTGAAATTGTTAAATAATACCTGACGTTTGGCTCATTTATGATGTATAAATGGTTGATTGTTGAACTTGATTGCAGATGAATCAACATGACCTTCTCACACTGTGTGTATACAGTATATGTAACTGTGTACATGCACGCTTGAAGTAAGTTCAGTATCTGCATCTATAATTGGTTCTACGCACCTCAGTACAGAAGCTGCAGTCACAGCTCTGCAGTTTCCTGGAGGCTGCTGACGGCTGCTCGTTCAGACACAGCTTGCAGTAGCTCTCTGGGTCAACGCCGGCCACGGGGGTCCCCGAGGCCGAGTCCTCCCTGTCCTCCTCCCGCTTCACGGTGGGGCTCTGGCTTGCCATGATGGGGCGGGGCACAGAGGGATGGCGGGAGCTCTTAGAGTCTAGCCCTTCTGCTGGGGATGCAGTGGAGAAACAACCTCCATGTTCCTGAAAGATTCAAACAGACCCTCCATGAGCCACATTAAGATCTGCCAAGTCTTTCCAGCTGCTTTGTGAGAACACATCAGACACATCAGACATGCCACATCTGACTCCACCTTCCCCTGCAGCCAGCACACCATCATTGTCTGATCTCCTGAGTGAAGAGTGAGTCACTGTTTATCCTATGTGGTGCAAAGAACATATAATTATGTGTGCTCACTACAAAATTATTTATTACTCAATGTGTCCTTTGTTTCACCATAAAAGCCCGCTATTGTCCGGGCCAAAGTCCAGGTTGGTGTTAAAAGAGCCTACAGTTATTGATCATGTCCGCTGAATGGTTAGCCGTCATAATTAGAAACGTGCATACAGCCTCATGACAAGTACACACTGTTTTGTCCTGCTCATGATGGCATCAAGCCGAATCAAGATTAGCACCCTGTGATGGTTGATTGATAACTTATGAGCTTGCTACCTCAGCAATGAGCAACCTAAATGTTATGTAGAAGTAATTGAAATTATTGAGTGTTGTTGGACATTAACTACATTTAATTTAAGGAGAAAAAAGGATTATGATGAATGATGTGGGAAGCTGGGCAAAGGTGTGTTCTTTCATCGGGACAATGTGCCTGCACACACATATCAGTTGTTGTCATGGTTGCTTATCAAGATTGTGGCTTTGAAATTGTTCAGCAACTGGATCAGCTGTGGCGTCTGGTGTCATATGAGCTGTGTGACAATCCCCCCCCCCCTTTAGTCACCTTTATTCAATACTGTCATGAGCGCTGATGTTTTTCTATGCGCTGTTTGACAAATACGGCCGGTTGTACTTGGGTTTTAATTATATTGTGAGCAGGTTTTAAAGACTTCAGAGCAGTAAGAATCATTATTATCAGTGACTCCTTTTGAAATCTGAGTGATGTTTGCAGCTCAATTTGTTTATAGTTTAGTAAATGTGTTACTAATCAATACATTTGATATCTAAGCCTACTCACTTGATCATTCTGCATATGTAAAGTTGCTCTGATCCCCTGTAAGTCTTCAGTGTGCATAAACTGCACCTCAGCACACACCCAAACCATGCAGGTTTAGGTATTGTTGCTTTAAGACCGCGATTCCTTAAAGTTTGTTCTGTTTTGTTAAGTCGGCTGTGCTGGCAACGCTAATGTCTGCCAAACACTCTCCAATTACACACATTTTCTTAGTGTGTGTCTAACAACGGTGTGTTTGGTGGGTAAACTAAAAGGTGTGACATGATGACATCACCTTGTTAGACATGTAATGGACCCTAACCCCAAACATAAATGAATGCATTCAGCCATGCACCAAAGGTTTTGCACAATAAAAATGAGGAAAATAAGTAAATGATAGCGTATGTCCACTTTAAAGGAACAGACAAAGAAAACATTCCACTTGGTTTTATAGAATCCAAAAAAGCACGAGAACTATTTGCTCATAATCTGGGATTTGGGAGGGATTAATGCTGTAGATAAGTGTGGTTGCACATAGAGTAGCGTCACCCAGGAGACAGTGGTGTTAAAATCCCAGCATGCAGGCGGAGTGGCAGTTAATATCACACATTACCCTACACAGCACCATGTTCAAGTTGGCGGACAACTTGTGTAGTAGCTTAATCAATACACTACAATACCACTGTTCTAAATTTCATTGAGTGCTCTTCTATTGTGTTCTATCGATCGGACGGTGGCGCACATGCAAATGAGCCGTACTTGTGTAGCAGCAGAACACTTTGTATTTCTGCACAGTCATGCTGTGAGCTCCTGCGCTGCCTTCAGACAGGCGGGCTGAGCAGCGTGCCGTCATCACCATCCCACAGCGCTGTCTGCCTGTCCTGTCCTGCCCTTCTCTCATGATGCAAAATGACAGGTTGTTAGTTAGCTTTGCACCACATAAGGACTGGATACACTGAATGTAGTCCAATGTGTGTGTATGTGTGTGTGACAGGGTGCAGGCTTTTACGCACACACACACTCAAAGTGTACAGAATTACATTATGTCAATACATGATATAGTAGTTGGTAGTACTTTAATCTTGGGCAGACAAACACATCTGTATTGTTCATGTATTATCTGATGGATATGATGCAAGGAGCGGCATCAGATCTTTACAGTTGCTTCCTGATTTAAATTTAAAGAGATTAGTTTGATAATTATGACAGTGACTGTGAGTTGTCATAGTTTCCATTACCTTATTACCTTATGGTGAGGAGGTTAAAATGTCACCAACCTTAGTTGGTTTGCACATTTGTTTGTTATCTACATTATTCAAAAGTTTTGATGATAGCTGGCGTCAGCGTGGGGCATGGTGGATCTGTCGCCCCATCCAAATTTGCAATTCAATGCGTTCCAATAGGCAGATCCAGGAATATGTATTATCAGTCTAAGACACGATATCTTCCAATATTTAAGTCTGTTTCCTTCAGGTTAAAGTAGCAATCTAAATGGCAAATATTGACATTTAATGCAACATATTCATCTCATGATAGATTATCAACAGGTGCAGTTTGGTCGGGATCCAGGATAAGGAGCTAAAACTGGAGAACTAAAATCTATGCTTGGACAGAAGGCACATTAATGCTTTAACTGTACAAAAACAAATGGGGCAGAAAAATGCAAATGCAAAAAACCACTCATGTGTATGGTATCTTTAATAGACTCAGAAGATAAGATATTTAATTATAATGATTCTTTCTATTTAGGCCAGTTTATTATTAGAACAAGATAGCTTCTGCGGAAGCTTGTTCAGGCTTGTGAGACCACGAGCTGTAAAGACTTCACACCTCGTTCTGTTTCTGGTTAGAATGTATTATGTGCATGAAATACAGCATAAGAGTCCACAGCCAGACCTGATTCTCTTGTGCTGACATTATTAACCTGGATGGAAATGTTCATTAATCGTGTTGTAACAGTTTTTTTCAGTCGAGAGGGCATGGTGGGTCGTTCGGTGATTAGCATTCCTCATGGATTAAGGTCTACATTGCATTCCTGCCATGGGGATCAAAGCGTCATTGTAGACCAGAGAGGCAGAAACGGAAAACCAGATCTACCCAGAGGAAAGCTGCTGCTGCTGCTGCTTCACACAGGCAGCCACTGTGCTGGAAGGAGGCAGCTGGGAGTGTGTGTGCACGGAGTGTGTAGCAGAATTTATACAGCATCATTTACCCAGCTGCAGCTCTTTTGCTCTCACTACATCCTTACACATGTAACATTAAGGCATTTCAGCGTTAATAACCTGTGTGTTTCTGGGAGAGCCTTGAAGGATTAATCAGTTAATCAATCAACAGAAAATTTACCTGCATTGATTTCAATAAGTGATCACTTAATTAACCCTTTATCAAGTAAAGTGGTGCAAGTTCTGCTATTGTTCTCTGCTTCATATCACTGTAAATTGAAATGGAGTTTTTAAATAATGCTGGTAGGTTTAGTAACTAAGATTTTGTCATTGACTTAATAACTAATAATATAAAGATTAATAAAACACTAAGGATTTTATTTTGCCCTCTTACCATTTCCTCTTAAACACTGGCTCTCAAGTCTGATCTCTGCACAAACCAAACACCAAACTAATCAACTCTAACAACGTCATGGAAAAACCTCACATTTGCATTCACATACTGAAATTTAGTTGAAATGTTATCATTAGTACCACTCATATGATATTAAGTCTAACCCTAAACCCTAACCCTTCCCCCCGGAAATTCAAATTCTTAATTTAATGGACAAAAAGCTAATCATCTAAACATAAAGAGCTACTTGCTGTTGAAATTATATTATATTTCTGATTAATATGCCCCATTAGCAGAACTTCAAAATAATATCAAATCTCTGCAGGGATTTCCAGAGTCATCTGACATGCCACTATGACTTGTGTGAAGTACCACCAGTGGTACCAGAACCACAGTTTGAGAACTGCTCTAAAACATCAGCATACAAAAGGCAGGGAACATGTTTAAATCACAGAAACCGTGCATATTGATTTAGTTGTGATTTTAAAGTGATATGTACCATAACCAGTAACAATGCTGAAGGAACAGTCACTTTGTGATTTCTAAAAGTGTTTGGCATTAGTATAGCATTTTCATACAGGATTAAAGGTCTAACTAGTGATCTGTTGCAATATTGAACATTGAATTTTGCTGCCTGCATCTGCATACTCCAAGGTTGCATTCACGGACAGGTCAAAATTGAAATTCTGACGCATACACTGCACAATAGTAGAGAAGGTATAGTGATGCAGACAGATGTCAGCGGAGCAGGAGAGACAAGGGACCTACCTGCCAGAGGAGCGCTGGGTGTAGAGCTGTCAGAGTCCAGATCCAGAGCCGCAGTGCACGGACACATGTGTGGGAGACACGATCACCTCTGCTGTCAACGCCCCGCAACACACCCAGCTCCTTTCTCTCCGCGGGGTAAAGTCAAGATCAGACCATGGTTACACGTCGCGTGGAAAGCCTGTGTGTTCCTGTCTTGCCTATGTGTTTGTGTGTGTGTGTGTGTGTGTGTGTGCTTGTGTGTGTATGCTGCTCTTCTCTTGCGTTTTGTTTCTATCCAGGAAGCTGACTGCTTTGTACTGAAAGGAGCTCTTTACTGCCCCTGCTGGTTAATTCCATGCATTGTAGACACGCGCTGCTTTCAGGTGCTGTGGGTAAATCTAAATATTATTTGAGTTATGGCGTTATGGAGAGTACCACCAGCAATGGCACATATCTTCCTCAGTTCTTAAACTCTGGGTCTGTTCTTAATTGGCTTGTTCAGTAAATCAACTAATAGCCCACACATCGATGGTTCTTGAATAGTATGTCAAAGGCGTGACGTGTACAATAGAAGCGTGGGTGGTGAAGCAGGGTAATGCAAAGATTAAAAAATATAATTAAAATATGGATATAAAATATGGCTATTGAATAAATAAATAAAAACTTGCTGACATGATGGATTTGTTTGCTTGCTCAGTTTGACAATCAGAGAAATTGTGTTACACTACTAACCTCAAAGGCATCAGATGGAATCCCCTTACTAAAAAATGCGCATGCGCCGATGGGCTTTTTCCTAGACGAACTATAAAGAGGCCGAAGTTATCACGTTTCACTCAGTAGTTTATCAATATCGTACCAAGAATGAAACAACTCTGACCTTCTGCCTCTCTATCACTCTGCAATGGACTGTTTCACAAAAATGAAAAGCACCGCGCCTTTTAATCAGGTGAGTAATAACGATATTCAAAAAAAATCCTATTTTGCTTTGACCTTGTAAGATCTTCCGTTATCAAAAAATGTCAAGAAGCCCACAAAGCACGTGAAGTAAACATGGATAGATTTCCTGTTTGATTCTGTCAGATAACGAGGAAAATATCTCCTTATCTCGAGAAACATTAACAAAATTATGCACGTCGGTCTGAATGGGAAAACTTCTGTCAAAACTAAAACAAAACTACGCAGATGCTGGTGGTTCCTTATCCATGTAAAACTTGTGACTTTGATTTATTGTTTTTTATTCACGTTATGTATGAATTATATAATGAGATACAAATGATTATCTTATAAAGGTTGTTCTGTAAAGTTCACAGCTAGGCAACAGAAAGTGAAAACACCAGCAGTAATAATAAGGTGGTGAAACTGTGTTTGATGCACTTTGTTGGGGGGGTTTTCTGATGACATCACCTGCTGTCTCAGGTGTTGGGCAATCAGCCACCCAGATATGTTTCAGTAAAGAGCTGCACACGGAAATGTAGTACTTGTTTCAGAACTGTTTTTTTGAATTTCTGTGTGTCCCCTCCTTCAGGCGATGACGTGTAAGAACTCGGTCTTAGACCTGCAGAAAGTCTTGCAGGTGATGTTGCGTAAGGGGAGAAAAATCTGTCAGCTCTTTTGCAGCTCTCTGGAATCTCTACTGTGTGAAAGATTCGCAGCAGGTAAAAACTCAACCAATGCTTAGATACTGCATATAAAATAGAAATAGAAATAATCCCAAAACAATGACATGAAACAAAACACAAAAAGCTGTTTAAGTATGTGACTCTTTCATTCAGTTATCAGTGTTAATGTTAGTCTGACTCTCTTTTGTTAAAGTGTTAATCTGTCGGCCTTTGGAGAATAAAACTTCACAAGGTAAATCCCAATCTTACTGACTCTGTATACTAGTTTGGAGTGAAGTGCACAATGAGTCATAGCAAAAAAGTAGTAGTTTCTTTAAGCTTTTATTTATATCCTCTCACTCTTGTCTAAAACTACAGCTAATTGCAACAGTATCAATGATTCAGACACATTCAGGAACTATGAGGACCGTGGCAGTGACGCAATTCCTCCATTACATAGTTTAGGAACAAACGACTTCCCATTCTCATATTCTCTTCCCTTTTCCTCTCTCTGTTTCTTGCCCACTCATAATAGTGGGGCTCCACACTCCACCGCCTACCATTCTAATTATAAACATCAGCAACTCTACCCTGACCGACTGCACCTTCGGTAATGATGCCTACCCGTCTTCAGTGGTGGAAAGTCAACCTCTAATGCAGGAATCTCAACGCCAAATGCAGGGTGGGTAATAGGATGGTGCACATAATGTCAACACTATTTTTCTGTATAATTCTATTCATGTTATATTGTCATCACTGTAAATGCATTTTTCCTCATGTGTCTCACAGTTACAAGATACAAGTTAGAAATGTTCATCTTGATAAGATATTCAGACGTAGTGGTGGTAGCAGAAGCAGTAGCAGTAATAGTACATTACATTACGAGCATTTGGCAGACGCTTTTATCCAAAGCGACTTACATTACATTACCACCCTACGCAGAGGGGGGAGCAATTGAGGGTTCGGTGCCTTGCTCAGGGGCACCTTGGCAGGGACTCAAACCGGCGACCCTCCAGTTCCCAAGCAGAAGCACTACCCACTGAGCTACTGCCTCCCCTGCCTCCCCTAGTAGTGACATAGTCGTAGTGAGTAAGAGTAGTAAATGTGGTAGCATTAATAGTAGCAATACAGGTAGTTGTGGTACTAATTGTGTAGTGGTGGTAGTGGTAATAAGTCTTTTGGTAGTGGTAGAAGTTTTCCGTTTGTCGTCAGCAGATGCACAACGTGACAATCATTTAAATTCATGTGTTACAGGAGAAATGGGGTGTAGAGGCAGATGTGAACAGCAGGGGTCAGCAAATATCTCCATTGATCCTCCTCCACTTCCTCCTTTATCAGCAGAGTCTCAGAACGTAGCCACCATCCAGATCAGCGACTCACATCTCAACTACGTCATCATCGGAAATAACAACTTCATGCATGTGGAGGAGACGGTCTGATCAGAAGATAAGGTCAAAGGTCAAACTAAACACTCCATCCATACATTCCACACATCCTGGGACTGTGGTCCTTGCATCACTGAACTCTCGATTATGCAATTCTTCCAGTCATATGCGTTAGTCGTGTGATGTGAGAGACATTTTGTTTGATAGTTGAGGTCCGTGAGAGAGAGGATAGGGGTCGGTTTTGCATCTATTTATATAAGCATTGTTTATTATGTTTGGACTAAGGTTCAGTGGGACAGTTTGTCTTGGTTTTGATGTGATTCGACACTCGTCTTGGTGTCAAGGAAATGGATTCACGTTGTGGACAGCCAAGAAATGTGTGCATAGTTGAATACAGCTGGAGGAGTGCTTTAATATTTAATATTTAGACACAAACCTTAAATACAGCCTGAAATAAGTGCCTTCAGTGATTGGCTTTCCTATTTTGCAGTATGAAGTATTCAACTCTGATATGGAGTTCTACTTTTTTAACCCCTCTGTCATGATCGTGGTTGACTGCTTCATTCAATGTATTGTGTACAAATGAATCAGTATTTGACAGCTAGAACACAGTACCACAGTGTAACAGGAATGACAGTGATATAGTCAAACAGTGTTCAAATACTGTATGTGTGACTGAGACCCTCACCGTGCCAGGATTGAGGAGCTGAGTCATGTGAGCACGTATGGCCTATGGTCATTTACAGTGGACTACTTAGTAGTGTTAATTGCTGAAGTCTTTTAGATTTCTTGTATTTAAATGTTTGGATTGTTAACTGAAATGAAATGTTTGCTTGACACATATATTATATATTGTGGCTGCTGATATTCTATACTGTTATGCATCAGTTTGAAAATATGTATTTATTTTTACAGTGTATTCTGAATTAAAAGACAATGTGACATTTGCCAGGTATTGCATTACTGTTTATTGTTGTCATCGTCTCTCTGCGGGGGGTTAGACTGAAGGTACAAGCTACACCGTAGTACATGCATGATGCTGTCACAGGTTTCTATTAGGGAAATTCCACCTCTCCTTTTCACGTAGGAAACATTTACACAACAGGTGTTCCTCTTAATTCCATTTTTCTGCCTTCAGCCAATGATTGATTGATGATCCATACCCGACATCTGTGTTTACACATTTCAAACAAATGAGACAGAAAGAATTGTACTAGCTTTTGTTTGTCAGTATGGACAATCTTATATTTATGTGTGGAGAGGAAAGATTAGATCTCAGCGGATATCTGGATATCCGGTGAATAAGATATATGTAGACAGCCATATCCGTGTGCTTCTTTCACTCTTTACATGTTCAGACCACATATCCAGAGTGAGAGAAAAAAATCAGAATTGGGTCATCATGTGTATCTGTCAATGTAAATGCAACCTTAGAGAAGTTCATTGCAGACTTGAATGCACTGTACCAGGATAGTTTAGCTCTCAGAGATCTACAGACTCACAGACTCACTGTAACATCGTCAAGGCAACAAACCTGATCTACTGTACAAACAAACGCTTGGAAACAAAGTATGTACAGTTACAGTAGATGGCTATTAAACAAGAGTGGGATCATAAAAGGCAGCTTGATTAAGGCAGAAATATCTGAGAGGAAGATGAGGAATGTGATGAACAATAAATAGACCATAAAGAAATATTTCTGACAGTAAATGATACTGGGAAAACAACGTTATTTTGACAGTGATTCACTGATTCTGATCCTTTGTAGCCTCTGTAGTGAACTAGGTTTCTTTAGCTGTTCATTTCTAAAGTAATGCATGAAAAAGAGGCATTTTTTATCATGATTCATTATCACATTACACAATACAAACACAACTTGGTCAAACTAATTAAGTGAAGACTTAAGTAAATATAGAATATTTATTTGCCATGATAGTAGCTGCAAAGAATGAACATATAGGATATATTTCTGATTTTAAAATGATTAATTTAAGAATATTATGGGCTCCAAAAAAACCAAAAACGTATTTCTGTCTCCATCTGAGTAATGGATGTAAATAAATGTTACAAATGAATTTACTGTATGCTTAGGAAATGTGCTTTAGAAAGTAGGGAGGTGTCCAATTGGTTTAATTATCATATGAAAACATACATCGGAAAAATGAGTTTTCTTTGGGTCACATACAGGTAAGAAAGGAAGTATTCGGCACTAAACTTGCATACAAACAAACAGATGCTGTTTTCTTAGTGTGATGCAACACAAAAAGAAGACAAACAGATGTTGGGAAACTCAAGACCTTTCTTCTGTCACCTCGACAGGAAAAACAGGAGCATGCGTGTAGGTATGCTGTGTAAAGGGGGAACCTGGTGCGACTCTCAACGGAACTGATAACTCAAAACAAAATCAAAACCCATAAAAAATATACTGTTCTCATATTTGAGATTTACTTCAAGTTGTCTTTGATGTGTCACGCTCAGGTTTACAACACGATCTCCCTCCAGGCCGCATTGGGGTCTGTGCCGGTGCCTGAGCGAGTCAAACACACGTCCTTCCATCCTTGTGCTTATTCATTTTCTGTGGCTGAGGTTTGAGTTGGGCTGGGCCACGACGTTGTGCCATCATAGGGTAAGAAAGCCATCCTGCTCTGAGGCGATGACGCTACCTGAATCTTCACCGCACAGTTTCTGGCTGTTTGTGAAGATTAAGGGATCACCTGTGTTATAGTTATCTATGCTGTTGCCTGGATGAGCTGTACACAACGATCAGAACACAGCAACAACAACCACAATGTCCACAACCAAGACGTGTAAAGGTCCAGTGTTTATAATTGTGCCATTGGAGCTGGAAGCAGCTGAGGAGAAAATAGAGGAAAAATAGACAGAGGGGAGAAGGAAGAGTTCTAGATTTCATTGATTGTTCGTTCAGAGGGCCGGTACTCCTCCCTTCCTTTAGGGGAGGACAGGTAGAAGGACTGGGTCTTGCGTTTTAAGCGAGCCCTCTTGGTTGCCAGCGACAGGCTGTGCTTGCTGGAGGCGATAATGTCAGAGATGAACCTCTTGCAGTCTACACACACTTCCATGGTGGCCCAGTCCTCCGTCAGCTCCGGGGGAAGCTCCAGTTCATCATGAGACTTTAATGAGCCGTGTTTGGACAACCTGATAGGAGCCAGAGAGCAGCTTGGCGTGAGCCGGAGGAGAAAGCATTGATTGCTTTTGGAATTTTACATTTTGCAATTGCAGCATTTACAGGTTTACTTTTGGTGTGTGTGCTCAGCAGTAAAACAATGATATGGCAATAATTTGAATAATTGGTTGAGTTGGTGGAGTAAACTTATTTCTACTTTAAATCAGACATTCCTATTGAGTACTCCAAATATACAAATACTCTGTGTAAGTAACAGAAAAATGAAATGCTCTTACTTGGACATGGTCTTCTGAATGCCGTGGCGCTGTGGGCTGCTGGAGGCTTTCTCAGGTTTAGCAGCTGCTCCTCCAGCTGCTTTGGACACTTTTGATTTAGCTCCTCTTATAGTGGGGGATGCTGAGGCTCCTCCTGCTCCTCCAGGATCTCCGGCACCTCCAGCGTCTCCAACACCTCCTGCTCCTCCGACATGTCCGGCTCCTCCGGCTCCTGACGGCCCCTCCCCTGCAGCCACAGAAAGTCCTTGTCCCAGAGAAGTCATGGCAGCTATTCTGTCCCTGGGAAGAGTGTTGGTCGAGCCAATGGAGTAGATAGGTAGGCTGGAATATGGTTTAGATGGCAGCCGCATCTGTGGAGACGGGGAAGGCATGAATGTGAAAAAAGAACAGGAGTTGATATAATCCACAACTGATACTGATTTGCTTCCATAATACAAATCTTTCCCAGACACATTCTACATGCATGCATGCACATAACGATGGTTTAGGAAATGTAATTATAGTTTACCATTGAGATAAAAAACAACTAAACAGTGAATTTGTGTGACATGTTGTGTACTTGACTTACCTTTTTGCAGCACTGTGAGCACACAGGCCTGCAAGGAGAAGTGAGAGACAACAGTGTGAGTTTTACACTTCTTATATTTTGGAGGAGATGAAGCTAAAATAATTTAAGATTGTTTTACTTTTTGCAGAACTGGCAGATGTAGGACCAGGTGAAAAAGGAAAATCGTTTAGACCGACAACAGAAGCAGAGCTACAATAAAAAAAGAGGAAAGAGGACATTAGACTAGAATGGAATAAATGACGTAATGCCTGTGTGTGTTTTCTGCTGTAACGTGTGTAAGTGATGAGAGTCATCCAACAAGAAGTTACCTTTCCCTTCTTCATAGCAGTGTAGATATCTTTGTACTGCTGGAACTTCTCCAGCTCTGCTTTAACCAGCACCTGTCTGATGTGCATCACCTCCTCCACGGTCAGAGACAGACACTCCACAGGGAAGCAGAACTCCTCCTGCAAACACACACACACACACACACACACAAACACACACACACACATGCGCGCGCAGACATACACACACACACACAGACACACGCACGCACACACACACACACACACACTCACAAGCTTATTATCTTAAACGGCTGTACCAGGGTGTGAAGCCTCTCTTCCTCTGTGAGCAACATGAGCTATCAGAGCGTCTTCTCTTGTTCCAGCTGGTATGCCAAAATCCAGGTAATCCAGTTAAAACTCACTAATGTACCCTGATGTCCTGCAGGAGGTGCAGTAGTACTTGGTGAGAGAGATACTGAGGAACCACTGACGTCACAGCACAGGGAATCTATGATATCTGAACCCCACAATTACACACAAATGCCTAGGACATCTAAACAGCATAGAGGTGAATAGCTGCTCAAGTCAACGTTAACCCATGCAAACATGTCTGCACAGAACAAAAAATGCCAACATCGACATCATCCCCAACGGAAATGCCTTGATGAGTCTGCTTCTCTTTGTTATGAAGCTGCTGGTCAGAAACTCCGTGATGGGAAGTTAAAATGAAAGATTTAGAAATAGAGGGGAGGAAAGCGTCCACACATGAAAATATGCTATAACAAAGCTGCTGTATGAGATTTAATGTCTGTTTTCACTCATATGCTGTTTTCCCTTTTCAAAAGCATAAATATCAATTTACCTGTAATTAAAGTATTTTCATGGTACATTTCTTCTACTGGGGATATTTGGGGATAAATGCTAAACTCACCAGAGACTTGGAACTCTTTTTTGAGGGGGGCAGGAAGAGTCGGACATTGGTTGGGGTTTCCTTCTCGATGGAGTGTCTCCTCTGAGGGGTCTGACGCCTCTCTGGCTGAGGTGTAGAGGAGATGGGCAGGAACATGGGGGGAGCTGAGGTTGATGGAGGGAGAGAGAAGAGACAGCAAAGCAGAGAGGAGAGACAGAGTTTGGGGGAGTTTGATTGAATTCATGAATATCTCTGCTGGAAGATTCAAACTCATCAGTCATAGTGGAAATATGTCAAACTCACTTTTCTTCCCTAACGCACACTCTGGTGATGTATCATCCATCAATGATGTAGCGAGGCTGGAACTGCTGGCTGATCTGCGTCCAATAATCTCATCCTGAATATGTGGAATATACAAAAAAACATTCAGTCGTTATTCAATCTTCCACATGCCAGATGCAATTTCAAAAATGGAACCCAGAGACACAAACTCATACTGACATCAGAGTCAGAGCTGTCCAGCTCAGCCAGACTCGGTGCTTTCAGCAGCCTTTTCCTCTGGGGAACAGATTGAGATCCATCAGCTTCTGCCCTGAGAGATGCAGATCCATTGGCCAGAGACAAAGAGCTGGACGTCCTCCTGCCCATGTAGGGGCTAAATTCATCTGTAGAGAGCCACAGAAAGAGGACGATCAAGACATATAGAGCGCAATCATTGGAATGGATCTCAAAACACTTCCTCCTGTGTTTCCTTGCATCTTTGAAGCATTGATCTTTCAAATTTATCTTGACTTTTGGTTCCCTAATAAGGGAAATCTTAATCTAAATCTTGGTTCCCTTTAGGGCATCTATGCATTAGATTGTGGAGATGTAAGGTAAGAGGATGTTTGAGATCCATCCCACAGGGGAAGTGTGAGGTAAGATGGTCTGGAAGGGGAGACAAAGGAGCAGGCTGGTGTTACACACAGAGCATGGATGCTTCTATGAGGAGATGTCTTCTACCTGACAGGCTTGATGATGTATTTTTGGGGGGTGACCAAATTCCCCCAGTTCCCTCAGACTAACAAGCCCAGGTCAGATCTCTCAGGACTGAAGACCTGGACTACCTACTAAATGTTCTCTAGCAACAAATTGTTAAAGCAGTAGAACCAGAAGATAGAGGGAAGCAGGGTTGTAGGGAGAGTGAGAGGAGGAGACAAGCCATTTCTGGAAAAGGCAGACAAAGAGCCACAGATCTCTCTCTTATCCTTTCCTTGTCTTCTTCTATATGTAGGAAACACCTAACGTATACACAGGAGCGTCTTTCTTAAAGTTGAAATTTCAAGGAGGCTCTGTAAACAAACTCTGGCCAGCACCTGAGCATTCCAACCATTAGTGTCAAGCTGGGGACAGAGACAGACATGGCCATCAGGTTAGGGCGACCAAGGCCTTCCAGAGGACTGCTCATACTTTACCTACTCCTGTACGGAACAAATCCTGTGGCATACTGCGAGTTTTGCCAAAACCTAAAAGGGGACATCTCCTTTATTATGGCAAACACAAGGACAGTGCATCTTTTGATATGATTATATTCTGTCAGATCCAAAAGGAAACATCTTAATATCAGTCATCATGTTTAATACACCACCAAAGGATAAAATGGGCCCAGAAATGATGCAAGATGTCTCACTGACAGCTGTGATAATATATGGAGCATTTCCCCCAGAAATAATACTCCAAAGTTGACACCAGGCGACACAGTTCTTATGAGCTCAGAGAATGGTCCATTACACAGTTGATCACACACACACACACACACACACACACACACACACACACACACACACACACACACACACACACACACGCGCACACACGGAATATCGGACAGCGTGAATGAGTGAGAATGAGGTGATTGAGCTCGTGAGAGACACTGGTGTTTGCAGAAGGAGGGAAAGTGGAGCACAGCATTACTCTGATTGGTCTTCCTCAGCAGTATCCTCTCATCACTGTCTCCTTAAGTTATTCAAGCACTTCTCAAATGCATGACATGGCTCAGGATATGAACTCATCTTCTGGTGTCTGGTGCTGTGCAGAGCATCAAGCTGACATCTCCTGTCTGCACTCTGAGCCGTTTACGCTTCAGAAGAAATTCTGCAAAGTCACTCTGGCACATGAAAGAGCCTTTTGTATAAAGTGCAGATTCTGGATGTTACCCACAGCTGCTCCTTGATTGGGTCTCTGGCTGTCCTTTTGAGTCACATTACAGCAGTGTGAGCGAGAGGGATGATGCAATGAAGCAAAGGTGACACCCTACCAAAGTGTTTAAAGACCACAAGCACCAACCAGGGACATTTTTTTCAGGAGTTATATAAGCGAGCGCAGCCTTGAGAGCTACACTGCAACACTGCTATCATTCAGGAGGATTCCAAGGCCAAAGGAGACCTCTAAAGCATAATCAGGCAGTAGTGATGTCACTTTATAACAGGTTTCATGAAGCAAATACAACTATGATTAAGGGAAAGACAGGTTTTCTTCTAAGAGAACGCCACTCGAGGAAACAGATTGGGAAACATCAATCCATATCATTCCCCTTATTTTTATGATCTGACATAGTTATAGGTATGTTGAACACTGTGAAAATTGCTCAATGTGACTTTCACACCAGTAAGACAGAACTGATCCATCCGGGCTGATATGAAGGCTTTGATTTTGATGAGACACACTTGTGATGTATAGAGCGTGTGAGAGTGTGAATGTAAGGCCGCCATCTTGACATGTTGATACCAGTCAGAACAGAAGAGGCTTTTTGGGAGGGCGGCATACAGAGACAATACTTTAAATGCACCTGTTTTCACTCCTCGAGCACAGTAGCGCTACAAAGGAAAGTTAAAGTAGATGAATTGGATCAGATTTTGCACTTAAATCATTGCAAATGTTTCCAATTAGACCCCTAAATGAAAATGCGGACACAGATTTGTACAAATTGGTTAAGTTATCATTTATTTTGTTTGTTCGGAGTTTAACTTCTAATAGAAAGTTAGAATGGGCAGTGAAAACATGCAATCAGCCCTCCCAACAACAGTAAATGATAACTCTGACGCTCTGAAAGAACAAAGAGTAACCATTCTGTTCCCATGTCCTCCTGCTGACCTGTGTCACCACATCACAACGTTTCACCTCCACAGACCACAGCACAACCATCAACAACCACTGAAGAAGCATGATATGAGATGTGCATCATGTGCTGTCGTGTTTGCGTGATTGTGTGTGTGTGTGTGTGTTTGTGTGTGTGTGTATTACGGGAGAGCAGATGAATAGCCACAGCAAACAGAAAACAGATAAACAGCCGGGGAAGGGAGGAGACTTTACCTGACACATCAAAACTGAAAGACATGCTAAGTGGCCGAATAACTGCAACGAGAAATAGTTACGGTATTGGACAGTTATTGGATGTTTTAAAAAGGTAAATTAAAGCAAGACTTAACACATATCATGACATAATCGGGTTGTATTTATCAGGATTTGCAGGGATACGGCATGCTTATGGTCTCGTTTCAGTTGACTGAAACAGAACCATTTTCATAATGTGAGATAATAGGACTTGTAATAAGTCACAGCCAATGCTACAGACACTTAGCATTACTATTCATGAACAGTTTATGATAGGTTGCAAACAATATAGTACACAAAGCAATAATAGCATTAGCTGCACAACACAAGATAGGCAGCATTAAAACGTGTGTAACAGTTAAAAGCAGAGGCACAAATATTAGTGTAAAGAAAAGTTCAACAATGACAAATGAAACATAGTTTATTATGTAGCTATGTTTCTCCTCTGATTTCACTTTGTTAGCACATGATGCTCAGCAGGTTCAAGTCAGTATCATTCAGAGAGTGCCTAGTGTGTGTGTGTGTGTCTTTGTGTGTGTGTGTGTGAAAGAGCCACAGATTTTTCTTACCCAAACGTCCCCTGCGGATCTCATCCGGAGACACCGGTCGAAGTTTCCTCTCTGCTTTGATTTCCTCCAGGATGCGTTCATGGAGGGTGGGGGGAAGCTGAGCCTGTGGCTTCAACTTACGGGCCGCCACCTACCAAAGATAGACGATGGTTAAAAGATGATGACACACTGACATCAAGCAATTAGAGTACAATAAATAACACTTAGTTCCTTGGAGTTATAGCCAGCAGGCCTGTCTCATCCCGCTCACTCCTAATAAGACTCCTGTGACTGTCAGCACTGACTTCAGCTCCTTGTTGAACCTGTGATTGTGATTTGAAGAGGCAATAGATTTTAGTTCTGCTCACAGGGTTGAGAGGAGGCCTGGACCGGATGAACTCCAAGATGACTTCATGAGCACTCTTCTTTAACCTTGGAGGGATGTCTCCATTCACCTGAAGAGTGTAGAGAGAAGCGTTACACAAGCAAACAAGCAGGTGAACACTGATATGAATGATAAAAAACACGGAATTGGTAAGATTCATGTGCATGTATGTGGATGTATGGATGTTCATGTATATGGAGCCTTTCAATATAAGAATGAACACAAACTCACCATGACTTTGCGCAATTTGTAGCGTTTTGTCCTGATGTCATCCATGAGCATTTCATAGGGAGTGAGTTGATACTCAATGGGCAGAGGGTTGTACTGACGCTCATGCACCTTCTTCAGCTTCACCCCGTCACGCAGGGTCCTCATCACCTGAACCCAGCATCGGGCCTGGCGGAGGAAGCAAAGGACGACATTGGAGAAAGAGCACAAGATGGAAGCAAAACACTGTGTGGTTTTCTTCCAAACAATAGGGTTCATCTGTGCACAAACAATGAAGATGGTTCCTCAGAGGGTTCTTGGTTAGGGCAGTGGTTCTAGTGGTTTAAGTGGTAACTTAGTATTTGAGGTCAGAGGTCAGGACTGTGGTCACCTACCCAATCAGCATTCTGCAGTTCATTCAGGTCTCGGCCGGGATCCTCTGATGACACTTGCTCCATTTTCCGGAGGTTCTGGTGGAAAGAGAGAGAGAGAGAGAGAGAGAGAGGGAGCAGATGTTAAATAGACTGTGTGACAATTTAAAGGCTAAACGCCACTTTGTTCCTACTGCTGAATGTGGTAATGTCCTCCTCCATTGACAGAACTTTACCTTTCATTGTGTTAGACCTGGCAGTTACATTCAACACAAAAGGGGCAACAATGAATGAAAGTATTGATTGATCAGGTAGTCAGTGTCATGTGTCCTTGTGAGGGTACGTACTTTCAACAGATAAATTATAACAACAAGTCTATCTCAGACAGAAACACAAAGGACAGAATAAGAGTAATTTAGTTTAAGCAGTCATCATTACGTTCATAAGCTCAGTCATGTCACCTAATTGATTGTCCACAACGTGAGTGTGTCTAAACACTGTTAGCCTGATGAATGTGTGGTAAACAAAGCATTAGACTAAAATGTGTCCATCTCCTCCTGATGTCAGCAGGGAACAATGTTGGAATGTGTGTGACTGTGTAGATTATATGAAAGTGTGTGTGGACTTGATCATGCAATAATCCATTTCCTCTGGCTAATATCTGTGGTGAGACAGAGCAGACAGGAGTATAGAGGCATGTGGTCATGTGGTCCACCCAGCTGACTGACTCCTAAACTGACTGGGGAAAACAAAATTCCAGTTTACAATGGATTTGTTGTAGTTGTGTATTAGTACACTGCATTGAGCTGCATCAGAACTGTCAAAACACCTCTGCGGTATGCTTCTCTATACCACTCTAGCTATTATGCGTTTCACTGAAATGGAAGCTTGTTGAATCACTTTACACATCAGGTTCAGAAGGTCAGTACATAAAGCTGCAGCCCAAATTGTGTGAGAGGAGACAAGAGACAAGATCACAGCTCTATTCAAAGTCGGATACTGGCAATTTTACAAAATGTCAATTTTATAAAACAGCTGTTATCAAAACTCTAATTAAAAGGCAACATTGGCTCCAGGAATCCTAAAAATGTAAAGACCCTCTCTCTTTTCTTCTTCTCCAAAATCCTTGAAGGAGCTGACCAGCTGATAAATTTAACATCTAAGAAACTATCCTCACCAGAAAAGCTGCAATGAGCCTGCAAACATAAGCAGGTATTGAGGATGGATGGACGGATAGCTTACACTAACAAAACCAACGGGCCAACTGCTGCAAGTTCATGTCTGATGAGGGCAATTACCAACTTCCCCCCTTAATTCACCTTTCACCCTCCATCCTTCTCAGTGACTGGAATGAATCACTTATTCCTGTGCAAATGGGAGCCAGTGTTGTTTCAGTGAATCTCCCCTAATTCAGCTTTTCTGAATCTCCAGCAGCAGGAGGACAGTGTGGAGAGACAAAGCAACTCTGGCAAGGACGGCTGGTGCTGATGGACGGATCATTTGGGTTGGAGCAGCTCTGCCATACAGATTAAAAAGTGTGTGTGTGTGTGTGTGTGTGTGTGTGTGTGTGTGTGTGTGTGTGTGTGTGTGTGTGTGTGTGTGTGTGAAGGTGCTTGTAACCTGCCTGCCTACCAAATGTTTCCAACATCTAACTCAGCTCCCTGTTCTCTAATAATCTTGTCTCTATTGTATGGGTGTGTTGTGTAACCAACCCAAGCCCCATTCAGTCAGACACACTGTGCATAGTAAGAGGGCAGCAGCACACAGACACACAGAAACACAGCACACACACATCCATATTGTAACAAGTGAAGCAGACATAAACAAGAGGACACAAGAGCGTGGCCACGTTGGCATGAAATGTGTGTGCATTTTGTTTATTCATCCATGCGGCACTGACGTCTCCATTCGTTCCTTTTCTCCGGTTATCTCCTCAGATGTCTTTCAGAATCATCTGACTGCCTCTGCTCAGTCACACAGGAAGCACCGCTAAGCAGCTGCTGTCCTCGTGTGTGTGCGTGTGTCTCAGCGCTCTATGCTGTAATGCTATTTGCTCATGCCTATTGCACATCAACATCCCTCTATTCATCCTGTACTTCAAGCAGACAGGAGGACACATTTAGATCCACACTTATTAAGTCTATTTGATGCAGAGAGCACAATTGAACAAGCTGCTACATGTGAAACAGTCACAGAGCTTTACATATTTTTTCCAGAAATACTATTAAGCCCACAATTTACTTAAACCAGCAGAACCACAATCACAATGAAATCAATGTTTGTTACAATCAAATTTGAATGAGTTTGAGGTTAATATTTGTAAATCTGTTTTAAAAATCTGACTTGTGCACACTTCTTATTGTTTTCTATTTAAAGTGATCTTTACATGAATTTACTTGACAAAGCTGACAAATCAAATGAAACCCTACACCTTCAATATTTCTATATGAATGGTTTGGTTCCATTACAGGCAGCAGCAGCAGATTATCAACACAATCTTATAGTGTTGTCAGTCAGGGACAATGTTAGTCCCTGGTTGGCATTATCATACAGCATCACAGTGAGGGCAAGAGCTGTGTTGGTTACTGAAGCGTATGGAGCATGTGAGGTCAAAGTGCTAAATCTCCCAAAGTGATGCCTCACACGTCTATATGCTTACTGCCACAGAACCCTTTCATTAAATGCAAAGGTCAGAGATTGATCCTGATCACCCCTCATGTAAAGGACCTCCATGTGCACCAAGTGTTTATTGTTAATGTTTTATTTTTAAAAAGGATCAGCAGCATGAGGTTATTGTGCCTACTTGTACAAGAAATCGAGTAAAAAGCCCATGAAGCCCACAACCACCATGAGGATGAGGAGTACTTACCTCTTTGGCACTTTTGATCTTTTCCAGGAAAGTGCGTAGCTCCCTGGTCTCTGTGTAAAGCGCCCGACACACTGCCTGGTAGTGACTGGGAGCATCTGACACACTTGGTAGATGAGCTTGACAGAGCTGCAATGATAAGAAGACACAGTCAGGGCAGGTAACACATACGTACATGTAGCATCACTTTGGCATTATAGAGAAATGTGCCAGGACCCCTGGACCTCAGTATGAATGTTATTTTGAGATTACAGTGAATAAACAGATTCAGATCCATGTTCCCTTTTCATTTAGGGATGTGATCTCAAACCTTTACAGCTATTTAATGTGCAGAACATTGTTCGTCTTCTCGTCTGTGGGTTTGAATCTCATGTTGGCTGTTGGCAAGTTAAGAAGAGTCCTCCCATGTACTTGTGTCCTAGAGGTGACCACTCCTATCAGCCACTCCATTTTACATCTACGATAAAGTGACTTACATGTCCCAACAAACCATTTGATATTTGTGATGATTGTGTACAGACAATTATTAATTACACCAAATGACCCGTCCTCTTCCACACGCCTCTGATTTCTGATTTCTAACCTTACATTCTTCTGACCCTCACATCCCTTTGACCCTTGCATCCCTCTATCATTCCATTTCATGCATAGTGCCTCTATTTGCTTGCTCCTTCAGATTCTGTCTGTCATTTGGGAACTGACAACACCATGCATGAGAGACAGAACACAAGCTGAGTCTCCATCTACTGTGTGTATCTGTGTGTGTGTGTGTGTGTGAGACCATTATATAAACAGTGTCAGGTCATATGAGGGCTGACAGAGTGATTGTCTGCAGAGATGGCATGACTTGCAGGCAGGATAAACTGCTGGGTCTGTGGCAGTATCACTGTCTTCAAATGTAGCATTTTTATTTGTTGCCTCCATCTTTTCCTGAATATGTAACCCCAGACATTTACTAATTTCATGTCATGAATAGAACCTGTTTACTGTAGATGTTAAATGTAAAATAAATGTCTGCTGGAGTAAAATATGTCCTCGTGTAGTTAAGTATTGTACGATTTAAATTGCATTTTTGGTAAAATGATGGAATATAGATTTATAGAGTAAATAGTATTATCGTCTACATAAATGTTTTCTTCTCTCATTATCCCTTCAAGAGTTATACAACCAACATCCGTTCAATGAGTTTTTACTTTTTAATGAAGCGACTAATCAGTTAAGCCTGGAGGGAAAATCTTTTAGTAAATTTCTTCTTGGCCCTCAGCACTGCATAAAATACATTCTAGTTGTTTTTTAGTGAAGCTTTATTTCTGAGTAAGGGCTGTTCCATTATCAAGGCTTTAATGCAGAAAGCTCCACCAATGGTTGAGCAGGGGGGAGGGACTTTCTCCGTAGGGACAATTACTACTCCCCCTACACTTACGTTGATCACATCTCTGTAGCCATTAATATTGCAGATGTTATCAGAGTCATCCTCTGCCTCGTCCTCTTCCTCAGTAGCCTCGTAGCCTTCGTCTGGGCAGGCTTCCTTTTCAGACTCGGCCATGTTGGTCATGAGGTCGATGAGCTGCTCCAGAGGAGGGCTGAGCTCCCTCTCCTCGTTTTCCTTCAGCCCATAATCCAGAGCTTTGTAGATCATGATGCCCAGAGACTCGATCACCTGCAGGAGCCCAAGAGAAACAAACACTTTAACGCCCAATATATATCATGATGAGTTACCACCATATATACAGGTTACAAGTTACCATGACCACCTGTATGCGACTTTTCCACAGATACTGTCTTACTTGCATACATGTGTTCTTGGCTATTACACCGATTACACAAAGACATAATCTCATCCACGACGGCAGCTCATATGGATTTGTGTGTTTGTTATGCAATATGAACCACTTTTGCCTATGGAACCAGAGCTCAACCAACAAATTGTGGTGACATCATGAAACATACACACACACACGCAGAGAAAGAAAGAAAGAGAGAGAGACACACACACACACACAAATCATTTGATTCAGCATCAGAGAATCAGCATGTAAAAGGATTAACAGTTGCCAGGGAAGTCGACATTAATTCACAGACTATTTCAAAACACAAGGCTGGGCGTCTCAGTATTCTTTATTAGTGATTATTGCAGGTCAGGGGATGCTGTGTTTGGATACAGCACTCAGCCTACATTGGCAATCAGGAGTGTCGCTGTATAAAGACAAGACAAAAGACAAGACTGGGAAATCACATGGGATTATTCTGCTGCCCTGAGCAGTGAGAAAAGACACGAGAGAGGCTGAGACAGCACTGAGGACACAGATGGACACAGGGGAAGTGTGATTGAAAGTGGGAACAAAGGAGCAAGTGAGAAAGATGAGAGAGAAATGTCTTAGCAGAGGGACAGGGAACTGATGAATGAAAAGAGAGTGGATGTGTGGAAGAGTGGATGAGTGAGGTCACTGGGGGTGGAGAACGGCCAGACATCAAGAGAAGTAGAGTGATAAAGAGGAGTGTGTGCGCAGACATGAAGATCAAGGGCAGATCAATACACACTCATGGGGGGAGGAGTCATATGAGAGATCTGCCCTCTCCTCTCTCTCTCTCTCTTCATCACAAGGGTTAAGAGCAAAGTTTCCTCAGGGGGGGGACAGGATGAATACAACCTCTTTGTGTGAGATCTACCCGGATCCACACCCACTGATACAAGAGAGCTTATAACTAACTTATATGAAACAACATCCTCCCCCAGGGACCTGCTATAACCCAGTATATCATGGAAAATATGAGGACATACGGAATTATGATGTGACACTGTTTTGTCGATATCCATGTCCAGCAGCTAATGATGTCACATGTTAACATCGTAACAACAATTCAGTCAAAGGTTAAAGGTTGAAGATGAGAGAAAGGAGATAAAGTGGAAAGGAAGTTAGTAACACCTGTACAATTTGATTTGAGCCATTTGCATTTTTCGTGATTTAACTCCTTTAACTCGCTTAAATCAATCTTAAATCTTAAAGGTATCTGGTGGAGTTTATACAAATTATTATCCCCAAACTAGGACTAACTGCATGGAAATAAAAGCTGTCCACATGACTCCAAAGTCTAGTCCTCATTCCAAAATCTCATTCCCCCTGAGTGGTTCCCAGGCTTCCAGGCGACTGCACGGAATGATGGGAAGGAAAGGAGGAGGGGGTGGAGAAAGGGAGAAGAAGAGAAGATTTCAAAAAGGATGCAGTGGGTGAAGAATGAATGATTTGCCTATGCAGAGGAGTGCAGCGGTAGCCGGAGTCAGACATCAACAAGCCCGGCTAATCTGATTTAAACAACAATACATTTCAAACCTGCTTTTATTTCTCACACCCCAATAATGGAGGGATAGGTTTAACCTGATACTGCTTACTCCTTTGTTTTCTTTGTGGAATGCAGCTGCAGTTTCCCTTGGTTATAAGCCTGCTGGCAGCAAATCCCTGCGTAACAAACAGCACCATAGCAAACTCTCTGCATCTCTCCCTCCTACAGCACCTCCAGCTCATATCTGTTTACTCTACATCCTCTTGTCTAGGATTGTTTCTGACGGCGATGTAGTTCAGGTCGGTTATGAAAGATTCTCTGTTCAGGTGACAGTTTCAGGTCAAGATTGGATTTCACTACAGCCACCAACAGTAACTGTAGTGTGCATGACATTCAGTATGAGGACAGAACACAATATTACAACAGAGTACATGTACCACCTCACTTTGATCCCTGTACAGAACATTACAACATCATGTAACAGGGCCCTCTGGGTGAATATGTCTACAACCAAGTCTTGAGTCTTTACATGTATTAGCTGTGGCAGGAAATTATCCATTTTTATGGGCCAAGTTTTGGAATTTCGGGACATTCTAAACACAGTTAGGGCACTTTATAAAATACAAAAGTTAACATTTTAAACATTTCAAACAATGGAGAAGCTGTTGCTGCAGGTATTTGCCACATGGTTTGACATGGAACTCCAAAGTTACCACATGATTGGTGACTTCAATCTCCAGTCTGGGTTTCTTGTTGGGTTTGTTTTTGGTTGTGAAGGGCTGGTCTGTTTTTAGCTTTTGGTCTTTCACCACCAGTCCATTTTTCTCAGGAATAAGCAAAGTCATCCTCTGAAGTCATGATCAGAGCCTGAAATGTCACCATGGTGATTTGAAATAAGCTTACACAATAGCAGTGTTTTATCATTCATTCACACGGATTCATAATATTTTCTTTCATTACATTACAGTCGATTACAGGGAGAAGTTTCTTGCATTTTTATTAGTTCTAAGAATATAGGGAGGGGGGTTTTGCCCTTTGGCCCTGGTTCTTTCCTACAACAAGATATGGATGGAAAGCAAAGCAAAGCCAGTAGATACTATTGAGTTGATTACATCTTAATTAAAATCTCTCTGATATCTGAGATCTGCAGTGTCGCCTGAAGAAGAGGCAGCCCTTCATCTATCAGTGTAAGCCGCCTGAGCAAAGAATTACCAGCATCAGCACAAACTGATGAGAAGTGAGAAAATGGGGTGGCTATTTTTAAACGTATACTGTGTGATTCCTTATAAACAGATTCACAGGAATAGAGTTAGAGCAGAACAAACTAGAATTTTCCAAAAAGGAACCATATGAGTCACATCTCTGCATTGCATTTATTTTATATTTTGATATACAACAGGCATCGCAGGCTTTACCTCACCTGTCTGACAGGAGAGGTCTGGTTCAGGGATTCTTGCCGGCTTTAAATCATCTTAACAGCTTACAACAAATACTGGATTTTGAAATTCCTCCAGCCAGGGCTGCTAATGTGTGTTTCAGTCTCAACGGGCTCATTCATACTGGTAATGTTGCATGCAAACTGCATCGATTTCACCTCTGTAGATTAAGAGATGTGGTCAGATCAAAAAGGATTGCCTGCCCATGCACACTGAGTGAGTATTGCCAGCTCAGGCCTGACACAGCAGGTTGGTCAGAACTTTGTGAATCGTTCAGGAGGAGGGACTTCTCACTGCAGATGGTTGAGTTACAATCTGTCCACTTCATAATTGATAAGTTTGGTGCTAAGTGGTACACAGGGAATAGACTAACTGATGAAGACAAACAGAATACGTGTTGCACCCGTTTATCTAAGGAACATTTCTGTAACTATAACAAACAAGCGTCATCACCTCATTGATTAGGAAACACAAACATGCGTCAATTGTTTTCTCTCAGGCACAAACAAATGTAAGAGAGGAGATTCCTGTGCTGTGACATCTGACTGTCATGTGCTCCACTACTTTCAGGGCGTTTGATCTCTCTCTCTTTACCATCGCTCTCTTTTCTATCTGTTTCAGTTCCCTTTTCAATCGAAATCTGAAATAAACATCACGTCAGCTGAAAAAAAACCCGGCAAACTCTCCATCACCATGACTCCTGACTGAACCTTCTGTTTACACGATATGACTTTAAAATTTAAGTACACTCCCCAGACTTCAAAGCTCTGTAATCGCACATTTGGAAAGAATTGAGCGAGCGTGTTAAAAATCTGACCGAGTGGAATGTGATAATAATCCAGTACTGCATCATGGGACCAGCGCAGTCTATCATGATACAGGGTTCATCAGCAGACCACAACAGCTCTCTGAGAAGGAGAGGGATGATATGTATGAGATAAATGAAAGAAACAACAACACACACTGTCTTAATGAGCTAATTCAGCCATGTGCATCCAATGGCGGCTCATTAACAGGTGCAGTTAAGCTCAGGTTCAGTTACTGATGAGGATCTGGCTCAGGTTCAAACACGGCAGGAGAGCATCACCATAAACAAAAACACACAAATAACACAAAAGTATAGCTTTTAAATCAGATGACACTGATTTAAAAGTTTACAGTTATGTGATCCAGAGGGATGACGATGTCTGCAATACATCTGTACAATGATGATGCATGATCAATCTGAGTTCAAGGTAGTTATAGTAAAAGTCTGGCTTAAGGCTTTAAGGAAGAAATGCATAATCAGAAGACTGTTTGCCTGATATTCGACTCATTGACTATGAAGCAAACAACATCATCTGACATTCACAGCTGCATCATTTGGTAGGAATGTCAGAGACGACACATGCTTTCCTGTTTTTTAATCTTCGGGCTATAATTCCACATTCTACAGTGAGTTATGTTAGGAGCGTGTCTCTGCTGTAGGATTTAACATCCAGCACTATGAATGACTTGCCAGAAGTTTTGTCAGCCAGTCTCTAACACACTGGAGTGTAGGAACTAACTTCTTTCGCAAAGCTGCTTAGCAGGGATTTGTCGATACAGTTTCACATTCTTTACTGCTGCAGTGCAGAAGTGTGTGTGCTGGAGTTATTCAATGCCCATCTGTTATTACAGCCCAGAATTCCACCTCAAGAACTCACAAAGTTCCACTGTATAAAGCCCCAAGTGAACTGCCAAAAGATCCCTGCAGGCTAAAATTACTCCATCTCAAACATCCAGCACAGCATTACAGTAAATCAAAACGAGCCAAAAAGATGATGTCAGATTGTAAGAGCTCATTTTGTTTTTTTAACAGCGATGATCACATCTCTTAACAACCATAGCTGCTGATTTAAGAACAAAGAGAGTGTGTGTGGGAGGCGAGTGGCTTTAAAGTGCCCCTTTAATTAAGTCTATAACCTCATACAGAACTATCATCAAATGGGAAGAAGCCTTGCTGGGTGACATTAACACCCAGTCAATCAGGGGAACCAGCTGGGAGCTGAGCAGCTCCAGAAGAAAGAGATCTTTGAAAAAGGCAAAAGCAGAGAGAAGGATGCTGGGATACATGCAGGGGAATGATTGACACAAAAGAGCAATAGAGATGTAAGAGTCTCGCTGCACTAAGATATACAGTGCCTTATATATCTTTATCTATCTCATATAATGCTCCCCTCCAACAGTTGGCAAGAACAAGTCTTATACAAGCATTGTCCTCGCGTCTTTGTTAATAAGGTGTGATCACACACACATTATAACATCTAGCATCATTATTGCCTCTTCCCACTCAAAATGAGATTTCCACCGTACTCTCCCATCCCTTATACAGATATTACAGCCTGAGCCCAGTGGAGCTCCATCACATTTCAATCCAATAAGAGGTCTAATTGGCCAGAATAACTCAAAAGACACCCGTTTGGGTATAAAAGGCCGTTACATGTTTGCTTTGGAACCTGACTGCCCATGCGTGGAAAAATACATTTGATATTTTAATATTTCATTGGTTTAGCAGCAGGATGCAGCTTGTGCCAGCAGCTGCATTGCATAAATCAGGATTACGTGGGTAATAATAGTTTTTTAACCATAGTGCTGAGTGTGTCAGTCACTGGAAACAAGCCCACACTGCAACTAGCTAATGTAACCAAATGTGTAAGGTAATGGGTTAGAAGTCAAACAATGACACTGTGTGGGTAAGTCCATTATCTCTGTACTATAATAATTCTCCTTCATAAACATCTCTCTAATTGACTGACTGGATTGAATCCAGAACACTTGAGTTTCCCAGCCGACACAACATGGGGCTTCTGAGGTTATCAACAAAAACATTACTAACAGTGTTACACCCTCACTCATTATTTCATCTGACCAAAATCCTCCTTTTAAACATTTGCATTGTTTTCTCTTTCCCACCCAGCAACAACACATTTCAACAACATAAAGTAAATACCCGCAAAGATTTGAATTTGTATTTATGTAGCATATAGAAGCATTTCAAAGTGTAGCACTTAAGAGTATATACCCTCAAACATCATTTCAAATCACTGCAACCATGACATATATAAGAGGAACTACTCACCTCTGTTGTTGTGCAAGGGCTGCATTTTCCTGTAGAGAAATAAGAAAGCAGCAGATGTAAGCCAAAGAATAACAAAGCAGCTGAATGCAGTGATACCTTTTTATACACGTATATTCACACAGTTCTTGTCTCTGTAGTGTTAGTGAGGAAAGATTCAATTCAAATCCGATTATGCAGAGGAGCTTTCAAAAAACATCAATGTCTCTTTCCATGTATTCAGCATTTTATTATTATTGCGAGTTTCATTCCATATACTGTATCAGCAATTCATTCTATATAACCTCAGTTGAATTCCATATATACTGTATTTCCCGAGCGGCATCCCATAATATATATGACTTAACCACATCAGTTCTTCAAGTAATTCATGTCAAAGTCATCTATTACCTTACCTGTAATTTAAAATGTACAATTAATGTGGCATTTGCATTTGGTTTGTGTCAGCATAATGAACCCACCAGTGAGATGTGATAATCAAAAACTTAAATTTGGGGCAAATCAGTCAAATCTGATAGCATTCTGATCTATTTCTATGTTAGATGACGCTCTTATTTTGAAATATTTATCATACCCAGACAGCACCGGATACAAAATCCCTTCAGGGACTCTGTGAATCTTCTTCTTTCATTATCATTCACTGAACTTCCTAAACAAATTACAGAGGAAGCATTTGCCCTCTAGCTTCATCGCGCAAAACTAGGACATATTTAATAAAAGCTCTGTTTCATTTTTAATTACTTGATTAGTTCAACTAGCATGTGACCAGTAGAAGATCCCTGATCACGTCAGATCCACATCAGCGTCTCTGCGGGCCCACATCATCACCTTACACAGCCATTACTTCAGCATCACGCACATAACAGTCTGTCGCAACAAATAGCTTTATTGTATTATAACACACAGCAGTAGGTTGTACAGTTAAATACTAAATCATTTAAAATGGACGTCAGATGCGTGAAATTGCATCTATCCATCACCGTGTTGGCATAACTGTTTAACTTCAGACGTCCTAAATCCTTGAGACTTTGCCACTGTGGGATCTCATTACTTGCTTCAATCTGTTTAAGCACATAGCAGATGTGCAGCAAGATAAATGGCAGTTAAAGCAGCAAATCATGCAGAACATGCAAACAACTCCAACGATCGCCTACATAATATTAATGATCTCTGACTGATAGAGCAGCAGTTCTATCTGTATAATCCACATGACGGTTGTCTCAGTATACAGTCTATATGTCCCACATGTCTTTGGTATTGATTTGAAAGGAATCTACCTGGATTCACCTCAGCAAAGCACTCCAGGAGAAAAGGAACTAAAGTCTTGGTGAGCTATGATAGCACAGTATAACATATTGTATAAACCTTTACATGGCGTGAATCATTAGATTACGTAACAGGGGAATGACTTCTGCCAAAACAATAACAGCATGTAACAGAACGCCGCACACGTTCTCCCCTGGAAAATGGTTTGGCCCATGTTTCTAAAAATAACCCATTCATTCTAACCCTATAGAAATACAGGCAGACGCATCCTAACAGGTTCTGCTCTTCGTATTTGCTCACATTTGCTCACAAAATGGATTAGACCAAGCTTGTGGTACTTTTATTAAATTAAGTGTATTAACACAGACGAAGCGTTTCCCTTAAGCCCTCACATAGTCCATTACAGCATCAGATAGATTGTCATTACTGAGTGTGTTCTGCACTGTTTTGAGGAAATGAGATTACAGAGGATGATGAACAAGCCAGATCTATGTGTGTGTCCGCATCAAAACACCTTCAAGTCGTTGGGTTAAGTGCATGTTATTGTTCACAGACACACCCATCTATTGTACCAACACATAGTACGTGACGCTTAGTGGCAACTGTATGACCAAGATGAAGAAACCAGAGGAAGGTGTGCTTGAATCATGCCTGTTTCCTTAAAAGTGTCTACTCATTAACCTATAGGACTCTCTCTCTCTCTCTCTCTCTCTCTCTCTCTCTCTCTCTCTCTCTCTCTCTCAGACATGCATGAATGTACTTGGTCACATTTCAGCTTGTAATCACATGCTTGCATCAGATGGAGCATGACTGAGCTCACTGATTAGATATGAGGTGGCAAACAGGTTTCCAGAGTTTCAGTGGGAGTTTGAACCAAATGATGCATACAAACACACGCACACGCGCACGCACACGCACACACACACACACACACACACACACACACACACACACACACACCTTCAGCATGTATAGTACCAAACACACTATAAAGGGGCTATGAGAGTGGGAAGCGTGGGGTCTGTGGTTGGAGAGGAGGCATTCCTTTGTTTATCAACCATGGCAGCTGATGAATGATTCCACTCATGAGCCATATGGATCCTGAACATCTCCTGCTGCAGAATATGGAATCATGCTTATAGAATTCATATCAATAATGGAGAAATATGTACAAAAAGAGACCCGATGTGAGTTAGATGTGTTATCTTTATGCCACTTTTATCTCCTATGGAAGATTTCTCCAATCGTGTTACCAATTAGGTTTATAGGCAAATGTTGCTGTGCATTTCCAGACATTATTATCGGTTTATATCCTATAAAAAGCGATATAAATGCAATAATAGCGACCTGGCCTGGCCTCGATCCGTGAATCTGTGCACACATTGAGTCTTACATAATGTGTTTTACCTTCATAGCTTAGGTGATCTATCCAAACAGAGCCATCTTTCTGTATCCGAACATCCTCCGGGCCGGAGATCTTCCTCAGCACAGCCGCGGCTGATGCACCTGCGGCGGCAGCGGGGCTCCTGCCGCCTCGGTGTCCCTTTGCCAGCGTCCTGCAGCACTGGTAACACACCGCCCAAGCCTGCTCCTCGTTGATGGGCTGGTTGTAAAGCCTCAGTATCTTCTCTAAAGACAGCTCCTCCGCTGCCGCTTCCTCCGTCGCCGCGGCGGGGCGATGCTGCTCGGCTGCAGCATCCATCAGCCCTCCGTGGTCCCCGCACCGCCGCTCAGCCATCCTTTCATTCTCTCAAGCACCGGAGGCCCGATATCGAGGAGGACAGATTCGATCCGATCCGTGTGAGGCCACCTGGAGGCATGGATGCTTCCTCCTTCCTCCTCCACTTCCGTCTGCTCCTCTGATTGCAACACCACACAAAACAACGCGGCGCTGATGGTTGATGCACCACTGGACGCCTCGTCGGTGTTGTTCGAGTCTCAGTATTAACAGCCAGGCGTGTTTGAGTTTGCACGGTGTGTGTTTCACATCCCAACTCAGAGATCCAGGCTGAGCCCGAAGTCACATGATCATTCCTCTCTCTCTCTCTCTCTCTCTCTCTCTCTCTGTAGAGTTAAATACAGGTTCACATGCTTCCATCTGAATCCTAATGCCTCACACACACACACACACACACATACACACACACACACACAAACACACAGACACACGCACACACACACGCACATCATCTAAGAACATGCACAGAAGATTTACATACTGTATTTACGTGGATACCCAAATACAGTTACAGGCACACACACAAACACCCAAAGAAACACCCAAAGAAAGAAAGAAAGAAAGAAAGAAAGAAAGAAAGAAAGAAAGAAAGAAAGAAAGAAAGAAAAAAAGAAAGAAAGAAAAGAAAATATACACACATATCTACTGTAAACCTTCACATGTTCTTACCCATGCATCACTCCTTATACACACTCTGACATAATCATCTTCAAACGAGTTTGTCAAAGTCATCATCATAATCAATAATCCAATAATCAATCAGGGTTGACATCCTCAGACTGAACCTTTGTACCAAGACTATTGCAAACACACACAAACACACACACACACACACACACACACACACACACACACACACACACACACACACACACACACACACACACACACACACACACACACAGCCATCATCTCATCCATTCCTGCTCCAGTAGCCAAACTTAATTATCTGGTCCTGTTACTTTACACTTTATAATACTTTGGTCCCAATTCATTAATTGAAAAAGACGTTACACTTCCATCCTACAACCCTGAAAACACATTTTTGTGACAAATCATTTATTATATCTTCATCCATGCAGGCAACCCTTGAGAAAGACACACTTCAGTTCCTGACCAATACGAGCAACATCAGTGCAGAATGTCACGTGTTTGCCACAGGGAGTGAAGCTTCTCTGGAGCAGTAGTGTAACCTTCAGGAAGGCTGGAAAACCTGCAGGAATGTGGCTCACACTGTTCTGAGACAGAGCAGCTATGCCTGCCAAGTGTAAGTATACAGTAATGATGTTAATGATGTCAGGATTATAATGTAAATATAAAGGAATGTGTCAGTATACTGATGTCAGGATTATAATGCAAACTATACAGTAATGATGTCAGTATACTGATGTCAGTATCATACTGTCAAATTAAAACAAATACGTGCTGTATTTGTATACGACAGTAACAAACTGTCAATACCACTCTATTCAACTCACAGTAACCTTGTGGCAACTGTACTGTGTGTCCTATAGGAAGATATCTAAGAATGACAGACCTGCTTACTAACTGGACCTGCAAGACTGAAACTACAGACAAACATCAAACAAATCAAAAATCAACATTACATATTTATCATTATTGCATTTCAAAATAAAACTATGCTGTTATCTCACTTTGACTTCCATGATTATAATGACGTACTGTCAATTTAACACAGACATTTCAAGGACAACTCATATTGCTAATGTAAGTTATTTTTCTGCTTATGTGAACACTGCATTTGACATTGCTTTTTACAATTATGCCATCTTGAAATTATGAGACAGTTCCATTGCTGACTTTCAACCCACACACACACACAAATATAATGCAATGAAATGTGTACTGGATTAGACTACTTCCTTGGAAATATCTATGCATTAATAGCAATTACTCAAAAACTTATGACAGCTTCATCACCTCCCTCCTCCTTACTCCCTCCTGACCGACCCCTGAAATAGACCAATTGGGTGTTTCCTTATTGTCTCGCTGACCCTCCTGTAACATCCTCCCACTGGTGTTTCACGCCTCTCACCCTCAACTCTGACATCATCCATGATGTCATTAATAAGTGTGGTGTCATTCATGAGGCCATTATGGCAGGTGCTAACTTCTCCATATAGGAGTAAAAAAAGAGGAAAGAAAAGACGAGATATAGACGCTAAGAACAAAGAGTACAGTGAAGTGTCCAGCAGATGGAGACATAGTCTAACTTCTGAGTTAGACTATGTCTTCACTTCCAAGAGACAGACGCCACTCAGTGTTAAAATAAAATGACGGATGTTCCCCAGGCAGTGAAATCGCCAAGAACAGCGTTAAAACATGTGTGGAGGAGGACAGAGGAGACTCATAAAACAACAAAGACCGGACACACAACGTTTTTGATCGATATAAGCTATTTTTGTTTGGTGCTTGGAGAAAAAAAAGAATCATTTTTGGTGATGCGTTTCGGAACTTTAGTAGAACTAAATTACTAAAATAAACTAAGAAATCAGAGATACACACATTCATTACAAACTTCAAAACAGTATGTAAGTTAATCATTTTCTATTTCGTTTACTCTGTTACCATTTACATGATATGACACTTTTGCTTGAGCGCTCCCTACAGTCACCAGAAAGTAGCATTTCTCTATAAGTACAGTGCCTGTGTCGTTAGATAAGGACATCACTACAGCGCTATCAGTGGTGGAAACGCTACATTGCACCCTTAAACCGCAGGTAACCACAGTACAGCGCTGCTGTGGAGATGGGCATGGCTCGTTTACGTCATTTTAACCATGTGGTCATTGTTTACCGTGACGTCACCATACGGTTTGATATATAAACCGATCTCTTACTATCATTATTATTTGAGTTTGTTAGAAATGGATGAAAAAACAATAGAACATCCAGATGATAACAACATAGAGCAAGCTTCCCCTAGAGGGACTCTGCCTGACATAAGTTTGAAGCCAGTGAACCAGGATGATTCTGAGTCTAACTTCAGTAAACTCAGATACAGGAGCACTGAGAGGGGGAAGGAGAACCATGAGGACTTGCGTTTACAAGAACCTTCGTTGGAATTTGATAAAACCACGCCCAGGTCATCCATATTCAATGGCTCACTGAGTCCTTTAAGCTCAGTGGACACACACACTCCTGTTCAGCTGAGTGTCATCCCATGTATCATAACTCCTGAGGGGTCACCTCTTCCAACACCTGACATTCCTGTGCCTCTTGTTGGGCGCCCTTCAAGGAGAACAAGGACAATTATTCGAAACACCATGCCGCAATCTGAGACTGCTACAGGTACATTCCTACTGGATCCAAGTCCAAGATCTGATCTGATCACTTTCACCTCTTTAGACAAATGACAAATGTCATACCACTTTTAAAGTACTTACACAACTTTCAAACATTTTTGGTAGAAGGCTGTTTTTCATATCTTTCACAGATTCAGAGAAAATGTGATTAAAATATAAACAATCAAAATATTCACAATATTTTTCCCAAACTGCCACTTTAAAACGGTTCCTCTCAAAAATATGCAATTTTTGATCACCCCTCACTTTCTTTAGAAACTGCACTTTATTCTTGTCATTACAATTTTTTACATACATTCTTTTTAGAAAGGTGAAAAACATGTATTTTTCTCCCATTCTGATCAGATAACCAGACAGCCAGCAGGTGCATGGCTCTGAAAAGAAATAATGCCTTTATAGATGAAGTGATCCATCCTTTGGACAGACTGATGGAGAGTGTTGACCTCTTCAGGCAGCAGTTTAACTATGATGAGTGGTAAGATGCAAACACTACAGAGCAATAAAGGATGATTTTGGAGAGCATAATCTGCCAGTAAACAGAAATCTGTTATACCAGCTGAATGTGTACTGGACCATCACGATGGTTCACATTATGCCATATTCACTTCTTACTTACGTCTACTAGTTTTTGAAGCAATGGAAAGTACAGTTCATTTGTTTCATCAAAACACAGGGAGAAGAAAAAGGATGGTCTAACATCAAGTGGAGCTTTTGAGTGTTCACCTCCAACCCCTCACATTCCTCTTCCTCATATTGGGCCCCCTCCCAGGAGAACAAGGCCAAATATTCGACAAAGAATGCTGCAAACACAGACTGTCACTGTCACATGTAAGTTTGTTAACATATTATTTGAATCTCAGGGAAATGAAACTGGGCCTCTCAGCAACTTTTTGTCTGTTTCCTGTTATCACCCATTCAGTTTCTTCACATTCTTTCACAGCATTTTGGAAAATTCCTGGCACAACGGTGATTAAAAACATTTTTCTCCCATTCTGATCAGATAACCAGACAGACAGCAGGTGCATGGCGCTGGAAAGAAATGACGCCTTTATAGATGACGTGATCCATCCTTTGGACAGACTGATGGAGAGTGTTGACCTCTTTATGCAGAAGTTTAACTATGATGAGTGGTAAGAAAGCATAATCTGCCAGTAAGCACAAATCTGTTATACCAGCTGAATGTGTGCTTGATCTTAGGTTATGATGTTACGCCATAACTACTCAGTTTGACATTAACCATCTTTGTCAGGTTGTCCCCTATAGTTTATTAGAGTCTA
Source organism: Genypterus blacodes (assembly GCF_046128005.1). Taxonomy (NCBI): domain Eukaryota; kingdom Metazoa; phylum Chordata; class Actinopteri; order Ophidiiformes; family Ophidiidae; genus Genypterus; species Genypterus blacodes. The sequence continues at coordinate 3,172,342 of NW_027466864.1, read as the reverse complement.
AAATTAACATTGACACTGAATTAACCTGCCCTTACTGAACTTACATCTGCACTGATATTGTAGATTTCTGGAATGTTTTCAAGCAGATATGTGTTTTTTAAGCAATGGAAAATGTTCACTTGTCATCAAAATGCAGGAGGAAGAGAAAGGATGGTCTTACATCGTTTGGAGCTCCTGAGGGGTCGCCTCTTCTAACACCTCCCTTTCCTCTTCCTCATGTTGGGTCCTCTCCCAAGAGAACAAGGCCAATTATTCAACACAGAATGCTGCAATCTCAGACTGTCACTGCAATAAGTAAGTTCCTTAATCATCATCATGATCAGCCAGTTTCACATTCTGCACTTTGTACCCCTTTGTACTCCTTTTATGTACTTTGTACCCCTATTGTATGAACTTTGTGAACTAATGTATCCTTTGTGCCCCTTGCATGTATTCTTGCACATTTTTTGGACTAGAGTTGAATCTTTAATTTCTTTCGGTTCATCCTCCACTGAACTGTTGCACAGCAATTTAATAAAGTTTTATCTTATCTTATCTTAATAGACGGACTAGATTCAAGTCCATATCTGATTGTGTCCTGCTATTATAAATGATCAAATGTGTGACACAGTAGGTGAATGAATGGAAAGATTAATATTCCGTACTGTTTTGTTCATTTAATCTCAACAGGACAGCAGACAGACGGTGGAAACAGACTCCAGGATGCTTCAGACAAAACTGAGGCTGCTCTACACAGACTGGGACACCTCAGAAATGGCAGCCTCCCTCCACTTCAACCACAAGTGACTCAGGAAGAGACCACGAGTGTTAAGTCCGTCAGGGGTCCTCCACGTGCAGCAATGTGGTCTGCCAGGTCTAAAGTGTCTCATCCAAAGACAGAGAGTTCAAAAGGTCAGTTTGTCATGACCTTTTACTGGTACTGTTGCTATTGTTGTTATTGCATCTGTTACATTTTCAGTCAAAGGGTGAATAAAGTGTATTTTCTCCCATTCTGAAAAGGTAATCAGACAGCCAGCAGGTGCACGTCGCTGAAAAGAAATAATGCCTTGGCAGATGATAAAGTGATCCTGCCATTGCACAGACCTGCAGAGAGCCTTTCCCTCTTTTTCCAGCAGCTCAACTCTCATGAGTGGTATGACACACACACACACACACACTGTAGAGCAATATAGATCAATTTGTAAAGAACATAATCTAATAGTTGTAAACTATGTGTAAGGTTTGACTGGGTGATAGATTGTTTGATAATACTATCAATTACACAGAAAGTCGAGTTCATGCATAGACTATATTGTGTTTGTGTTTATTTTGCATACGTTTGTATTTACTGAGCCTTCATCTGCACTGGAGGTTTCCAGCAGATATATATTTTGGAAGCAATGTAATGAACAGTTCACTCATTATCATCATCAAAACACAGGGAGACGAAAAATTATGGTCTAACATCAATTCGAGCTCTGGCACGCCATCACCCGAAAATCCTGAGTACCAAACTTCATGCAGTATGTACGAATGTCATACAACAGGTACTGTAGACGTTTTCTCCTGGTTTTACTGTTGTCTCGTTGTATTTCATACACACACACACACACACACACACACAGACACACACAGACACATTCAAGTGCATGTGCATTTGCTAATGATGACCATTCCTACTATCCAGGTGGGCAGCCTTTATTCCGTAGTAGCCATCATTGCAATGAAGACATTACGTGACCTGTATGTCCATCTGGGAAAGGCCATGGACCCAGAGGCAGAGTGCACAGGAAGCGCCCTGCTGCTACACCTAGGGCAGAATAGAACCAAGACTGAAACTCTACAAGCCAACCTGGCTCTTGATGCCCTGACAAACCACTGCAGCCCTGGTCCAGTTTTAAGTGCCCTACTCAATACAGGGTTGAAGTAAGATGAGTTTATCAATAAGAGACAGAAGCAGCAGAATTGTTATTGAATCAACAAGACATCTAGTCACCAGATTTGTTTGACATATTTTTTACTCGTCTTTCCTTAGCCACAGTAGTGCTTTGGTGAGGGGGAGTACAGGTCAACACCTCTGTCGGCTGGTTGGCATCCTTGGAGGAGATCAGGTCCTGTCATCAGCCAAGTTCTTCAGGAGCCAAATCATTCGGGCTGCCTGTGCAATGGCTTTGGATGGAGCCATTGAAGTTAGGTAATGATATATCAACTTGTGCATTTAATTAAGAGTCACAATTGTATGCTTTTATAGTTTGAGGTTTGAGTGCGGGGTTCCTTGGTGCTACATTTTTTTTTTCCTCCACAGGAAATATGGATGTGAGATGCTACGGATATTGTCTCTTAACAACAGCTTCCCCAAACAGTTGAGAAACATTGTCCCAAATAAAGATTGGAATCGACTGCAGAACGTCCTGCAGGAATTGTAAGGTAGATATTATTATTATTTTTTTTTGTATGTATTTTATTGTATTGTATTGTATTTTATCTTATTTTTGTCAGTTGTAGTAATAGTAGTGGTAGTAACAGCTCTGCTTTCTCTGCTCTTCTCTTTTCTACACCTGTTTACAAACTGGACCTTGCAAGACAAATCTTCAGACAGACTTCAGACAACGCAGAACATGGGACACGTCAGAACTTCCCTATACCGCCATTTCTCTTCGCCTTGCTCTTAAACCACTTGCCTTCTTTTTAAATGTGGGATTTGTAATGGTGTTGAATTTATTACTATCACAGCATCTTGTATTCTGATTATCCTGTCTACTCTGTTTACCTTCAGTAGTAGTAGTAGTAGTAGTAGTATTCATGTGTCTTGCTTACTTGACACATGAATAACCACCTTGTTATTATTGATACTGTCCTAGAATAATCATCTTGGGGGTTCAATGTCATTGCATTTCTAAATGCAGTAATGACCTACACACAGACACACACTCTGTATTTAAATGACTTGTGTTTATATAATTTCTGGATTACCACAGGGGAGATGAAGAGCTGAGGAGACAGAGATGATGCATCATCTGATACATCACACACGTTTGTCCTCACAGAAACGTGACACACTGCACATACCTACCTGCATTACATGAAGTCTACCAGCAGAGGGTAGATTATTCTCACCCATCCATCCATTCACTGCTATACCATTAGATTCAGATTCAGTTATTACAATGAAAAGTTCCAGCTTTCCTGAACGATTAACAAACGAATGCGACTGAGATGCAGAAGCACCTGAGACTAAAACCCAGTCCTGCCATGCTTCAAAGGGATCCTGCTTGGTTCACCATTTATCTACTTAGAGGCTCACCTGCCTGAAGAACAAACCAGGGCCAGATCTGAACTGCCTCTCCCAAGGTTTCTTCCTTTTCCTTATACATTAACATTTTTGGGAGTTTTTCTCGGGATCAGTCCATATGTACAAATGAACTTTATATGTTAAAATGTGAGTGTATGTATTAAATACAATTGAGAAAGAAGAAAAATGATGGGGGTCCTAAATATATTCCCACATAAATACACACACACACACACACAAACTCTCTCTCTCTCTCTCTGACACATTAAGTCCACAGTTGAGTTTTCCCAATAGTTGGTTCTTTTATAGAAACACAACAGGTTCTTTCAGTATCTCTGAACAGTGCAATCCACTACATTCCCCTGTAAAGACAAACCTGTGAACTAAATGATTATCAAGAATTATTAACAACATTCTAATGGAGCCATTTAAATATCATTGTGGAAATTTGATCAAAGTAAGCGATTAATATCTACATGGATGTTCACCTCACAAACACGGTGCAGACCAAACAAGCAACGACAGACTTACGACAAGATATGTGGATATCTAATTTGATCTAATTTTTGGTAACATATTTGTGACATGGCCGTATGAAATCACTTACAGTTCAATCAATCAAAACTACGCATTTAATAACTGACCGAGGAATGATGAAGAGTTTTCATTCTCAGTTACAGATGTATTAATAGCTTGGATATGACAGCGTGTCAACATCCAAATGCTGAAGAAATGTTGACGTGACTGAGGTGAAAGTGATGTGTCGTTAAAGTGAAGCGATGCGAGATGATAGAGATGTGTATGTGTGTGTGTGCGTGCAAATCAGTAGCTTAGTTATCAGGCAGAAAGCGTCACATCTCACATCAGGTACACAGCTGACTACTACTCCTCTTCTCTACAAAAAACTAAGCTTCTCATTGAGATGTCACACAGTCATCTCCCGTGCCGCCCCCCATGTGGCATCTATGCAGGTTCTGGAACTTGCGGCGTTGCTGGCATCTAGCAATCACAGGCGCGACCTGCAGGCACACAGGAGGATGAGTTTGCAAATGTTATTCAAAGGGTTCATCCTTCATTTTATGCTCATCCCTGTGACCATTAATGTATTACAAAGAGAGACTTATTACTTAAAAGGGATTATCCAATTTGCATTATTTTCTCTTTTAACATGTACTGCAATATTGAGAGCTGAAATCCATCACTGATGAACATACAGGAGTTCAGTTTCCGGGTGGGCCTGAGCCACCACAGACTCCACACAGAATAGTTCATTGGCTGCTGAATGTACTCTACCTTGATCGGTGAGCATTTGCTGAGCATTGCTTCCTGTTCGCCTTCTGCAGAGATGATGAATGAGAAAAATACACTTATTTGCTAATATCACATCATTTCCTTGACTCTTACTGAACTGTAGGAACTTGGTAATCTAGTCTAATGCATGTTTATAACCTATATATTTGTGTTCACCATGTACTACAACATTTTGTACTTTTTACTTTGAAGTGCAATCCATCAAATGCAAGCAGACAGTCTGGTTGAGGTCCATGTAATCTGTATATTATATGACATCATTGTGCATAGTATAATTAAACACTCGCCTCTTGGACTGGTGGAACTTGCACCTGCAGTGGCCACCTGGAGCAACAACACAAAAAAGGTCATTCATATGGTCTGTGTGTGTGTGTGTGTGTGTGTGTGTGTGTTATATAAGCCTGTTTATGCACGTGTCTTACTGAGCAGGATGGTGATGCCAATGAGACAGAGGACAGCCGCTAAAATCAGACCCCCAACACGAAGTCTGTAGTAGTCTGCATGAAGAGGTCGCAGTTAGAATATGACAACTACAGTCAACTGAAAAAGCAAAGCATGCAACTGACATGAGAGTGGCACACAACAGGACAGGATGGGTGAAAACTGAAGCTGAACAGATTTCTTTGGTTAACAGCCCTTACTGTTAAAGACACAGACCGTCTATCCACTTTCATCAATAGAAACATTAAAACTAACGGTGATAGAGTAAAGTATTACCAAAGGTGAAGGGGTCATCTTCCACTGCAGGGGCACAAACATATGAACAGGGTCAGTTACAAGCTGGTAGGAACAGCAGATAAGATTATGACAGAGAAACAAATAACGGATGACTTCATAAAGCAAACAGTAGCTACACACTGACTGGAGATATACTACACAATAGCTGAGATTAATTTCAACATAAATCAGGTTATCAGATCAATATATGTCAAATCTAAACAATAATACACTTCATTTAACTTTATATAATTCCTTATTCAATGAGTTATGTAGCTTCCTTATTATGCGGTTCCTTATTTTGCCTATAACCAAGCACTTATTAACCTTGCTACTTAACCAAAATCACAGATGAACAAAAGTGAAAGGTTAGTGTGCTTACAGTTCTGTTCTTCAGCAAACACCAGTGACACAACTGCAAGAGTTCACAAAGACAAACACACTTCAGAACAGTCAAACACAGCTGGAGGCATCAGTGAGAAACGTGTCAGATCACATGGTGGCAAGTGTGAGATGAAAATGAGCCTTCAATATTGGCTGTTTGTTGAAAAGCAACAAAGAATATATAGATGTGTTAAGAATGTTATAAACGTGTGACCCCAAACCATCTGAATAAGAGAGCTGGGGAGGTTGTTGCTACCTATTAGTGCACATTAGTGGTGGTTGGCTCAGAGTGTAGTCGCTACACGATGTTACACAAGATTTAATCTGAATAATTCAGATCAGTTTTCAGGCCTGATCTTTTAGTATCACAACACTACATTACATTTCCAATGCCTCAAAGCTTCCATGTCTCCAGGTTAATTAGATCAGGAGTTGGTGTCTCCCAGATCTGTTATCTGTATCTTACAGACACATTTTAGTGCCTCTAAAGTTGAGAATTACATAGCACAGTTTAAATAATCAGCAGAGTGCAAGTGTAACTCCTCTTTGTGACTGAACTTTCCAAGCAAAACTAGAAAATCAATCGTGTATACTCATCACTTTTAAACTTTGCATTGTAAAGTTCAAAATAAAAACATAGTGAAGGACACTCTTCATGCTGTTCCAATGCTTGTATTGTCTAGTTTAAAACCGAAGTACTGACACGTGACATATAGATAATGAATTCAGGAGATATGTTAAGCTGAAACTCAGTGTTAAAAGATCGTATAACGCACAACAACACTCAAACTAATGTTCTGTTTTTAGCAAATCCATTTCTTAATCTCTGACGCGGCGGCAGGATTACACATCTGGGCTCAGGTGTATATCATACTAGAGTGACATGTGTTTCCAACCACACTATATATAAGCCCAGGCAACAAAAGAAGTAAACAGAATGTGTTATTGGCAGACATGATGGCTCAGTTAGGGAGCAGGTCTCGCTCGCATTCTCCGGCTCAGGCTGCGTGTTGCCCCGCAGCTGCTACTACTTAGCGTTTAGCCCCGCACACACACACGCTACTGGCGCGCCGGTAAAGGGCACCGGTAGGGAAGCAAAGGCTGCATGTCAAAGGTTCCGACTTCGTTTACGGCATACTGTATAGTAGTTAATAGATTAAATCACCTTATATCATCTGTAAGACCGACACAGTGCACAAATGACTAATCGCCATAACAATAAAAACGAGATACACCATTGAGCCCAATTTAAGAAGATTAAAGGGATTAACGGGAACATGTGAGCAGATCTCACTGCTGTGGGAATCAGATCTGTAACAAAATGATCTCCTTTCAAATATGTGTCTTTGTTTTCTAAAAGCTAAATATGAATACACTGTGCATAGAGAAGACAAGCTTGATTCGAGTGTGTGATTCTGAGCTTATTAACACTGACTAAATTAATAGACAGATTTATGTTTTGAGGACATTAAATGACACACTGCTGAACAAAATGACTTTGACATTTCACTTACCTGTCATCAACACCAAGGCGAAGATCTTTGACATTGTCAAGCTTCTGTCTTTTAAACCTGGAGAGATATAGCATATATATGACCAAATACAGGCAGATTGTCAGTCCTGCTTTAATCACCAATGAACAAAGGAATAAGCTTTATAGGATTTGTACACAAACACACACGCATATGACTTGATGTAATCAACAAAAGAGATATATTCAATAATCAGGAAAGAAAATATTAATCAAATATAAAGTTTGACTTTTGACTAATGCAGGCACGCTCACTGTAAATGCTTAGTATTGATTAGCCATTTGAACAAGACTGTGGGGAATAAACACTGAGGTAAATAACATTACCTCCTGTCCCAAAGGCACAAATAATCACATTTGAACTCTGTTTGTGTGTGTGTGTGTGTGTGTGTGTATGTGTGTTTGTAAGAGAGCTTTGCTCCAAATTGGCTCCTACCAGCCAGAAAAGTCAACAAACTCTGATGTATGTCTGTGTCACAGGGGGCTCCTGAATATATTTATATACACACATCAATCATATCATACACACATCACTGTCTCTGTTACACAGACAAATACATCTGATCAAAGTTACAAAGTGGTCTCTCTGCCTCTCTTTCACACTCAGACACACAGAGAAACCTGATCTGATGGTCATGGTTACAAAGTGCATTAATGGCGCCTTAACCGCAGAACCCACTTGCTGGCTAATGCATTACTCTGTTATAATGTAAAAACATCTATTTTCAATTTTTCTGTCCATGTTTCAATGTTATATTTTGTTTATAAAGCCACTGCGAGGCCACATATGCAATGTGAAACAACAGTGTGCACATTACAATTGCGTAATCACCCTTATAAGCACTTGCCACATCTTTCAGGATAAGCTTACAGCCATTATCTGCCACATCACAAAATCTATGAAAATATCATTAATGTGCACTCACCATTCTGGAGCCATTACTGCCACTAATGTCATTTCAATCTATTCTACAGCACATCTCTTGGAATTGCCTCTCCCGAGGTTTCTAACTTTTTTCCTCATACTGTACATTAAGGTTTTTCTTAGAAGGTTTTTGGGCGGGGTCGGGCATTTCCTATTGCTTTGCGCCTGTAAAGGCCTTTGTGACATTGTCTGTGATATTGGGCTACATACATTAAGTTCACTTGACTTAATATCTGGTGGTATTTCCCTTTTATTATTATTGGTGCAATGGCGATACCTCAAATGTATTCATAACTGTGTATCGTTTTCATTTAACAATAGGACCAATCCAGTATGAACATTTTATATCATTTGTCATATACTGAGACACATTTAGTGTTCTGCTTCAGATTTTTGCATTCTCTGTCCAACATAAAGTAGACTCAATGAGGTTTATGCTTATCAATCTAAAAGGGACAGTGCGCATGAATAAACACCAATGAAAAGGGTAAATGCACCAGATTTGGCCAACTGGGCTCATTTTCATTCAGTCCCTTGTCAGGCTAAAGAAGAGCCATGAAAGTGGTAAATATGAGTTCAGTGTTCTCCTTGAGAGAAGGAAACAAAACATGCAAGTACAAATTGTAATAGCAGAGGATCATGTGACTGCTGATAAAGCACACTGATTAACCAGAAATGTTAAATTGGCTTTTTGTGTCAAACAAGTTGCCGACTCCTGATTGCTGTGATTGCAAAGTTGTGTCTCGTCAGTGGCACACACTGTTGTTTAAAAGAAACATAAATTCACCAGCTATTATTGAACATAAAAAATATATTGATTGACATGAAAATAAATATAGCCTGGACATTTTACTATTAAACAAACCATCCATCCATCTCATAATGTCTCCCTCTCTCATTCTGTCCTGATCATGTTCGCAGCAGCAGCATCGTGAACATGAGCTAGGCCACCTTCAGAAACTAGGCACTGATTTTCTACTTACACCTTCACCGTTTCCCTTAAGAGTGAGACGTAATAAAGAGCAAACACATGCAAAGGACACACACACACATTCACATAACGCTGTTTTTCTTTCCTCAGATATCAGTTATGACAACGGGGTGGTGATTCTGCAAGAGAGAGAGAGCAGAGCTGATTTTGCATATGTGAGAGATGTGACCTGACCACACCCTGCCCAGGCCACCTGTAATACGAGTATCTAGTCAAATTAGCTTGACAGAGAGAGAGAGAGAGAGAGAGAGAGAGAGAGAGAGAGAGAGAGAGAGAGAGAGAGAGAGAGAGAGATTCTCCCCCGGTGCCTCTCCATAGCAACATAAGGCAAGGCAGTGGGAATGTACAGGATGGTGGTAAACAGGCCGGCAACCAGTACGGAACATTTTACCCCGGGAGAAAGACAGAGGGGGAGAGACAAGAGAGGGAGGACAGACAAGGACAAAGACAGAAACAGGAGAGGGAAAGACAATAAGAGAGGACTGGCAGGGAAGAAGGTCAAACTGAAGGATGAGACTGTGGCAAAGGGCAGGCAGAGAAGAGAAAGAGCAGGAAGACAGCAGGGGAGCATTAAAGGGCCTGTGAGCTCTTCAGAGCCTCGGTGTTCCTATATTCAGATTACACTCCATAGCAAATGTTAGCATAAGGCGTTCCCAGGCTGGAGGTGTGTGTGCACGTGTTTATGGCTGTTTCACTCCCTCTCTATGCCATCTGTCCTGTCACTCATTACTCTACAACACTGAATGTGATGTACACACAGTCAAATATAAATATATTATTTGTCCCACAATACAAATACAACTTCTTTTATATTACTCTTGAGCCGTTGTTCTTTCAGCGTAGCTTCTCTTGCGTACAAATTCCCTGCAGAGCCACTTTTCGAGCTCTTCCTGATCCAGGAATAAAGAGAGCTCTGTTCTGCCTGTCCTGCCTGTCTCCGACTGTCCCCTCTGCATCACATTTCCTTTGTCTCTCTGACTCTCTCTGTTGCTCTGCTGAAGTAACAAATTTGTCTTTTCTGCTCTCTCTCCCTAGTCAAAACGAATTGACAGTTTGTTTGAAACTCTCCCTCTCTTCTTATCTCTTACCTTTATAAAATATAAACTCTATTTCCATTTCTACGCTTTCACTCATTCTTCTTCACTGCTGTCCTCTTCTCCTAACATTTTCACTCACGCACCATTTCCTTTACTCTAATCCTTCCTTCTAGACTTAAAGCTCATTTCTCCCTCACACACGTTACACTCTCATTTTTCTTCTCACTTCTCTCTAATCTAAGTGTGTTTACACAATAAAAGTCTGCTGTCCAAAGCATCAGGCTGACACTCTTGGAGCCACCTTCTTCTTCATCTAATCAAAGTGTATTTCAAGTCCAGTCACATATTAAAATGTCCTGTCCTCACAAACACATTCTCCATGCTTTCTTCACTTACAAACAACATTCAAGATCTTGATTGAATCTTAATGTCAAAAAATATACATTAGCCAAGGTCTAAGGCCAAAAGCAGACATACCAACTAAAACACTGTCAATATGCCAGCAAATCATTAAGTAACCTACGGCCAAGAAGGATCTTTTGTGAAATAATAACAACAAAAACTGATTCAAGCATAAAGGTTTCAATGTTTTCATATAAATCAGGAAACACTCAACACACACACACACACACCACTGCAACAACTCAACAAGTCTGGGTTGAGGGTCTCCTGATGATGAAACTCACAAACACTACATCAAGGCAATGGGAATTGAACATGTTTCCAACAATACATGCATGTCTGTCTGAATATTGTCCCATGCACTGATGTGTGTGACTGCGTGTGACTGCGTGTGTGTGTTATTCCTGTACTGCACTACAAAGGCAGCTGCATATTCTGAGTGGAATACTTTATCCCTAAATTAGCAACACTGGATTCCTGTGTCCTGTCCCTGACAAAACATCCCCCCACCACCACACACAGACACACACACACTGTTGCCCTTAAGGCTAGTGTAAATACAGTGTAGCATAAACATCTCCTCCTTTGCATTATGTCAATTCAGCTCCATTAAAATATTATAAGTTGATATTTTTCTAAGGCCTGTAACTGAAATGTATCCCTGACTTATTCCTTTGTTTACTACTGTCATCTCTGGCTGTTAAGTAGATGGATGATAATAGCATAACAGCTATTGAACAGAGCAGAGGAGCAAAACAGATCCAACTAATGCATTCAATCTATTAGAGGAGAAATAAGCAGCGCAGGGAGGAAGAGTCGGGATTATGAGTCATGAAAGAAGAGAATGAGTGGAGAAAAAAGGGAGAGCGGAGCAACGTATGACTGAGAGAACAAGAGTGACAACAAAGGCAGAGTGGAGGCGGGACAGGAATGAAACCTTGAGGGAAAAGTAGGAGGAAGACGGAATGAAGGAGACAGACAGCACAGTGGGGAGAGTGAGGAGGGACGTGAGGAGGGAGACAGAGGGAGTGGAGCATACTGGAGCCATGACTCACATATGGAAACCATGAGGCTAACAGCCAGCGCTAACAGCGAGGGGCTAGGAACGGCCCGTTAACTAAAGACCAATTGGATCAGAATGAGTCAAAGAGTGGTTGTTTACTCATTTAAAAGACAGTGTTGCTAATTTCTGTTCTTCCTTTGTTCATTTTCTGACATCCATTTAATCATTTTAACTTGTTGGAACTTGTCTTAAAATGCCGCTTCTTCTTTCTCAGAGTAACAGGTAGAGACAGTGTGCTGGGCTCAGGCTTTGAGCTGAGCTCTGTCTTCATTGAGTTTAAATGAAGCCAATGAGTTTATACACTGAAGGTCACGCTCACATCCTTGATATATAATCAATGACTTGTTGAGGTTTCTACCTGAGAGCGCTTCCATGCTTTCAGTCTCCCTCAGGCCGTCCCCTCACACACTCTCCTCTTCTTTTTTAAGAACTGTGGTCATGTGAGGAGAGATGAGAAGCTTAGTCTGTCTCACCTGACAAAGGAAATACAACTCTCTCTCTGATTTGCACTGTGTATTCTCCTCTCTGCATTTGTATGAAATTGACAATTATTCTTTGCAGATCTCCTTATAGTCCCTATATTCTCACTATGTAGCAAGGTTGCCACAATGTCAACAACTGGAGGACAAGGAGAGAGTTTAAGCTTCATGCTAGTGTTCTTGATGCTGATTGGTCATCAGGAAGGTTGAAAAAAAAATCCAGCTGACATCAGATCCCCAATCGGAAGTTCAAACAGCCAATGAAATCTACTGTTATAGAACATTCTGACCCTGTCTCATGACACCTCTAAGATATGCTCATGGATCTGAGGATGACATTTGGGCTGCACTTTGCTTGGGGGCCAGCTGTCCTGTTCAGTGTTGGAAGAATCGCCCGCCTATCAGGGCTCCTCGGCTCCAAAACCTAAATTCTGCCAAGGTCAAAGCGTCCTCTGGTTTCCCTTTTCTCCGGTATAAAGTCAGACTTCTAGTGTTCTTCTGGATCTATCCATGACTGTTGAAAATATGTCAGAACTAGGCAGGTGTCTAATGTCTAGATTAGTTTGTTCATGTACAGCACAGCCATAAATGTGACAGCTGTCCATGGACATATTTGAATTCTCCTCGTCTAGATAAATATCTGGATCTGAGCCAAAGTTCACTCTTTGGAGGTCCAGTACTGGAACTGATTTCCACCATTTCCAGAAACATCAATTTGTCATACTACTGTAATACTGCTGAGCGTTGATGCAAATAGTTGGTCTATAAAATTAAAACCTCCAGTTCTACTAATTAATATTTATCAAGCAATTGCTGAGAATATAAATATTTCCAGAATAAACAGGGAAATGATGATGATATGTGCTTAACTTCCTTTCAGTTGTTTGAGGCATCTGATTTTTTTCTTAATCTACACCTTTACTAATTTACACTGTTACCAATGTACAGCTTTGCCAATTTACACCTTTGCTAATTTTCACCTTCGCTAATCAGCATAGAAGGTCTGAACCTTCTGTCCTTCTGTCCATAGTCACATAATCACCTCTGTCCTTGTGCCTTAGTAGCAAAATTGTTATCACCACTGCCCTTATCAGCTGGCCTTTTCACACACATACAAACACACAAGCATGCACATACATACACACACACCACAGCAGCTTACAGTAAGTCATCAACGCTAAGAGCAGAATACTGACAATTTGCTATACTAACAATTCCTATGGATCATAATTGTTTTTATTCCCTGCAGGATCAACTGGTTGCCACTAGGAGGAATTCCACGTACCACTAGTGGTCCACATTCCACAGTATGAGAACTGTTGCATTATGTCATCGGGATGTATTGCAAAATATTTTACAGGTGAACAACCTGTGTGATTTTACTTCAGCAGGCAGTAACGTGGAAGAGACCTGTGAGTATCTCAGCACACAAAGATGATCTCTTACTCCTCTAATATCCTCCACTTGCTATTATTTATTCATTTGAAACACATTCAAGATGGCATCATAAACACAATCCAGCAGCATCCGGATGTCATTAGTGAGGTTTTTCTCTGGTTTTATGAGCCCACATGGTGGAATCAAACACACACCGAACACGGTACTACACAGTGTGTCACCGTTGTGTGTAAACGTACTTATAAGCGTACGTTTTTGAAAATGAATTTATACAAATAATCGAAGCGCGTGACATCAGTCAACCCACGGACACTGTCGCGCGCTGGCTCGTGCTGTTCCATTGTCCGAGCAGCGAAGAGCTCGCGCATTAATTATGAGCCGGATAACAAAATGACACTGATGTTGTAATTTGGTGACGAATTACAGGAACAACTCTAAACATTTTGAAAAACTTTAATTATATTGTCTTTTTTTTTTTTTTTTTAAGCAATGAAGAGGTTACATCTCACACTTAAAGATGTACTACGCAAAGTTTTTATGCACACAAACTTGACTAAAAAGCACCGTGTCGAAATGAAACATGATAACATCATCGCGCTAAACTGCGCTTCTAGTCGCCTAAAAAGATAAGCGAGCGCAAATATTTACAAAGTAAGAACTTCCTGAAGCAAATGCCTTTTATTCTAAATGTTACACTCGGACAAACAGCAGAGAGCTTGGGTTGCATATAAACTAGTATCGTGAGTTGAGCACATACCTCTGACAAAGTGAATCCGAGTAAGATCAAGGAGAAAAGTGAGGAAATGTGCCAAACGGACGGACTGACTCTGGACCAGCCAACACCCTTTACTGCATGACGCTCAACAGGTTAGCTCGGTTTGCAAAAGGGGTTGAGTTAAAGCGGAGGATTCACAGAGGAGCCTGTGTGTGTGAATCCCGGATCGGGGTTTTGTCGTTGTGGAGGTAGAAACGGGGCGTGAAGGCTGATTCGGGGTCAGATCCCACAGCTCAGAGCCCAGTCCTCAGAGGAGGAGGAGGAGGAGGAGGGACCACCTTTAATTGTTGTTTGTCGGGAACAAACGTGCCGATATCCTCCTTTCTGCAACCGGAGCCTGGGGTCTCCATTCACTTTTACAATGTTCCGTCTAAACGAATTTGGATTTTATTTATACCGTAAACAGAATTATTTACGTCGAATTTTAATCGTAGTGCAACTGCCGTATGCCCTTGATATAACATTTGTCAAGAAATAATCTCATTTAAAAAAACATTCTTTCAAAAAAGTCGATTTTCGCTCTCTCTCTCTCTCTCTCTCTATATATGTTTTTTACATTGTTTTTATTTCCGAGCACCAAGTATATAACAAGGAACTAATCGCAATAGATAATTGTTTTACCTATATTTAAAAACGTACTATTAGAATGTGTTTGTTCTCAAAGGTTTAGACTTACTATCACTCAAAGTTACGTAGTCAAATTTATATAAATTCCAGTTAAATTTAAACACAACTTCAAAATTTGTCCAGAAGCGTGAAATTTATTATTTTCTTGATATACACACTACACTTTCTCTAGAACATATGTGTTATCATATCTCATTTGAAATGGTCGACCACAGGGATGACATCATAGACTGACTCACATTATAATCTTAGTATCTCCATGATTAAAGCAGAACAGACTAAGCTAAACAGCATAAATTAAGCTCTCTTGCTCTGCATTTACAGATCTGGACAAAATCATGACACTTAACAAGAAGAAGAAGAATATTTAGGGATCTTTTCTTTTTAATCTCAAACATGGAGCCACATTAGTATCTTGTAGGATAAAACAAACACACCTCTGAAGAAATTTAATTGTGTTTTCACAGGTCTGTACAGATACCATTGTTGGAGAGTCTGAGTTTCCTCCCACCTCCCACCCAGTCCTTCCACCCTGTTCCCTTCATCTCTTCCTCCTGGCAGAAACCGGTTTGTCGGCCATGAGATCAGATTTCGCTGTTGTCATCTTCCACTTTTCTACAAGGAAAGGTGAGAGTGAATAGCGGAGAAGGTGTTTGGGAGGGATGGAGAAGTGGTTAGAAACATAAAAGGATTTCCAGGTCTTGTTTTTATATCCACAGAGAGAGAGAGAGAGACCGAGAGAGAGAGAGGGAGAGAGAGAGAGAGCGAGAGAGAGAGAGAGAGAGAGAGAGAGGCACTCAACTTTCAGTCAATCAAACACTCTTACTTGTTCCTGTTGGTGCACCTGGTATCTGTAAAGGAATCAGGACATGTTACCATTGTTACACACTCCCAGACACAGACAGTTCTATGTCCCCCCCATATGGCTCACTAAGTCTTCATTACTGTCTTGATATGAAAATGATCGTTCAATTGTGTTTTGTTGTTTGCAAATAGTCTCTTCAGTGTGTGTTGCTGTAGCTCTTACAGAGAATAACGCTCACTCCTCCAAGCATCAACAAGCTGGCACAGATCAGGCCTCCAATCCGTAGCCTCTCATAGTCTGTTGGTTGATAAGCATAGAAGTTAGATCCAAAACAAATATACCATCAAATTAAGGCATTACACTAAAGATTTTAAAGCCCTATTCCAATTGCATATCTAACATCCACAGTGATGCAAAGATATATTACAGGATGTTTTGTTCTAATTAAGAGAAATCCAATATGTTTACCTCTGAATTTGCACCACAATGAATATGAAAATGACCCATATGTGCTTTTATTTACTGTTTACATATTCACAGTCCAATATGTACCGGATATGAGCAAAACATATATGCAATGGTTCACATTTCACACACATTTCACATGTTGATGTGAATGTAGCACAAGTGACTTATTACATTAGATTCCTCATTCACCCGGATGATTCGCCCACATTATCATGTGACAGCGTTTGTCCTAGTGGCTTATGATTGACAGTTATGATCTATCAATAATTCAGATCAATAGACAGATAGATAGATAGATGGATAGATAGATAGATAGATAGATAGATAGATAGATAGATAGATAGATAGATAGATAGATAGATAGATAGATAGATAGATAGGGGGTTTTCTGTACTTACTGTAAACAAAAGGATCTGCAGGCCAAACAAAGGAGGAGAAGGAGAAATAAGAAGGTCAAAAACTGTTAGTGACTACCAGCAAGCAGACATATTTCATCTTGCATTTGCATTTGTATTTATTTTCACAAATGAGCATGAGACATAGGGACAAACTATAAGTCTCCCGAGGACACATTGGATCATCGTCACATATTGTTTTACAATATGACTTAACAAAACCAGTTCTACAACAAAACTGTCTTAGAAAGAGATGAGGGGAAGTTCTCGTCTTACTTGCTTCAGTTTCCACAAAGAGGGCAAAGAGCACTGAAACACAGACAGTGAGACATGTTCATTGGAAGGAGAGTCGTTTTTCTTAAAAGTAATCAGTGCAAGAAAGTCAATGCTTCAGTGAAACTTAAATGAATTATCTGTAATGGCCACCGATCATTTTGTCTGGAGTCCTGACATGAATCGTGTACCCTTCGCACAAAGGGAATCAAATCATATTCCTATTTTATACATGATTGGTTCTTGCATTTTATTTACCTGCGATAGCAGTTAGAGCAGTGAGGTGTCCCATCTTCAATACAACTAAGGAACACCGTGAGACAGACAAAGACAGAGAAGAAGAGACAGAGAAATGAGAAACGAGCAGAGAGTGAAAGAGGAGAAATGTTAAAGAATGATACCTTCCTTCAATATCTCCTCAAAACACACACACACACACACACACACACACACACACACACACACACACACACACACACTTTGCCCTCTCCCCAGGAAGAACGTCCTTGTGGTGTGCAAGGTCAGTGTCTTGTCAGCAGGGATGCATTCTGGGTGTTTGGAGAGTAAACAGCAGATCATTTTTGTGTGCGTGCGAGTGTGTGTGTGTGTGTGTGAGGGCAGGGGGGTGAAAGCCAGCAGGCCTCAGGACAGCTTGCCTTCAACCTTGAGAAAATCTCATCCTATCAGGCAAGAAAGTGTCACGTGTAGGAGCAAAGACATGTTCTCAACCCACGCATGTCTTTCTCACTCATCATGCAGCTTCAAACATAAGGGATACACACTAAAACTCAAATACTGCATGAAAAGATCAATCACTTCCACAAACAACCTGTAGAACATTTAGCCAACTTGCCAACTACCTAAACATAACCTTTATCTGACCTTGGACTGCACTGGGATTGAAGCATTGTGTTCCTTGTCTTGGTTATTCAACCCAACAAAGTCCGGAATTATCCAATAGAAGATGAAGTTCCCACTCTATTTATTTTTAAAAACATATCCCATGCACTGCATATTAAGAAAAAGACATTGTATTTAGTCCTCTACATAGTCAAAAGAAGGTCACTGCTCTCAGTTTGCATGTCATTGCTCAAGGTCAAGCAGGTGAAGCGGTCATTTAACCTACAAATGCCTTCAATCACCCCCTATAGTGGAACAACAACAGCTTTAACAGCCAACGTTTGAGCTGTTATAACTTTTGTTAAATGTGATTTATGAAGTAATTGACTCCATTCAGTATGGACGTCATTAACCCTGATTGTGTTCAGGGTCAAATCGGTGCAGGCAGGCTCATGTCCTTGAAAGCAACTCAACATAGTCACTTTATCTTTATCACTGTCTGTTTAGACTTCAAGACGATACGGATCATTTGGAAAAGCATTCTTGTCTAAGGATGATAATAAACAGAAAGAAGCCTGATAAAACATTACAGATTCATTTCTCATTTTTGTCACCAGGCCCATATTAGATGCTGCAATTGTTTTTTGTCACCAGGTAGCCTGCTAAGTAATTTGAATTTAATTTAAAAGCTCATCACTCTAAATACATCACATGACCTTTGCCTGATGCTGAAACTTAACAATCTGAGACATTCTGTCCTCACATGAAAATGTTCTACACAAGCAGTAAGTACAAGAGAATCAAAATCTTGATTTCCACCCTCCCTTGTTCCATCCTACTGGTACTCACCTGTGATGTCAATTCAGGTGCAGAGAAGTGTGTGTGACATACAAATGGAGTGTGCCTTTTATGTTGTACCTGTATATCTAATGCCTGCTCCTCCTCTTTGTTTAGGATGTACACTTTGTGTGTGCGTGTTTGTGTGTGTGTGTGTGTGTGTGTGTGTGTGTGTGTGTGTGTGTGTGTGTGTGTGTGTGTGTGTGTGTGTGTGTGTGTGTGTGTGTTTGGTGGCTGGATGGCACATGTTTATGTATAACACATGCATGGGGTTCTATGTTATTCCATAAACAGCGATGGGTGTGCACAAGTGAGAACCTAAGTGAGAAACCTGTAACTCACTCAGGCAGGTAGAAACACTCACTCATCCTTTACTGATATGATATTTGTGTTGTTCCTCGCCCTGCTTGATACGACGATAGTGTCATCTTTCCATCCTATAACAAGTGTCAGATCAGTCATGGAAGAGAGAGAGAGAGAGAGAGAGAGAGAGAGAGAGAGAGAGAGAGAGAGAGAGAGAGAGAGGGAGAGAGAGAGAGAGACACCAGGACTCCCATTTTATTTAGCAAATAGATAAGTAAATCCATGATCACTGCATTGTAAGATCCTTCAGCCTATCACATGTCTGCATTGTATATTTCTGGCTTGTCTCCTCAGTCATTAGAATCTGCTGTTCAACATGTGAAAAACCCTAATGTAGCCTTTAGGAATGTTGACGTTCTCACAATGGAGGATTGTCTCCCAAAAGAAGGAATGTGTGATGACTGTTGAATATAATACTGCACTTCTGAGTAAAGGTTGAGACAATCTGACTGTAGGAGCTGAGCAGAGGTGTGGGCTTTCATTAGAGTGATGCACCAACACTACCATTAGTGCTATAAGTACACCCAGATCACATCATATGGCTCCTTCATCCTTTCACCTCCTCTCCAAAATTAGAAAGGTGTTCAGTTAGAACATGTCTCACTGTGTGGGCGACACTTTTGCGAACATAAGCGTGCAATGCATGTGTGCTGAAACATGTGGATGGATATGTGTTGAACTGTGGCTATTTATACTTTTTCCTGTCACACACTGTCACAGCTGAGGCATGTATCAGCCTCTTCACAAACGATAAAGCTGCGAGAACAGAGAAGATAAAGAACGACAGAGGCAGACAGAAAGAGACGTCATTGATGGGGTGTGTGTGTGCGCATGTGTGTGTGAGTGTGTGTGTATGTAAATGATAATACAATAATGTGAGAAGAGAAGCAGTCAACTGGAGAGAGACTGTGTACTCTATATAAGATATTAATATACAATTAACAGTTTAATTGCATTAACTTTAACACATTTTAGCAAGTTTATTAAAATTCAAAACAAATTTATTCAAAACTGACTGAATGAATTGAATACATGACTTGAATCCATCTGAAATTAAAGGTGTAAACGCTGGTTGAATACTTTCCACAGCAACTGTATAACTGCATAAAGCACCAGCTGTCTGCAACATGTTACAGTATGTGAAGTAAAATGAGGATCACTGTGTCCCATGTCAATGATGTAACACACAGTTGATGTAAATTACAGTAATTTCCCTCGGGATAATAAAATTTCATCTTATCTTATCTTATCTTATCTTATCACACACATAGTGACAGGAACTGGAGGCCAGATATTGAAAATAAGTTATTGTTTCTACAGGTGGACAGTAAACAAGACAACGATAATGCTAATATAACTGCCACTGAAACCTGAGGCCTTTCCCCCACAATATATGATGTCATGACTGTGACAGATTAGTTCCATGGGATGTATATATCTTTATATACTGTATATTAAATCAAGAACCCTTTCATTTAATTTGCCTGTGAATTGAATATAATATGATACTTGTCACATAAGGAGCCAGTAACAGCTGAGGTCTAGACGCTTGATTCATGAACAGACCTTTAAAGTGTTAATCATCCATTGATCCTCTATGACTGGGTATCCTGTTGGGGGTCATGGGGAAGCTGGAGCTTATCCCAGTGGTCAGTGGGGGAGAGGCATGACAGGACTTCAGCTGATGTTTACAGACAAGCACATTCATGCTTACCTTCTTACCTGCTAATGCTCCAATAAGATTCAAACTCAGGACTTTCTTCAGCAAACTGGTAAATCACTGTGCTTCTTTCTAGATTAGTTATAAAGTATTGATTGTATTCAAATTTCTGACATCTGAAGTCCATAAACTATTTTAGTGTAATCTTGGGTTGCGATGATGTGAAGATGAAGGAAGGAAGGATCTCCGCTGACACTGTCTTTGCTTGTATTATGGGGTTTTATTATACAAAGTACAGCATCATAACAAGCACCATGGAACGCTTGTGAGAGACTCTGCAGCCGGAATGAGTCGCTCCCGAACTCTGACTTTCAGACGTATTTATACAGTTGATTGTCACTCAAGAAAAGACCCGTTTCAGTGGATATTGACAAACCACCTGGGACCCCTGTAAACAGTACATGACCATATTTGGTAATAGTTCACTTTTATAACGGCCATAAACTGTTATCTATATGCCAGCTGTTTAAGCCCAAGGCTTAAACTGCTGACCACCGGTGCAATTTACATTCCATGTCCAGTTTAACCTAGCTTGAGGTCCACTTTTCCTTTGTCTATTGTCAGCTGTAAGGCCTTCCCTAGTAGAATGAATATATGTTCTTATTGAGATACTAGATATACAAGCAAAATATACCACACTATAAAGATATTTACAGCTGAACAGATCGATGCCTTCAATCCTGATATGAGATCTGTTGTGTAAATGTTTTGCCTCATTGGACCTCCAGGGATATTAAGATGGAGGTTAGGCTTTGGTGCACTTTCATTGATAATTGTGAAACCCTTTGTCTGCCCCGTCACTCACTATGTTTACTTTGTTTACTCTTTAACCTACATTGTAATAGTTTAACCTCCATATTACCAGGTATTGATTGGTGCAGCAAGCTGAAATGGTTCTGTATCAAGGAGGTCATCTTGAGAACACGCAGGTTATCAGTGGACACACACAAACACACACACACACACACATCTTAAATGACGGCGGGTCATCCTTAAATCCAGCCTATCAGCAAAAGACGTTGTAACATCTTGGTCCCTCTGTTGCAATAACTGGCTTTTCCAGCTTTGACAGTGTTGTAAGTTTGAGGCAAGCTTGTGCCGAATCCACAAAGGAACTGTTGACAATGTTACAGCTTAAGTTTGAATTAGGGAGAATGCTGTAAATACACTGTCTTCAAGTCAGCCCTTTAATTCAGTGGTAGAGAATTTGAACCACAGTATGATGGGAACTTACCACAGAGTGAACTGAGCCATAACAGCTGAGTCAACACATTGCTCCACGCTCTGTTATATCATCTAAAACAAGAGAGAGTATTCTCTCCTGCTGCCCATTCTGTGTGTGTGTGTGTGTGTGTGTACACGCGTGTGTGTTTCCATGCTGTCTATCAGGTGTCACAACACAGCACGATTGTCACGCATGCCCTTGTATAATACACAGTATACTTTAATAATTATGTGAATGTATTGTGTGAAGGAAACACAACATAAGAACGACAGAAATCTGATCTCTCCAACAACCAAAGTAAAAATATGCTTAACGTTGAGCAAACATGAGTGTCCATTAGCCAACTTCATTTAATTTGATCAGAGTAAACATAATACAAAATGTATACAGGTATATTTACTGTCAAAAGACAATGAGAACAGACACGTAAATCATATTGCACCTAGATTTAAATAAATGAGTAATAAGTCATTTAAATATTTTTTTAAGTTGATAGGTCATAACAGTATAAATATAGGGATAACCACAGATGATTGCTCAACTAAGCAAGACAGTACTTTACATGCAAAGAGAATGTTTATCTAACCACCAACAGCTTTAGTAGTTCAATAGACAAGAAGGGCAATTTGCTTTATAAGAGCTTTTGGCTTATATATATATATATGACATTTTAACTTGATTTTAATGCAAGAATCCAAATAAATAACTACAAAATTATTTTGATACGATTTTAACTATTAACTATTCAGTAATATTGTAAGTTAAAATGTTGTCTATGTACAGAAATGTGTCTTGTGTTTTACTCTATGACGTTGACGGTTGACTGGCGTTTATCATAGAGTAAGTGCTTCCCTCCAGTGGACAAACTGGGAAACTGTACGCTTTCCAGAAGCGCTCAGGAAACCTTATAGGTACATTTCCTCACTTACTTTGTAATTGTGCTGTCATATGTATTTGTAGCTGTATGTTAACAGGAAACAGGAGACAGGTTAAAATCAAGTCTTTCTCAGTTTCATGTCTTGTTTGACAACTACACTGTCATTGTGTCCATGTCCCTATCATCATCATCATCATCGTCATCATCTCCTTTTCCCCCTATAGCCAGAAAAATATCAGACAATTAGTCACAAACAAAGAATAGCGTCTAGTAAGTAATTGATGGAAATTAAATCAGTTTGATTAAAGGTATTTGAAGTGATTACTTACTCAAGCAGGTCTGAAGAGTCTCAGATCTCCGGATCGCGCTGTAGGCGAAACCAAACAGCAACAGGACGCCTAAGAAGCCCCCGATGGTACAGCCAATGATAATGAAGAAGGCATTGTCGTTCTCTGGGCGTGGAGGACACAGAGTTCAGATTAATGGGACTATATGAACAGAGAATTAACAACTATCACACTATGAAAAAAGGCCACGGATGCAGTTTCCCTCATCTACCAATAGGGGCTGAGTTTGGAAAGACATGCAGAAGTTCACCAATCATCCTCACTGTAACTAGGTATTCTTGTGTGTGTTACAAATTTGTACAAAAACATCAAGACATAATTTTACTTTCCAGTACAAGGGGATCATTCTACTAAACCAGGTAACATCTGTGTCATCACAGTGGAAAAGAGAGATACAGGAGCTTTTTACCAAGAACATGGAGGAAGGCAGAAGGTGGATCCAAGGCATGTGACATCTGACATTTGGCTTCTGTGCCATTGTCAGACATGGAGGTTTTCTGGATGGTCAAGATAGCCATTAACCTGTTGGCTGTTGTATGTTTACATTCTCCATAGTAACCCTGAGGTGGAAGAGAGAAAGGAGAGAGAGAGAGAGAGAGAGGAGAGGAAACGGAGAGAAATGGTTGATAAGAGGATGAAACAAAGCAGAAGACAATCTTGTTCTATTCCGCTTCATTTTATGTTGTTCATTCTTCATCAAATGTAAGAAGAGGCCTGTGTGGTTCTAATGTAACACAAACTAAGCAAGGTAGCAAACTTTATTTAGTATTTGTGTTGTTTGGGTTCTTGTATGTAATACACACACACACACACACACACACACACACACACACACACACACACAAACACACACACTATTCACTCTTCATGATGGACAGTTTTCGGGACTATGAGCTCACCTATGCATGATGAGTCAAAAATGTTGTACAATGTTAGTTAGAAACCCATTTATCTTGGAACGACAAGAGTTATTAATTATGAGCATAATTGTGATAATTGTTGATGAGAATGAAAGAAAGTGAGACAGGAATGAAATGGAGGAAATAGAGTAAATAAAGAGGCAGAGTGAGCGAGAGATGGCTGACTCAGGAGGTCAAAGGTCACCGCCTCACCGGGAAACTATCTACTACTTTTTCTCCTTTGCAGAAGAGACTGAAGGCTTTACTCCCGGAGAGGGTGAGGTTGATGTCTTTGGAATCTGATACTTCACAGCTAAACACAGCAGGCTCCCCCTCAACCACAGTGACGGCAACCGGGGGACGGGTAAATTCGGAAGTTGGTGTACTGTTGGAGTTGTTTACAGCTGTGTGTGTATGAGAAAAAGAGTAAGGGACAAGGCTTTATAGAGACAAATGAATATGAGGACATGATACATTTGAATATGTTAATGAGTCGTAACACATTTAGATCCAGAGCCCAAATATCAACATATGAAGTCAAAGTGAAGTCGCACATATCGGAAACTTGAAAAGTCTAAGACCACTTCCATATGTTTCTATTTTGCATTATTTTCTAATTTTATTCAAATTGGGTGGACATTTGATGCCTTTTCATTTACATTGACATTTACATTTACATTTGACTGCTTTAGCTTATTGGAGTCTAGTCTAGAGTCGCTATTCTCCCTCTCACAGTGATAAATGTGTTGGTCGTCTCTGTCCAGTCGTTCATACAAGGAAGTAAAAAAGGATGGTTACATAGTGTATCAGAGTACACAGGAGTAAGTAAAAGTGCACCCTCCCATGTCTGAGAGAGGTCACAGACACAGGAAATGATGATTGGATCAACCAAAATGAGTGTGTGTTATTGGTCAGATCATCAGTTTCCTCACTTTTCTTCATTTGTTAATTGTCTCATTTGAATGATGTCATATGTCACAGTCTCCTACCTGAGGCATGTGTGGTGAGTTGGAGCAGAGCCAGAAGCAGCATACAAACAGGAGGAATCTTCGTCGTCTTCATCGCCTCTCCTTTCAACCTCTTCTCCATCCTGCCTTCGCTCTTATTCCTCTTCTCCTTTTCTGTCTCTCTTATTCCATAAAGTTTCATTGTAATCTAAAAAAAAGAGTTAAAACATTTGAAGTGTTTCCCTTATATGTGATGTGGTAGAGACATATTGGTTGTATTTGTGATTTGCTATTTAGATGAAGATTTGAAGGATGTCAGTGGGAATTTTAGTTTAGCAATAAAAGATTTTTATTTATTTTTACACTGTCACCAACCAGTGAATATCGATCAAATGTGTTGATGCTTCAGAGCAAAACCTGACAAAACCTTAGATACTAAAAAAATCACTGCTTTTATCTTTTTCCATGTGTCAAATGAATAATTGATGTTGGTCTGATTAGTTTGTCATCCATATACAAAACACTCGTATTGATAAATTACTTGTGGTAATACTTAAGCAAACAATTACAGGTTTAAGGCTTCCATCCTATTTGTAAACCACACTGGAAGTTGATTCCTGATTCAACAAGGTGATCATTTAGGTAATTCAGGCCTCCTGTATTGATTATTAGTGTACTGTAATAATCAGCAGTAGGAGGATATTACTTGACATGTCAGATTATTGAGATTACAGCATAATAAGAAAGTTTGTTTCACATTTTATCGCATTGTCATTTATCTTACTGATGTCACAAAGCTATTTCCCCATTCAACATGTTTTTTTTTAGCAATATCAGACATTGTCATTCCTGGATTATTCAGTTCTGATCATTAGACTCAGTTGCTTTGTAATTGGAGTCCTATAAAACCTTTCAACAATGAATCTTTCATCCTCAGATCTGACAGTCGCTTTGTAAATAGATGAAGTATCGAAGTAAAACATGAAGAATAAACTCAAAGACATGCATAACTGGGAAGAGCATTACCGCAAAGTGAAGATGAATTCTCCAGCAGGTCTTCAGGCAGCTTTTGTAAGGGTATTTTGAAATTGGCTTCTAAGAAGCTTCAATCAATCTAACAATGATCTGCTGTCATAACTATGAAAAACACAGCTAACAAACTGAGATATTGCTGACTCTCTGCTGTGTGTTTCCTGTTTCTTAGCCTGGGCTCTGTGACTGTCTAACCTTTCTCTCCAGTCAAGTAGGAAGATTGAGAAACCAAAGCACGCAAAGGAAAAGAGACACCCTGGTGATTTACATGAGAGCTTTCTGAGCAGACGACTGGGAGAGACGTCTGCCAGCCATGGAAGATGTACTCCATTTCCATCACTTACTCTCTGTCCCTGTCACACACACACACACACACACACACACACACACACACACACACACACACACACACACACACACACACACACACACACACACACACACACACACACACATCCAATCTCCTTGAAAGAAATTTAAATACTTGAATAACAAAATTTGACTCACAAATGAGTGAAAGGACTTTCCTTGTTTTCAGTGGGCAAATCTATGTTGACATGCCAACAAAACATTACATCACATTTCCTTTGCTGCTGTTGTTCTAAGATGTTAATTGTTTGAAATGCTCTCAGTTGATTTCTTTAAGGCAGCAGATTGAATAAAACTGCCTGCTAAGGAGGCTATACTTAGAAATTGAGATTCCAAAATGTGTTAAATATCACATGAAGCCAAAACCACAAACTCACAGGTGTTGGCTGTTGTTTGACCTTTTTCCATCAGTGTTGGTTGTTTTTGTTTTTTTGGAAGAGCCTGTAACATTTTTGTTGTGTGTCAGAATCTGGACTTTCTTTCACATTCTGAAATATATAATATGGCAATATGTCTCGAAATGTGCAGGAAACAAAATCAGGCATATGACAGATCGTTGTCCAGATCTGGATCAGGATCTGGACATGAAAGACTGGAATGTTTTCTAATGTGATCACTCTGAAGTACCAAATAGGGAGAGGAACATACAAACATGACCAGGACGTAGCCGTAGGCTGATTTAGAGAAGGTACAAACAATTGTGATATATCGCCAATTGTTATGTATTCAGATGGAAATGTTGACCCTAATATGTGTGAACACTCGGGGTAGATATGAGTGGAGAGTCCTGAATGGTTAGGGACCTTTGCATACGGCAATCCTTGACTTCCAGTGCTCATATGATCACTATCTGTGCGGAGAAACTGTCTAGCGTCTAGTAAGTAATTGAGGTATCCGGGTTTACACAGCAGAAAGAACGGAATGACAGCAGCATTTAACACATTAAACCAAGATAATAATATTTTAATTAAGTTAGAAGTGAGACGAGGTAGACTTTTACATATTTCACCCTGTGCGTAAAACCAAATCAGCTGTACGCAACGCCACAGATTACCAACAGCGTGAGAGTGTGCGTGTGTGTGTGTCTGCCAGGCTGAAGTTAAACACAAATGATATTGCCACACATTGTATGTACATAAATTGGAGAGGAAATATGATTCAGAGGCTGCTGTAAATATACACTTAATATATCAAAGCTTTTTAATAAAGTATAGTTTGAATGGATTTTGTTTCCTCTAATCTAATTCTAAACAAAAAAAATAGTTGACCACCCCTGATCAATGTCCAAGCATTCAGCTGACGTGCATGGATGTGAAACTGTCTCCTCAACTTCCTTGGTTACTTATCAGTTAAAAACAGAAAGCACATCACTTTACTCAGCAATTCTCACTTTAATTGCTACTCTGACTACATTTTTTTGTATCTGAATGGTGCTGGAGTCACTGTCCTCTTGGTGTTTGTCCTCCTCCGGTTCTCCTTAGGCTCTGCTCAACATCCGTTAGTGCCTTATCACCAGAAGGGTTTTACTTACAGCCTCATACTTTATGTGTATGTGATCACTAGTTACTGTGTCTGAAAATGTCTTGAATTTTCGTGAATTAGCTCATACTGTATTGTGTTTACATAAAGCATCCGCTAGAGCATCCGCTAATCTAAAGATGTGATAAAATAGAAACTAATCAGAGTACACGCATAGAATGAACAGGAAATAATTAAACATAGAGTATCTGTGAATCATGGGTCTTTGTTTATGGTACAGTCCAGGAGTCACGTGTCCCTTTGACCTTGTCCCGAAAGACCAGAACTTATGGGATTGTGTCCCTGTAGCTTTGTTGTGTTTTGGACAGACAGACAGACGGAGTGAGGCTTGGCTTTGCTGAGTCCTTAAGGTGAAGTAGGTTGTGTCTCAGTTAGAGCATATGTGTGGTGTCTGGATGACCTCTTTCTCCTAAAGGGACATACAAATTACACAAAATTAAACATTTACTTAAACACTGACACATGCTAATCATAAAATTTCATTCTAAATCAAGAAAATCTTCGAGTCAACAGGCTGAAGACATGCTTAATGTAGGTCATTACCCAGCTTTTCTATAGGCACTCATTTCTGCAGTCACACAGAGAGCAACAGCATGAATCTATGCATCATTTAACAGGAAAATCTGTGTGAGCCATACATTTTTGTAAATGTAAATTCATAATGACACTGTCAAATCCTCACTTTCGTTGACAATTGTCACGTATAAGTTACATGATGTAGCATTTCTGTCATTATTGATGCCTTTCAGGTAATTCAAATGCCTACAAAATCAAATTTCTTCTAAAGCCTTCTGATGACGACATACTGATAAAACAAGTTAAAATATACAGTGACTGGTTGTAAAACCCATGCAGGCTCACCTCTTCATGATAAAAGCAGCTAAAGCCATGAGAGCCACGACCACTAAGGCAGCGATGATTAATCCTATAACCAGCGTTTTCTCTCCTGTGAGGGAGAACAGAACACAAAGCAGTGATAGGATACAGAACTATGCCAAGTAATATGTGTGTAATATAAGATAAGATAAGTTAAGATAAGATAGATCTATCCCGAGGGAAATTGTTGTGCAGACAACAGTTGCAGTACAGTAGGAGATTGGAAGATTCACCTCTAGTGTAAAATAAACATACAAGAGTGCAGGTGAATGGAACTAAACAAGCCAAACATTTTAATCTTAGCAAATTTGTCATGCTGTCTCTTTGCATATACTCAGAATATTCATATTCATATCCTGGCTTCCTTTCCTGAAGGGTTGTGTTACAGATGAGGCACCTACCTGAGGAATCACTGAGTGTCACAGTGGACATCTGTGATCCGTGTTTGTTGCTGGCTATACAGCAGTGAGGCCCATACTCGTCAATGCTGAGTGTCTGGCCTGTTCCTGTGGGTGTAGCAAGGACTTCTCTTCCTTGGTGAAAGCTGATCCCTGCGGTAGAGGGACATACTGACCCGTGGTACCAAGTGTATGTTTGTACTGGAGGGTTGGCATCACTGCTGCAGGTCAGTGTCACAGGGAGCTTCACTGGTTGCTCTCCAGTTGGTGAGCCTGAGACACATGTGTTTCGTGGAGCGTCTAGACAGGAAGGAGAAAATTAGAAGTGACTTTATGTCAGGTAAGATTTTACCAATGTCAGTCAATCACATAGTTTGCTTCAAAGGGTCACTTGTTTCTTCTATCTAAATTTCTTCACCAAGACTATAACAGCAGGGAAAAAAACCAATGAATCGATGATACAATTACAGTATCACCATTAAAAGTAAGTGATCTACAGGAAAATAATTATTAAAATGTAAGAAAACTCTATCTTCATGAAAACTATTTTATTTTTGAGTAATTTGACACAATAACAGAATTTCTTTGTATTTCAAGTTTTCAATCATATGCAAAAATGTGCAGTCCCCTAGCATACCACCAGGGGGACTGGCCTTATCATTTCCCCTTTTCCCTGTTTCATACTTTTAGGTTACATAAATGATTGAATAGATAATAATGAATGATTTACTTATTAATGAATGTTTGAATGATTAAATGAGTGATGAATCAGCGGAGAGCTTTAGTGAACTTGAGCAATATCCTGCATGACTTGGTGCATACATGCAGTTGTGATCTTTGAACAATGTTTGTGGATTTGCACCACAGACAGGCATCAGTATGCAGTGCATCATTTCAAACCAGATGATAATCAAATTTGAAAATTGGTTTAACCTTCACTTACACTGTACATCGACGGTCAGCACTGTTGAATTCTGCACTTTCTCTGCAGTCTGGACCTGACAGTAGTAGCTCCCTGAGGCTTCAGAGGCGATGTCGCTCATGCTCCACACCTGTCCAGCATGCCTTGGTGTTACATTATTCTTGTACCATCTGAAATGGCTGTTTGGATTGGCTGCAGGGCTGCAGCAGGTGAAACGTAAGGCTGTGCCCTCTGTGATGTCACTGGATGGACTCGCTAACACTGACACAGAACTGGAGGAACCTGGATGATACAATGATTAGAAAGAAGGAATCGTTGACTGAAATAAGCACAGGCATGCATTGTAACTAGCTGTAACTAGTGTCACTAATGTCACTGGCTACATAATGAGGCTAAGAATGGTAACACTGACATGATTCATCGATTTTGTGTCTATACATTAAAAAAGAATATACTGAGTTCCCTATAATTTTACAATACAGCCTATATTAATATATCATTACATCCAAGGAATTCTTAAAATGAATTTATTGCTGTTGTGAACAATACTAATGAACTTGAAGCCTATGTGGGCAGAAATGTAAATATTTCTCAGTATATTTGGCTTTACTAGCAGTTAGTAAAATAGTGTGAGTCACTTGAAGAATGAGCCAGCACAGCAACAGAAAGAATGTCCCATTTCTCAATGATTACCAAAGTATCTTTGAGGTTGGACGACATAACCACTTCCCTACACCATCTATATTATCCGAAACAAACAAAATGACACTTCCACAAAAAGTTGCTCAAAAACATTCAGATGACCTCCTACTGTTGACTCACTCCAACATACTCTAATGTCTCAAATTGGACTAAAAGTGCTCTTAATTGTCTCTGCTCATCTCTGCAAAATAAGAAATGTCCTTTCATGATTGGCTGTTTATAAGCTGCTTTGAAAAACAGCTCAGAACTTGATATTAACGTTGAAATTGATAATTGACCTCAGTAACCTCACGTCAAACTGAGTTCACATAGTGTTTAAAACTAGTCAACTAGTGTTGACTTTTAGTTCTACTTGTACAATGCTGCAGCATGTCATTTGTAGAGGAAGTGGCCTGCACCATTATCTTCATGAAACAATGTTTTCACATCAATATTTGCATTGTACAATGCAGTGCATTTTTTTGAATAACAGTCAGAAAGAAGCAGTCAGCCAAACAGGCAATGGACACCAAACCAAACAAATATGAATACAAGGAGGAAAACACATACTGGCCAACACAACTAATAGCATCTATTGAGACAGGCCAGCTTGTAGACACAGAGTCTAGTCTGCATGTGTCCAGTTTCCAGTGAACATGTCACTGAGGGAGACACACACAGAGACTGACAGAGGAGCATGTGATCAACCAATGACTGAGGAACCAATCGGCCTCATATTGTGCTGCGTGACTCTGCTAACCACTCCAACCGTTCACTCTGTTTCTTCCATTTGGAGCTTGGATTTAATGATGTTTATGTATTAACATACTATTTATGATGTATATACTGTATCTTGGCACTTTGTTTAAACTGTGTTCAATCTCAAGACATGCAGCATTTATAATTGTACTGTTGAATATCATTAAAAGATATATAGGATGTTGAATTTGTTAGTGGTTTGCAATGGGAAGGTTAAGTTTTGTTTGTTTATGTCCTACCTTCCTTAGTGATGGTGTTATACTGGACTGCAACATACTGAGCTTCAAATGTTCTGTACAGTAGTACGACAAAGTGTTGTTGTGATATTAAAGGGTTAAACATTCCCACCTGCCACCAGGAGCTGTATGCCTCTCTGTTCTGGCATCTTCTGTGTGGGGTGGCTTGTGATGAGGTAGAACACATAGGTTCCACTGTCCACTTCCCTCAGCTCTGAAATCCTCAAAGAACAGTTCTTTGTTCCGGGTTTTCCCAGATACTCCACCCTGTTGTGGAAGGACGGATCTGGGAATATACCAGCACTGTGGAATACATAACTGAGACACACACACAGACAGATACATGTGTGAGATGTGCTGTGGGTTCATACTGAATTAATGAATGTGATGTGTGTGTGTGTGTGTGTCTGTGTGTGTGTGTGTGTGTGTGTGTGTGTGTGTGTGTGTGTGTGTGTGTTTGACCTTGACCTCTACCTTGGTGTGATACAGCGACTCTCTTCTAGACACCACATCTCAGACAAAACTTTGTACTGCTGCTCCTCCTCACCTGCACCTTGGACCCCAGCAGTGGACTAACAGATGAAAACAAAGAGACGATTAGAAGGTGTCAAAACGTTTGAACAAAGATTTTGGGCCTTGGCGAGGATGATCCTTTAGTATTATGGGATACATTACACTGCTGACACTACTTAATTGCATTACCTCAGCAGTAGCTTGTCCCTCTCTTCTGGTTTCATTAGAGCTCTGTGGGTAGTCATAGGAACACGAGATAACCACAGAAGAACCAATCACAGCACAGATGGGATGAGCAGGGAGATGAACTGACCAATCACCAGCAAGAATACCTGAAATAGATTTTTGTCTTATAATTATACTTGAACAAAACAGTGGCTGTCCTTGGTTCCAGTTCACCTAACAGATGATACCAGATTCAAACTCAAAACCTTCTTGTTGGTTCACCTGATTCAGGGAAATGCTGGATCTTACGAGTCACAATACAGCAAAAGCAGTGTTTGTCTCATTTAATCTGTTTTAAAACTTCTACTTTTGTTTTCAGATGATCTAGAGGCATTTGAGGATATGTTGTAGATGTTTCTGGTCATCTTTGCACAGGAACATACCTTTGAGAGAGAGTGTGAGGAGCAGCCAGATCTGTGCAGCTTCTTTACCCATCTTTGTCCCACTCTCCTCCTCTTTGGACCCCTGTGTCTCTCCACCGTGTCTCTCCTGTGCCCTTGTCTTGTCCACCAGACTGTGTATACTCATTTAAACTTCCCCTTTTGTCCTCTCTCTGTCAACAAGGAACTGTAAGGAGGTTTTAAGTTTCGTGTGCAGCAAAGGGAACCTAAGTGTTTGTGTGTTGACTCAGTTGCACTCTTGTGTTTCTGAACGCATCACTTCTGTTAGTGTTTCCATCCAGTCCCTGTTAGATTGTGTATCGTGTGCTCCATTGTGTGTCCATTCCTAAACGTAACAGTTGACGTCAGTGTGTGTGTGTGTGTGTGTGTGTGTGTGTGTGTGTGTGTGTGTGTGTGTGTGTGTGTGTGTGTGTGTGTGTGTGTGTGTGTGTGTGTGTGCGTGCGTGCGTGTGTGTGTGTGTGTCTTGAGTGCAGCTGACCGCTGGACACAAGAGGACGAACCCCGCGTACAGACACGTTTTCACTGACTTTGCTTCACTTCGTCCAGGCCTTCAAATGTTTCTTTACTTTTTATTGCAAGCGGACCTCGGTGGTTTTGGCTGACTGGAAACTTTTTTTTTTATTGGTCGCTTGAAGCCGTCGCTGCTTGTTTTTCGTTTTTGGGGTCAGTAACCTGTGAAGAGAACAAAAAGGAGATTTAGTGAAAGCAGCGTTTGTCCACAGAGTCTTCGAGGAAAAAGCACAACAAAAGATATTTTTCATCTATGTTTTCTTTTAAAGTGGACTAAATATC
Organism: Genypterus blacodes; assembly: GCF_046128005.1. Classification (NCBI taxonomy): domain Eukaryota; kingdom Metazoa; phylum Chordata; class Actinopteri; order Ophidiiformes; family Ophidiidae; genus Genypterus; species Genypterus blacodes. The sequence continues at coordinate 3,138,691 of NW_027466864.1, read as the reverse complement.
GAGTTTTTTAAAGAAACCTGGACTCCACCTGCCGCAATACAACAGGTGAGTCAGTGTGAGTGTGTTCAACGGCCAGTCGCCAAAAAATGTTCCTTTGTTTTCATGCTAAATCTCGAAATAATTCAAAGAAGATATGATTACATTAAGCTACATACGCTAGTTATGAGAACCGGGCCTAATTATTAAAGTTTAACGTATTCTTTTTTTTATCGGTATGTTGTGTTCAACCCGTTACACATCTGTCCCATAACACGAACCTACCTATTTATGTTTATTTTCATCATAATCATAGAAACGATACTAATATTACAAACAATCTTATTATTACAGCATATAACTGTTACAGTGATAATAAAAAAGATGAAATTGGCTACAAAGAATGTCTCATTGATGATCAGGTATCATAGAAACTATAACTCGATGTCTCATTCCTGTTGTCTGCTGTGAAAGCTGTGAGTGGTTTAACCTTTGTTGATGGTTAATGGACATGACATGGACATGTGAAGGCAACACCACATGCTAATAATAAGCCCAGTCGTGTACAAAGACACATTGAGGCTCTTAATGCACATATTTCTCTTGACTATGTGCTTCAATATATTAAAGCATAAATCAATTAGAGTAAGCCAAGATTGACTTTGAATAGATTTGTTGTTTGCAGTCAGACACACATTTACTACACACAATAATGATATTGAATAGATTAAAAGGTGGTTGTAGGATCACGTCTCACTCTAAATTGTACAATATCTCAGTTATTACATCCTTTTAAATTGTGAATAGGCCGCTCTCTGGCACAGGGTGTAGGTGTGTAGGAGCAGGCACATGTGTTTGTGTTTGTCAGTGTGTGTGTGGTGTGTGGGGACAGCACAATCAGACTCATGACCTTTTGTGTCAGGGTAACTAAAAGAAACCTCAATCTAGATGTTCTGCCAGTGACAAACTGCACTTTGGAACATTTGAAGCAACATGCAAGTGAATAAGCGACTGCTGTGTAATACGTTTGATCAAAGTCAAGTCAAGTCAGTGTAAATATGTCTTTAAAAGAATATTTGACCCTCCAGTCCAATTTTACTGACATATTTCCTTATTATTTGATCAGGCAGGGATTTCAGAGGGCTGAGACAACCTAGCCCGAAGACAGGAAGAGAGGAAACAAGAAAGGAAAGAGAGACAGACCATTGTCCACTTGTGCCTACTGCTTCCTATTGTACACCAATGTACGCTGAGAAAGTTATGAGAGAGGGGAAGATGGGTGAGTAGACGCACTGAACTCTCTTCTCAGTTGTCATTCTCCAATAGTCTCAGTACACACATACACACACACAGGTTCAAAGCTGCACTGGTCATGTAGCAGTCCATTCCTGTTTTCTGCATTTGGGACCAGACAGACATCAGCCGACTTGCCTGTTAACCATTAACTGGTTTGTTGAAGCTGGCTGGACACTGGTTTTGTTGAGGGGGTTTGTGGGTAAAGAGTTCATCCCAACCCATAAAGTGAAGTGTTTATATTTAGCACTAGTCCTATATACTTGCTTAGGTGGAATTCAGGGAGGTGGTAGGTAAAGTAACGTGTTTGCTCTCACATTTTCTCTTAAATCTATCATCATTATGAAAAATTACCCATTGCTTGTCACCCCTACACAAATATTACAACAAATGACTTCTGATGATAGTCACACAAGTAACCACACAGTTTGTCGTCAAATTCACAGACATCTTTGAGCATGTATCTCGCATAGTGTACATGTATGTCACATATGTCTCATATTCCGTTCACATGCACTTAACTCCAAAAGCAAGAACTAGCAGTTAAAACCTGAAACTACAGAAACCATGTGTCTTCCTGTTATATTTGTTTTACATGGCACAATCTGTCTTATAGTTTGTTTGCCAGTAGCTATATGGCTCCTAATGGGTTAACTGCATCTCATATAATGGTTATAATAGTTTAACAGAAGTAATGATAAGATAACCTGCTGCATTTTACTGCTTCTTGGTATCCACTTGTAACATCATGTGCTGGACTATGACTTAGGACGAACTCTAGATCTTTGAAAGTTAAAATGATTACTTCTTCACATACAGAATTGTCAGGAGCATAACACTTTTAAATGCCATGTTAGAGCTTACCTTACAGTGAAGGCTCCTGTGAATGGACCTGGAGCCATGTCAGTCTTCACACACCCAGGATCTTTATTATGGATCGTCCCTGGTCCTTGTGCTGTAACCTGGTGTCTCACACGATCACTGGACTTACACACTTGGTGTTGCCTAACTGAAGGGAGTACACCCAGAAACATGTCGTCTTTGTTGTGTAATCATGAGAGCAGGAGAACGAGACAGACAGGGAGTGGCAGGGTGGGGTGTTGCCGATGTTTGTGTACACTGGTGCGCTTAAATTAGAGGATTTTCATAGATGAGGATTATTATGAAGTTGCGCAGAACCTTTTCCATGACTACCAGCAGCAGTTGTGAGTCATCTCTATGACTGTATGCAGCAGCTCTAGAGAACCAAAAAGACATCAGGCGTATGTCCCTACACACAAAAATAGTTTCAAAAGGTCCATCAAAGGGCTTTTAATAACCTCTGGAAACACTCCTAACTAACAGTGTAGCAAGAACCCCTCTACTACAATCTCTTTAAGAACTTTAATGTCATGTTTCTATTGTTAAAAATAAGATTTCTGCTAATATACTAATACTAATACTGACTATATAAGATTTGTTTTGATCAGATAGATTAGATTATCATTATAAATCATTATCATCAACAATTTGTAACCCCTAGTAATTGAATTGCACTGTGGTCAACTAGCTAAGTACACACATCCTTAACTGACCACACATAGTTAAAGTTACTGTTACTATATTACTATTGCAATATTTGCTGCTGCCTGTGATGTGTGTGTGTGCAGATGGCAGATCAGATTGGCTTGGAATGTTCACATTAGAAGGGGAATGTCTGTGGCTCAGTCCTCCTCCAAGGATTCTTCGTGTGTGAGGCTGTATTCCTCAGCCGGTAGAATGACTTTGGGTTATGGGGTTGCCGGTTTGAGTTCCAGCTCAGGAGTTGTATTTATCACCCCCATTTTGCAGACATCATAAGCGAGTGACGCGCACACTTACATATACAGGATCTAAACACAAACAAACACACACACACACTTTTGTGAGTACAAAGTAAATGTTTCAAAAGTCATACTGCCTCTTTAATTTCTATATTGTATAATTGTGATGCTTAGAAACACTTTGATTGTGCATTGCTGTTGATACAATCAATATATGGTTTCTACCTGCTCTTGCAACTCTCTGTTCTGGTTAATACACACAGATGAGTGCACAAACTCGATGGATGGATCCTTTGGTGGATTTAATCACTTTTATTAGAATCTAAAATGGTTAAGACAAACAGAGAAAGACAGGAGCAGTGGGTACTTTGGTGGGACACTTGGTTACTTTGGAGAGTGGTTCCTACAGTGCTTTTGATTGTTTGCGCAACCATTTCCTAGGTGTCCAAGTGTGTTAAAGTCTGAAATTAAGCACAGAGTTGTAACATTTATTTAGCTGTATTTGCTGATAGGCCTTTATTCCTATAACAGTGGTCGCAGGAGGACATTTCTGTTGACAAAATGGAAGCAGACCTGAAATCTTAAAGGCAGAGTAGCCTCACGACAAAATATGATGTGTAGCACCGTTCCTGCTGTCGATAATATAGACCTTATAAACCTTATAAACCAAATATCAACTATATTTTATTTTATTCTTAAGTGGTTATACTTCTTACCACAGGGCAAATTCACAAATTACATTGTTAAAATGCCTAAAATGCCTAAAATGATAGTGACATATTAGCAATATTAGTAGAGGTTATGTTGGTTATCTTTGTATTTGGTAGTCTTTGTTGAACTGTATCTATAATACAGTATACTGTATGTACTTTACTGTATCTATCATACAGAACACTACATACACTGCATTCTCTACCTTTTACCAAGTGCAGCTTACCCCATAGCACAATAGCACAGTGATTCCAGAAGGTGAGCTCAGGTAGAAATGGAGACAATAGTACACTTGTTCTCTGAGTCTTGTGATGAAGGGAGGAGCAGTGTGTGGGGGAAGAGTGAAGGAAAGACGAAGGGAGATGGGGACAAGGGGAGGTGGGGAGCTCCGGTTTAAGGTAGTGTGTGTGGCGTGTAGGTAGAGTAGGAAGTAGGAAACAGGATACGTGTTGGAAACTAAAATGTACATTGACTGACTGATGACCACTCCTTTTCATTTTTCACTTTGCACTTTTTTCTGCCATTATTTGCTTTGTCTGGTTCTCTCGGACCCCTGGGTCACATTAACATCCACAATTCAACAACCCAAGGAACAATAATACCATTAATGTGCTGACTTGACTTTTAGAAGGGAAGCCTGAGGAAGGGACGTGACACACTCGTGATTTCTAGACCTTCATTGATGGAGAACAGAAAGAGAGCGATGCAATCAGACTGCACAGCACAGCATCCCAATCTAGCCATACCTTCCACAAACGTTTTTTCCATTATGTATTCTGTTTTATGTTTTAAAGTCACAGCCATACTTGATTCATATGGACACTTTACAAAAAGTAAACACTCGCTTATGTGGGAAACATCCACACACACACACACACACACACACACACACACACACACACACACGCGTACACACGTATAAGTCGACAAGAAGTGGCTCTGATGTCAGGATTTATAGGAAAACTTGGCAAATCACAAGATGTAAGAAATCATAAAGAAATGGCATTTACAAATAACAAGTTGTATGTATTCTCTGCTTTGGTGTAACTAATCACATTCTGTAGAGATTATAAAAGGAAATTCTGTGTTTTCTTGCTATTTACTGCTGTTGATGATGTCTGATGGATCTGTTGTGACGGTTGCTCGAGGTGTGATGGTCTTGTGTTATGAATGTGCACGTATATGGAGCTGGGTGGCACTTTGTGAATCGTGATTAGTAATGCATAGTTGCAAGTTCAATTCTGAGAAGAGACTCTTGTGAGATTGCCTATAAGATAGTTTTTCCTGCTTTGGCAGCCTCGTGTCAACACACACCCGCTCTTCTTACCAGGAGTCAAACCCATTAAAACAACACAGCATGATGTAACACATAACAGCAAGAGTTATTGCTTTGTGGCCTCACCTAACTTGTCTGTGTCAAACGTGTTAATCCAGCCTCCTGCTTTTGTGTGCATTGTTGTTTGTTGTCCTAGCTTAGATGATGATGATGATGATAATGATGATGAGATGTGAAATGAACTGTGATGTTCTTCATTTATGAGGAATGTACCTGACTGATTGACAGGAGGATTATTTGAATATGTGCATTACTAGATTGCGAATGAATAAACTAAGTGAACTAATATTGCTGCAAAAAATCCCTCACTCAATGGATAGAAAGGAGAATAATAAGGCGAATCTGATATGATGTCACTGAGGACGTGTATATTGACTGGAATCTAGTTCTAGTTCTTTTCCATACTTCTAACTATGTCTGTTAATCCATTCACTTCAATCTGTGGGTCAAGTTGACAGGCTCTGCTCAGGCCACGGGGATCTGAGTGGCCGAGAGGATCACACCGAACAACACACACACACACACGCACGCACGCACACACACACACACGTGCGCCTGGGCCACTATATCCCAGTTTAAGAGTTTGTTCTCTCTTGGTGGAGAAATGGTAGACTTTGAACTATTGATCTAATCACTGTCATTTGTACTTTTCAGAATGTGCCAGGAAATGTTCTGTTATGCCCCAACACACTGGGACAGCAAGTACAAGCATTAAGAGTAAATTAAACACTGATCCGATCTGATCATTTGCCATATATTGTTAATATGAAATGTATATATAGTGTGTAGATTCATGCCTGCAACATTACATGTGTTCCGTGGTTTCATTAGCTAGTCTAACATGCCTCTTCTCAACACTTTGCCCTTTTGTTGTTATGTTATGACAAGTGAAAAGCTTCAGTGCTGTTGTGTGTGTGGACCAGTATGTATGCATTCATATGTGTGTGTGTGTGTGTGTGTGTGGCTGTGTCTACAGGCAGCAGAGGGATCTCTCTGACCTGTGTGTTGACCCCCTGTCGGGTAGTTGGAGTGTGCGTGATGCTGATGACTTTGGGAGCCATTGGAGCAGCCGCCTGGGTCGTAGGTCAGGACTACGTGCTCCTCTTCTCTCTCTCTCTCTCTCTCTCTCTCTCTCTCTCTCTCTCCTCACACACACACACACTGCCAACATATACAGGAAGTCTCATCCTCAATGAAAAGAATGGTCTTTGTTTCTTTTATGCAGGTGCACACTTAAACACAGCCCTATTCACGTTTAGGTTCTCACTAAACGTCTGTTTTCCATGTCTCCTTTCTGTAGTCACGTACTGCACAATGGAGGAAGACACAGGCCAGTATGATGGTGAGTAAAAGGGGACAGTGATTGATTATTAAAGGTTAATATCGCCGCCCCCTGAACAGCTTCCTGTTTAAGTGATAGTTACAGCAATAAGAAATCATTCAAGCTGATTCTGCCCATTATTTTGGATGTTATTGTGCTTGCAGTGCTGTGTACTGTAGCAAGAACTGAGGCGGTGCCAAACTAGGAATGCTGATAAGAGGAGGCCCACTACAGAGGTTCCTCTTTCAACCCAGCAAATACACTTTAAAACATCACTATTGTATTCATACAGGCGCTCTGGCATCAGTTCACCTTAGTGAGATTTTCCTGCAGCATAGTTGCAAGTCTTCACTTTCTGCGTCTGCTTGACTGTGAGGGTCCGCCAAGGTCTGCATGACATGGATGTCATCACCTGGTGGCGTTGGTCGCTGTGACCATGTATTGTGCTGTAGACGTATTTTCACTGATCCACCCATGAAGACAGACCAACATTCATCTCCTCAACCACACAAACATGCTCAATTCATATGTCTTTCTTGTTGTTTTACTTTACATATATCTTCTTTAACCAGCACACACATCTAAACACACAGCATGAATTCAGTTTATGTGGCATATATGGAACGAAGAGGGAGTAAAGATCAATGTGTGATTCCAAAACCTTCACTTTCAGTCAGGAATGTGCGTTGGCCTGAATTTTCTTCCGGTTTTGCAAATATTACAACATTTGTATTCAAATAGTGAATTCTTACAATCAAAGAGAAATATTTTAGATCAAAACAGGGGCGTGGCTTAGCTTACCGAGCTTATTTGAAAGGTAACATGACGTCATCCTTTGCAGTCCAGGTGAATTCTCCTGACCTGCATCTCAGAGTCTTTGACGCCGCCCAGAAGAGGTGGCGTCAAGTGTGTTCCTCTTCAGCCAATGAGCTGCTGGCTAGCATCAGCTGTGAGGAAGTGGGCTTTGTCAGGTGAGCTGCTTTAAAAATAGGATATTTTCATGCAGACCAGTGACTTGTTAGAAGGAATAACATGTGTGTGTGTGTGTGTGTGTGTGTGTTTCAGTGTGGCGAATTACTCAGTGGCATTAGTCCCAGAGGCCAGTGGTGATGGAGGAGAGTTCTTCTGTGTCAGAGAGGAAGAGCTCAGCTATGGCAAGAAAATCAAAGACTCATTGTTCCCATGGTAACAAACACCTGTCTGTGTGTTTCTGCACCTGTCCTGTCCCTTAGCCTAGTAAACTTCAGTTCAGCCAGGATGACTTCTTCCCTGTGTGACCCTGTGTTACTGATCCTGTGCTTGTGTTTGTTTCAGTGACTGTGAGAGCAGAGAGGTTCTCTCCCTGCTGTGCCAAGGTAACATTGAAACACAGATTCACACTCTGCGTTCCACCTCAAATCATTCTCCACACACCGGCCTCGTAATCCTCCTATTTACTTTGTCATGTCTCGTGTTTTCCACTTTCCTCTTTCCGTCTTTGTTCTGTCTTTCACTGGTTGTCTCACGTACCTTAATTTAATGTTTTATCCTGCTCTTTCTTTTAATCCTTTATTCACTCATTCTCATTCTTACTACCTTGTTTGCTCTATTTGTCCTTTCCCTGATTTTAATTCTTTCAACTTTAGTTTACTCATGTACAAAACTCAAGATAATATCCTATATTTCAAGAGTCCTGGGGCCTGTTCTAAGATGTACATTACCTGTGTAACATTACTGATTCAAGCTTTAAGTCAATGAGAACCCACATGAAAATGAGCCACCACATATTTAAGAGCCACACCATACTGCACACTGCTTCCTCTGGTGTAAAAGCACATGAACACATTTAATTCTCTATTAAAGAGAGTAGATCTGTGTCTTCCTCTGAGTCGTGCTAAAGCGATCGGATCAAAACCTTCCTATGAACTAGAAAGGGTTTAGTTGTTGGATGTATTGATCTATATTCTAATGATAGTGATCTATATTACAGGTTAGGCTCTCACAGCACAATGGGGCTACGGTAGAAAATAAAGCTTGAACCAGTAAAATGTAACAACGCAGTGTAGACTAAGCAAATCAGGGACACACGGTGACACACTGCATGCATTAATGCTCCGTCTCCTCCCCTCCTCTCCCTGCACAGATTGCGGCAGGCGTAGTTTTGCGGCAGATCGAATAGTGGGCGGTGTGGATGCCAGACAGGGCAGCTGGCCCTGGCAGGTCAGCCTGCAGTATGATGGAGTTCATCAGTGCGGAGGATCGATTATTTCCAACCGCTGGATTGTCTCCGCCGCACACTGCTTCCCAGAGTGAGTCTGAATTTAGACAGAAGACTTCCAAGACCTGAAGCACATGCTGGGAAATGACTTTTATTTATGGATTTTGTGTAACTGATATTAGAGGTTATGCTTTTCCTCCATGTTCTAACAAAAGGAAAATGAGTAGATCTGTGCTGCAAAAGGTTAAAGGTCAAAGTTGAAATTTAATGAGTGATTCACATGCTGACGGCTTACGTATGTTACTTGCTCTAATGGAAAATGATACAACTGTGATTTTAGATTGATCCTGCAAAATTCACATTTGCCAGAGCCAAGTGTTTCCCCGTATTTGCAGCAATAGCGTCACTGCGTCTTCCTTTCCTTCCCTGCATGCCAGGCGGTATCGCTTTGTTTCTCGCTGGCGTGTGCTGCTCGGCTCCATCTATAATAAACCAGTCAATGCCAACGTGGCCGAGGTGAAGACCATTGTTTACCACAGCAGCTACCTGCCCTTTGTTGACGCCAACATTGACGACAACAGCAGGGACATCGCCGTATTGGCCCTCACGCAACCGCTCACCTTCAATGGTACGACAGGAGCAAAGATGACAAACAAGCACTCATGTCTGCACACACTTGATTACATGATGACTTGAAGAGAATGGAGATTGTGGTCATTTACCTGCCGGGACAAAATATTTTCAGGTGTAGAAGTTTCATAGGGAGGCTTTAAAGATTGTATGATTGTGTGATTTTGGTGATTGTATGTCAGTATTTGTGTCTCTGAATGCATTTATTTATGTTTAGAATACATCCAGCCCATTTGTCTGCCAGCGTACGGACAGAGACTGATAGATGGACAGATGGGAACGGTAACCGGCTGGGGAAATGTTGGATACTACGGTGAGTCTGTACTTCATTACCGCTGTACCATGAAACGCTGTGTGCAGAGGGTTCATGTCAGCTTTATTTTAACAGTATAACAAATGTATACACTTTGTTTTGAATGATTTCTGGTGTTTGGATACTCTCAGGTCATCTTGCAGATGTTCTCCAGGAAGCTAATGTGCCCATCATCAGTGATAATGTCTGCAATGCGCCTGATTACTATGACAACCAGATCACCACCACTATGTTCTGCGCTGGTTATGAGAAGGGAGGCACAGACGCTTGCCAGGTTAGTGTGTCTGTATTTACAGTGTGTTCAACTCTAAATGGGATGCAATGTTTGGATGTGTGATGTGTGATGCAATGGTACGTGTGTGTTTCTGTTCACTTTCACTGTTGACGTCTGTGACTCTCTGTTTTGATTGTTGAATGTGAACTGTAGTGATCATGTGTGGGTTTCAGGGGGACAGTGGTGGTCCCTTTGTGGCGGAGGACTGCCTGTCTAAGACCAGCCGGTATCGTCTGCTTGGTGTGGTGAGCTGGGGGACAGGCTGTGCTATGGCCAAGAAGCCTGGCGTCTACACCAGGGTGTCACGATTTCTGCCCTGGATTTCTACGGCCATGAGGGTGAGACCCATTGATTTGTTTTGATATTTTGATTTATTTTTTCAATGATGGTGCCTGAATTTGATATCAGACCCTTCATTTGGGCAACTAGAGAGTTTACTGCCGTTTCACACCATCACCAGGGAGATTCTGCTCTGTTCTGTCCAGCATAAAGAGTGATACGCTGACTAATTACAGACTGACTTTAAAATGACTCTTCTGATCCCCTTTCCCTCCTTTAGAACCATCACAACTCACCAGGTGTTCACAAACTGGCCCGGACTTGAGAGTGCTACACTCACACTTCTACTTTTTCCACTCTTGGAAAGCAAACAGTATGGAAAGACCCTGCAGTGCCAACAGGGAGTGATGTGAAGGGGGAATGAAAGGCTGTGGCGTCCCAGGTGGTCGCATGTGTTCCCCTTGTTACCTAAAATTCTTCAATTTACTGTAGAAATGTGTTACCAGCTTTAATACTTACTGTTATACTGTATATGTTACCAATGTATGCCAGTAGACTACTGGCTACTACATGTTCTGCACCTTTCCAGGCAGATACATTGCTCTCTTAAATACACTAGAATTCAAAAGTAAAATACTGTTAATGGAGAAGAGGCTGACATTATAAAGTCTGATATCAATGAAAGGAGCAATCATCAAGTCGTCTTATGAGAGCTGTGTTACATGTAATGACATTAAATGAGACCTTTTAGGGCTCTATTTTGACCCCTCATCGACAAAAAACACATTGATTCACTTCTACTCTGTAGCATGAAAACTCTTGAAAGTGAAATTCATGAAAGTCTGGTTATGTCCCCCTCCTGTCTCCTGCTCTGATTGATGACCTGCAGTTGGTGAGCTGATAGGCGAGGAGGCAACACTCACAGAGTAACTGTAAATTAACTTTATTCCTTGATGTCACCTTTGTTTGAGAGTAAATTACTAAATTCATCTTTCAGGGCAGATCAGGACCTATAGGTTTGTTTTACTGGATTCATTTCTATACAAATGTGCCAATGTTCAACACTACTACTGTATATTAGACTATAAATATAAGGGACATAACAAAAGCATATGACCCCTTTGAAGAACGTTTTCTTCTTTTGTATTTCTTCACATAAATACATGGTATGCAGGTGTGGCGCTATTGTCAACCACAAAGAGAATTTTTTTCTGTTTATTTGCATAAAGCAGAAGTAGATGTTGCCTAAACATGAAGCTGAAAGCTGAGAAACAACTTTACTCTAAACCACTGAAGTGAGAGATCTGAATATAAAGCCAATAATACACTAATTACTATCAGAGGATTATTTTTGTTATAAATACCAAACAATCATATATTGCACAGTGCAGTGTGGCTAGGTTGAGGAATGTTCTGTGAAGAAGTCTGAAAAAAATGTGACTGACTACAAACAAGCAGTTGGAGGATGCAGAACTTTGCGATCAGTAGATTTGTCAAGTAGCCCCTGTGTGAATTAAGAATTGTCAGTGTATTAAATCATCATCTGGTACAAATGAGTGAGTGATGAACATGGATAGGGATGGATGGTCCACACACTAACCCCTCGCCATACCAAACTGATCAGTCCTGTGTTTTCTGAGGGAACTGTTAACTAAACCTAAAATAAAGGGTACAATCCTGCATTTTGAACAAGTCTGGCATAATATTGTAGTGATCGTCCATCTGTTGTACACTTTTAATGTACTTTTTGGATATATACACACACAAACACACATACCCAGTATACAGCTACTACAATATGCGACTACTACTATATGCTGTGTTCACACACTTTAGTTGTTAAATTGAGCTACCCAAGAATCTTACTTTGAACAATTGCTCAGTATGAAGGACTTTTAAGTACTTTAAGGTGAACACACTAGTAGTAGTAGTAGTGTATCAACCAGCTAACTTATGCTCGTCCACCATGCAAACATTTCCTGGTGAGCTTTATTTTGGAGGAGTACTGAACACACTCAAATACTCAAATTATTCTGAAACGCTTTCATTTTTAATTTGTCATACATTTGTAAAGTATCTGCTGACTGATTAATTACTCACTCTGATTTATTTCCTTTTTCTTTTTTGTTGATACAGATGAACTTTATCTTGATGAACTGATGATGCTGATATTCAAATCAGTATTTTGATGTTTTGTAAATATTTGTCTTCTGTTACAGTAGATGTTTGTTAGATTTGTTACATGTAAATGATCCACAATTTGTAATGATACAAGTGCAATAAAAACCTAAATCATGTTCTCAGAAACTATACTTTTTACTACAGTGTATAGATACAGTGATTATGTTTGATGCTAAGGGAGTCGCCTCAGTTAGACAAATTGCAGCCTCATGTCATGTTTTTCAGATTGATTGGCAAAGAAAATACTTCCCACCAACTCATAACGACCAAATGTAGATATAAATGAGTTTCCTCATCGTCTCATCCAAACATGACACATGACCTTTCAGTGACATTTGAGTTTCTATGACTCGTTCATAAAGGAATGGGGTGAAAGTGATGTCGGTACCCAATGACGTTATTATGCCCTATTTGTGAAAGGCACTGAACAAATTACAGGGAGATCTGGGTTAACATGGAAATGTACAATCTGTCTCCATGTTTCTACTCCGTCTGCTCAAACAAAACTGTATCTTTACCTGGTAAGTGGTTCTTTGGCAGTTGTCAAAAGTGCCCACCTACGCCCTCTGGTGACCCGGTGAAGCAACAGCAATATCCATACATCTTCCCACACTCGCAATATAGCACACATCAAAATTGGGTACACTATAAATGACATAAATGTTAGATTGATACGTGTCTTGTGATTGCTCTTGGGCCCAAACTAAGACACTATTATCACCTGTCACACTGAGTGACAATCTGCCAAGAGCAGACTTAAAATAAGAGTATATAGAAATGAATAATATTAGATTTTCATGCATCATCAGCATCATAAAAGTATATAGGCTGTTTGGCTGCCTCTTCCATCATCAGGGTCACTTTGGTGCCCCTGTCACTCACCGCAAGGTTTGGTGAGGACGGAGACTGCTGACGTGGAAGTTAGCGTCCAGTAAATGATAGATGATACATTATTGTCAGGATCAATATCTTGTTCATGTTCATCCGTATTCAGTTAATGTTTAGTGAATATTATGAGATTATACAAGAGCCATTGTTCGCAGTTCATAGTACCTTAGTACTTTACGGCCTGCTGTCCAAACAATTTACAGGATTTACACAATGACAACATTTAAACTATGAACCATGAACTCCTTTGCACAACACCTGGACATGATGGAATTGTGCATTAAAAGTCAACATTTTGTTCATCTTTATCACGTAACATACCTCTCATGAGCTGAAGCACACAGGCAAACAGACGTCTGCATGAGAAGTCCCCCAGCAGTCTAGTCCTATAGCAGCATCACTAGGTGCTGGTCTAAGGCAAGGTAAATGCCTGGAAAAGTTTTTCTGCATCTTTCTGTGACAGAATGTATCTAATTTTTGTAATGTTGCATAAGTGAAAGAATGCAGTCCTTGAAAATTTTTTTATGTGAGAGTTGACAAATGACAAATCTTGATCAATGATGACTCCTAGATTTCTTACGGTGACACTGGAGGCTAAGGCAACGTCATCATGATGGCTATCTTATTAAATAATGTATATCCAAGGTGTGCCAAGCACAATAACCTCGGTTTTGTTGGAGTTAAGCAGAAGAAAAGTACAGGACATCCAGGTCTGTATGTTCTTAAGGCATTTTTGGAGTTGATTTAATAGACTGGACTCATTCATTGACAGACGTCGCCACAGAGCCATCTAGTGGCCAAGGGTGATTGTGACAGGGATAGTTTTAGTTGGCTGCTTGAACTACTGAAAATTTGGAATAATGTTAAGAAATGTTGTATGTAAAATAATACAATCAGAAATTGCTCATGTGTAGGTGTATTGTGAATCAATGTAATTGATTGTCTCAAAAATAGGCAGTTATTACAGGAGTTGGTACAAGTAACTCATGTACAAGTTCTCACAACATACCTTATTACATTATATGCAAACTAACATTATGCAATCATGGTTTTATAAAAAACATTACACTACCTTCAACTTGGTCTTTGCAAATGAATGATGCTATACATTTACCATAACTACTCTGAAATATTAATTGTAATATTTGTGTTCAGAATCCAGTTAGTATAGGCAAGAAAAAAAGAGCCAAAATTCATGTACAATGGGCCACCTGAAAGAATCACTAATAGTCAGCATTTACTATTAATGATAAATCCAAGGTATTGTATTGTTCAAAGTATCCATAACTCAAAACCTCTGCTAACACTTGTGGAAGCAGAATATGTAAGGCAACAAAGATCTGACTGACACTGAATGTCAACAACAACAAGTTGACAATGATGAGAAGTTCCTCTAATATCTTACAGAATGTATAAATCAACAAGACATATAAACATGTTCACTCATGAGCTTCAAGCTGAAATGGTGCTGAAAGGAATTACAACAAAATCAGCTGAATTGCGCCACATTGGAATAGATCACATCTGTGTCTCCTGAGTTGGGCCTGAGGGCAAAAAAACACATTTAGGAACAATGCAGCACTCAGAGCACATACCTACATCAACACTGAACAAGACAACCGCCAATTATAAACTGGCTTCAAGACAGAAATTACATAAATGGATATATGTTTTGGGATCTATAGCCACACCCCATATCTTCATCTAGATCCTGATTGATAGTCTATACGCCTTTTCTTTTTTTTGGCGAATTAAGACTTTGAAAATATTTCTTTAAAAAATCCCCATCACACAAGTTCAGAAATCATTTTAAAAACTCTTGATTCCACCCCTGGATCAGGATCCACACTCAACCCTGATAGAATCCCGTTTCATCACACGCCTAACATGTTTCCTCATTTTGAAAACAGCCTTCATTTTTCTAATAATGTTCTAACAAAGCCATGTACTGCACATGGACCCTCCTTTGTTGATGTAGTATATGCAGTCATATATTTGGAATAACATCTAGTCAGTGAACATACCGGTTATCTTGCAAAGCTTGGCTGTTACTTGTGTGGTGTTTTGGACTGGCCTTGTTCCTGGGTTTGATCATCACTGATGAGTAGATTATTGCTTCTTCTTCACCCTGAGAGGAGAGGAGAAGAGAGGAGGAGAGGAGAGATACTTTACCCACCAATTTTGCATGTTTTCAGTTTGAACATTCATGTCCTGTCTAAAATGAACCTGCGGTCCTGTGTGGTGTGGCTTTGCAGTGTAATGGGGGATTTCCTGAGCAGTTTCAGGAGGAGGAAGTGATGGTGAAAAGACTCGGGGGTTGTCATAGAGAGCATTATTCTGCACCTGCGGTCCTGTGTGGTGTGGCTTTGCAGTGTAATGGGGGATTTCCTGAGCAGTTTCAGGAGGAGGAAGTGATGGTGAAAAGACTCGGGGGTTGTCATAGAGAGCATTATTCTGCATTTCAATGGCTGAGGAGCTGGAGCCTCTTCTACTGAGCCTGGACTTAATCACAGTCTGCTGGAGAGAAAACACAAGCCGGATTAGGTTTCCTGATCAAGTAATACAATTCAACTTTATTTATATAGTGCCAAATCACAACAAACATTATCTCAAGGCACTTGCATACAGAGCATTTAAAGAAGCCTAACATTCCTCCATGAGCAAGCATTTGATAACACTGGCAAAAAAGTTAAGCAAGAGAAAATTACATCCAGGTCTTTATGTAAAAAAAAAGGCATTTTTGGAGTTTATTTAATTGACTGGACTCATTCAGTGACAGGTAAAGTTGGGTGTCATCCACATAGCAGTGAAATTTTATGGAGTGTTTCCGAATACTTTTACCTGAAAGAAAGTTGATGGAGGGAATAGTATTGGCCCAAGCACTTAACCTTGAGGATCGCCATATCTAACTTTCGTGTGTATGGAAGATTCATTAACACGAACCAACAGAAATTGAGCTAGCAAATACAACTTAAACCAGTTTAACACGGTTCCTCCAATGCTAATTAGATGTTCTGGTCTCTGCATTTCGTTGTATTATCATATACAATGACAATAAAAGCTATTCTATTCTGTAATAGAATGTGGTGGTCAATGGTGTCAAATGCAGCACCAAGATCTAAGAGGACAGGCACAGAGAGAAGTCCTTTTTCTCATGCAATTAGGTCATTTGAGATTTTCACCAGTGCTGCCTCTGTGCTATGGTGGGCTCTTAATCCAGACTGAAAAACCTTGAATGATCTATTGTTGTGAAGAAATTCAGGAAACTGATTGTCAACCCAACCCATTGGAGAGAAAGGGAAGGTTAGATAAATGCCTGTATTTGGCCAGAATGCCTGGGTCAAGAGTAGGTTTGTTCTTAACAGGTTTAATTACTAGCCTGCTCCTAGACAGATATTTATCATATCTAGCAGAGAAGTGCTAATTTAATAAAAGAATTCATTGAGCAGCCAAGTTGGAATTGGGTCTAGAGACAGGTTGATGATTTAGATTAGGAAAGTATTGAAGAGAATTCAGCAAGGTTAATAGGAGAGAAATCTATCAAAAATATATGGTATTATCATATATATCAGTTAATACCCTCTATTAACGTTCAACTACCATCATAAAGAAAAATCCCCAATGACCTAGCAGGAAATCACTTTTACATGTTTCTCTTCTGCTTCTGAAAGCAGACTGAAGCCCATTTAAGCCCACAGTATGAGCATAACTCATACCTGACCTTTGACCATGACATTACCATCTACTCACTTGTTTGTCTGCTTGCTTCTTATTCCTACAAAGACAAATAAAAAAAAACCACTGAATCAGAAATGACTATAAAAGTCTGAAATGAGAATAAATACAGAACATCAAGTGTTGAGGGATATTTTTAGAGAAGTAATGGTGTAATAATGAGGAAATGAAGTATATTACTCCATCTATAAACCACAGCAAACATACAGTACACTGTTAAGCATTTCATTTACAGCAGTTGACACCATGTTAAAGCATTTGTGACAAACAAGAGAGACTTTTAAATGTTATGTTGTACACAGCCTATTGATCCAAGTGATAGTGAATATTTCAAATTCCACTTTAATGTATCAAATTATTATTTTGATGCCTTTGTTTGATTGCGTCATTACATTAGTCGCCCTGATTGCATATCATTTTCCAGTTCAAATTTCGTTTTGACACTCGCTACAACGGATCCATAAAGCTACACAACATCTGGATGAATCCCTCCAGCTGGGCTCTGGTTCATATGAATGATCTTCTTGCTGATACTGCTGATTCTGAAACTGTCAATAGATATGATGCCAAACATCCTCTGGATAGAGTTCACAGGAGCATTGCAAAGGAAATCCATATAAGTCAGTAGCTTGAAGTGCATTGATATTAGTCATCCAGTCACTCCTTCACTCACTCATTCATTTACTCACCAGCACCAAAGTAGAGCCACAAGAGGAGCCAAAAGGAGAGTGACTCCCACTCCAGCCATGACAGGGAGGTACAGGTTGTCTGTGGAGAAGCAACCAGGAGGGTGAGAACTTAAGCATATAAGTAAACCTGTGACTTGATGGGACAAGTAGGCTGAAATAGCAAAACTAAGCAGCTAGAAGGAGCTGCCTTGGCTTGTACCACATCAGATTAAGAGTTCAATAAAATCTACAGCTCATAAAGACGATCCACTTAACTCAGCTCTGTTAAGGACATTTTCATTTCCAGCAGCAGCTCAGTGGAGTTGTTCCCCCCCAGTGTGTTCCCGGCCTGGCACAGGTAGAGTCCAGGCTGTGATTCCTGCACAGGGGACAGAGACAGAACCTGTCCTGAGGCCTCCAGCAGCACACTGCTGGATTCTGGAGCTGCAGCTCTCCAGTACCAGGTGAAAGTGTGTGCTTCTGGGTTGGCGTCGCTGCTGCACGTCAGGTTCACACTGCCGCCCTCATTCACTGGGTCCATTGATACTGAAACATTTACTGGAAGGTCTGGAGGGAAAAAGTGCAAATGTGTGTCAGAACATGAGATGTGACACATGCACTTTCAGCTCAGTTTAGTCATGATACTGTGTGTCCTAGCAGGAATTTATGCATTTACACATTTTTTTTTATGAACTTCGTTTTTCATGATTTGCTTTCTCATGAAGTCAATACAAGACAAAAACCAAATATACACAAGTTGATTTGACATCAGGTTATTACTCAAACACAGGTGTGTAAGAGACAAAAACACAGGAATATTAATATATCTGGGTTATTTGAGTACTAAAAGTACAAGTTGAATATACTTACACTTGACATCAAGGTTGACCTCTGGAGATTTAGAAACACTGATTCCGTTCTGGGCTTGACAGTAATATTGTCCACTGTGAGCAGGCTGAATGTTGGCGATGGTGTGATTCTGCCCTGTGCTGGTTAACTGTCCGTCTTTATACACGCTGTATCCACTTTGTGTCACGACTGGATTGGCATCACTGCTGCAGGTGAAATCCACTGAACTTCCCTTGATGATGGCTGACGGACTTAGGGACAATGTGACTTCCTTGGGAGAATCTGAAAGAAAGATTTGTATGCTTGTAGTGGGTGATCAATGAATATTGGAGAAAACTGCATTCCTGCACCAAAGGTTCTTCCTACGTTTAGAATTTCACTCACATTGAACGTTGAGAGCCACAGGAGCAGATCTGCTGGCCTCTGATCCTTGAGCAGCACAGCTGTACCACCCAGCATCCTTTGCTGTTGCCTGGAAGACTGACTTCCAAATTGGTTGTTCGTCTCTGAACCAGACAACACTTGGATGACTTGAAGAACAGTTCCACTCACAGGACAGATGTACCTCCTCTCCCTCTGTTACAGAGGCTGGTTTTACAACAGCTGTCAGCTCTGGCTCCAAAACAGAAATTACAAGATTTTGTGAAGCCAAACTCATTAATGTTCATTTGATCATTTCGTACTCAATACTCAGTACTTGTACTCATTACCTGTTATCGACAAATAAGCACTCTTTCTTATCCAATGGCTGTATCTTGTCCTAAACCCAAAACAGTATTTTCCTGCATCAGCCTTCTGTACAGCATTAATCCTCAAAGCGCAGTTTTTCCAGTTGTTGTCCTGGTATCGGAAATGGCCAGGGTCAGGAGAGGTCACATAAACCCACCTCCAATTGCCAGAATCATGCACCCATTTAAGCCATTCAATTGATGCGACTGATGAAGAAGAATAGTAGTCATATGTGCAGTTCATCACAACCGATGTCCCTTTTAGAGCACACTGATCATCGAGGTTCACCTTCCAGTCTCCACTCCAAACACCTTTGAAAATGTGTGAAATCATCATTATTGTTACTCATAATCACATTACAAACTAAATGAATAATGTTGAATAACAGTGAAAGGTTAAGGGACAATCTTCATTGTTTTTTGATTACAACAAGCAGTAAAGTAAATCACTGTAAAGTAAAAGTCAAATCAAACTCATTTCAGATTACAGATTTAAAAAAACAAACATAAAATGTTTCCTTACCTGGTATAATTACCAGAATCACCACAATTACATTTTCCATCATTTTAAATGTAACCTGCAATGTCACACAACACACAACTCATTATCATGCAATCCTTAGGCAGCATCACTGAGCAATGACAAAAATGGGTTGATTCTTATTAATTGCTTCTTATTTTACCAGTTTAACACTATTCTTTTATGTAGCTAGTACAGCAGACTGACAATCATAGGAAGGAAGCACATTGCTAGTGTATGAAAGTTAACAGTACTCACCCGACACCACGAGCTGACTTACAGCGTCTTAATCAGTCTTTGAGGAGTGAAAAGCAGAAGTGAATGTTAAGATTACCAATATCCCCTCCCTGTTGCATAGAGTTGCATGTAATCGCAACCAAACATCTTGCAAACATGCAAATTACATGGGGGTGGCAGTGGGGTCTGAATTTGGAATGATGAAGGCTCCATCAATACCTCTTACCTTAAACAAGTGAATATCTGCTCTTACACACCTGCATAGGTCTTGTAACTATCATGACGTTATTTCATATTATATGAGGACTTGTTATACATTCATATTCTTTTGAATGATTGTCCATTCCTCCAGTAAGCGTCCAGAGACTTGAACAATCTTTGCCGATACACATTGACGTTTTTGTATCCATGGGCCGATAAAGTCAGATATCAATGAAAGGAGCAAATCACTATAATAGACTTATGAGAGCCGTGTTACATGCAATATGTAACATGTACAATTAAATTAGACACTTTAGGGCTCTATTTTGATCCTTCATGGCCAAAAACAACCCCACATCAACTCCCTTCTACTCTGTGTTCAACACTACTACTGTATATTAGCGCACAGATATAAGGGGAATAACAAAAGCACATGACCCTTTTAAGTACTTCTTTCTTTTGTATTTCTTCACATAAATACATGGTATGCAGGTGAAGCGCTATTTATGTCTGTCAACCACAAGGAAACATTTTTCTGTTTATTTGCATAAAGCAGAAGTAGATAGCATCTTCACATGACGCTCAATACTAAGAAACAACTTCACTCTAAAGGACGATGCAGAACTTTCCCATTAGTAAGTTTACAAGTAGCCTGATGCTGAAAACAGAAAGTTTCATCTTTGACGATTTGTGTATATGCCATCTCAAAGTCCCATAATTCTTATAAATGTACCTGTATGCACATAAACATGCTACTCGACTCAATGTAATAACTGCTCAATGTAATAACTGAAATGTACACCAAGACGAGGAAGACCGAGACGCACGGACACGAACCAGAGGATGAACCATGCGTGACGAAACAGGAGACATAACCAGGAGAACAATTGGAGAAAACAATCAATCAATCAATTTAGACTGGAGACGAATGGGTAGGAAGTAAAGCAGCGGAAACAAGATGAAAGTACTACAAAATAAAACAGGAAATGAATAAAATACCCCGCAACGCAGGCGTCTTTTTGAGGATTACGGTAGGTTTAGTTACTTAAAGGTTCCTCATACATGTAGTGCCCCACATATAAAGCTTCAACACGTAGTCTACCCCCTTCTCAGAGTGGAGCCTGGTTTTGGATTTTGCTATATTATTGATTTTTTGATATGATCAAGGCTTCTACTGTCCAAGTGAATTATTGACATTCCATGATTTGACTTCATGTTGATTTTATACTGGTCATTGGTGTCGTAGCAGCATGTGTTGTCTAGATCAGTGTTTCAGTGGCCCGCGATCTGTCTCGCTGGCCGGTTCAAAATTCTTCTTCAGGCCAGCAATAAGGACTTCAAGTAGCGAGACAGGCCACACTTAAACTGTTTATTAAGTAATAGACGTTAAAGTTGCGATGCAGAGTATTTGACTCAGCTGAGGTCTCATGTGCTGAAATGGTCCACAGACTGCACGCAGTTAGCTGTCTACATTTTCACAACATGAGCCCGGAACCTTGGATTTCCATACAATATATACTTCAATGATCCAAGTGTGTATTAAAAGTCAACATTTTGTCAATCTTCAACACGTAACATACCTCTTGTGAGCTGAAGCAGAAAGGCAAATAGACGGCGCTGAACTATTGAAAATGTGGAAGAATGTTAATAAATGTTGTATATACAATTACAAATCAAATAAGAAATTGCTCATGTGTATTGTGAAAATGTGAGAACTCAACAATATGCACAAATATTACATGATGAGTCTGTACAGTTACATTCATAAAGTAACAATTTCTGATTTCATCACACATTATACACAAACTGTTTGTAACATAATGCGCTCATGGTTTTATTATATTATAAGCCGTTATGGCACGACTTTCTACTTGGTCTTTGTAAAAGCTTTTCTGTTGAATGTTTTATTGAAACAAAGCTCTTTATTTGAGAAAAGTTGTTGATGCTACATTCACTTTGAAAAAAAAAAAAGATTCAAAAGATTCAATATAGAATCCAGTTAGTATTGGCAAAACAAAATAATAGAAGGGAAATTTTGAACTATTACCAAATGTGTCAGAACATGAGATTATTTTCTTATGTCCACTTTATGTTTAGTTACATTCTCTGCATTTCTATATCCTATCAAGTAATCACACCATATGCCTCTCCTGAGTTTGTCCTTCATGTGTGTGTGTGTGTGTGTGTGTGTGTGTGTGTGTGTGTGTGTGTGTGTGTGTGTGTGTGTGTGTACCACAAATAAACTTATTTATGAACTTTGGTTTTTGTCTTGTATTGACTTCATGAGAAAGCAAATCATGAAAAACCAAATATACACAAGTTGATTTGACGTCAGGTTATTGCATTACTCAAACACAGGTGTGTAAGAGACAAAAACACAGGAATATATTTTATTTATTTGAGTACTAAAAGTACAAGTTGAATATACTTACACTTGACATCAAGGTTAACCTCTGGAGATTTAGAAACACTGATTCCGTTCTGGGCTTGACAGTAATATTGTCCACTGTCAGCAGGCTGAATGTTGGCGATGGTGTGTTTCTGCCCTGTGCTGGTTAACTGTCCGTCTTTATACACACTGTATCCACTTTGTGTCACGACTGGATTGGCATCACTGCTGCAGGTGAAATCCACTGAACTTCCCCTGATGATGGCTGACGGACTTAGGGACAATGTGACTTCCTTGGGACGATCTGAAATAGAGGAGATGTGGATGCTTGTAGTGGGTGATGAATGAATATTGGAGAAAACTGCATTCCTGCACCAAAGGTTCTTCCTGCGTTTAGAATTTTACTCACATTGAACGTTGAGAGCCACAGGAGCAGATCTGCTGGCCTCTGATCCTTGAGCAGCACAGCTAAACCGCCCAGCATCTTTTACTGTTGCATGGAAGACTGAATTCCTAATTGGTTGTTCGTCTCTGAACCAGACAACACTTGGATGACTTGAAGCACAGTTCCACTCACAGGACAGATGCACCTCCTCTCCCTCTGTTACAGAGGCTGGTTTTACAACAGCTGTCAGCTCTGGCTCCAAAACAGAAATTACAACAGATTTTGTATAGCTAAACACATTAATGATCATTTGATCATTTTGTACTCAATACTCAAATTTGACCACTTTGTCATTACCTGTTATCGACAAATAAGCATTTATCTTACTCGTCCAAGTCATGTAATAGTATCTTGTGGTCTTAAACCGAAAAAGGTATCCTCCTGCATCAGCATTCTGTACAGCATTGATCCTCATAGTGCAGTTTCTCCTTTTGTTGCCCAGATATTGGAAATGGTCAGGGTCAGAAGAGATCTCATCAACTGGCATATCTATCCAATTGCCAGAATCCTGCACCCTTTTAAGCCATTGAACTGACCTGATGCTATAACGATAGGGGTAGTCATATGTGCAGCTCATCACAACTGATGTCCCTCTTATTGCACACTGATTTTTGAGGTTCACCTTCCAGTCTCCACTCCAAACACCTTTGAGGGAAAATGTGTCAAATCATTATTATTGTTACTCATATAATTACATTACAAACTAAATGCATAATGCTGAATAACTGAAAGTTTTAGGCAGAATCTTCATTGTTTTTTGGATTACAACAAGCAGTAAGAGTCTAGTCTAAGTCTAAGACAAAATGTAAAGTAAATCACTGTAAAGTAAAAGTCATGTTAAACTCATTTCAGATTACAGATTAAAAAACAAAAAACAAATGTTTCCTTACCTGCCATAATTACCAGAATCACCACAATTACATTTTCCATTATTTTAAATGCAACCTGCAATGTCACACAACACACAACTCATTATCATGCAATCCTTAGGCAGCATCACTGAGCAATGACAAAAATGGGTTGATTCTTATTAATTGCTTCTTATTTTACCAGTTTAACACTATTCCTTTATGTAGCTGGTACAGCAGACTGACAATCATAGGAAGGAAGCACATTGCTAGTGTATGAAAGTTAACAGTACTCACCCGACACCACGAGCTGACTTACAGCGTCTTAATCAGTCTTTGAGGAGTGAAAAGCAGAAGTGAATGTTAAGATCACCAATATCCCCTCCCTGTTGCATAGAGTTGCACGTAATCGCAACCAAACATCTTGCAAACATGCAAATTACATGGGGGTGGCAGTGGGGTCTGAATTTGGAATGATGAAGGCTCCATCAATACCTCTTACCTTAAACAAGTGAATATCTGCTCTTACACACCTGCATAGGTCTTGTAACTATCATGATGTTATTTCATATTATTTGAGGACTTGTTATATATTCATATTCTTTTGAATGATTGTCCATTCCTCCAGTAAGCGTCCAGAGACTTGAACAATCTTTGCTGATATACACTGACGTTTTTGTATCCATGGGCCGAAACTAGGCTTAGACACTGTGAAGTGATGTGAAGGGGGAATGAAAGGCTATGGAGTCCCTGGTGGTCCCATGTGTTCCCCTTGATACCTAAAATTCTTCACATTACTGTAGAAATGTGTTACCAGCTTTAATACTTACTGTTATACTGTATATGTTACCAATGTATGCCAGGAGACTACTGGCCACTACATGCTCTGCACCTTTTCAGGCAGATACATCTGTGCTCTCTTTAGCACACTAGAATTCAATTGTAAATAAAGAAGCTTCCATTATAAAGTCAGATATCAATGAAAGGAGCAAATCATTAGAATAGACTTATGAGAGCGGTGTGACATGCAATATGTAACATGTACAATTAAGTTAGACACTTTAGGGCTCTATTTTGATCCCTCATGGCCAAAAAACCCCCACATCAACTCCCTTCTACTCTGTGTTCAACACTACTACTGTATATTAGCGCACAGATATAAGGGGAATAACAAAAGCACATGACCCTTTTAAGTACTTCTTTCTTTTGTATTTCTTCACATAAATACATGGTATGCAGGTGAAGCGCTATTTATGTCTGTCAACCACAAGGAAACATTTTTCTGTTTATTTGCATAAATCAGAAGTGGATAGCGTCTTCACATGACGCTCAATACTAAGAAACAACTTCACTCTAAAGGACGATGCAGAACTTTCGCATCAGTAAGTTTACAAGTAGCCTGATGCTGAAAACAGAAAGTTTCATCTTCATCATTTAATCACACCTTATTACATTATACACAAACTGTTTGTAACATAATGCGCTCATGGTTTTATTATATTATAAGCCGTTACGACACTACTTTCTACTTGGTCTTTGTAAAAGCTTTTCTGTTGAATGTTTTATTGAAACAAAGCTCTTCATTTGAGAAAAGTTGTTGATGCTACATTCACTTTGAAAAAAAAAAAGATTCAAAAGATTCAATATAGAATCCAGTTAGTATTGGCAAAACAAAATAATAGAAGGGAAATTTTGAACTATTACCAAATTCACATACAATCATATTTTCATATACAATGGGCTACCAGAAAGAATCACAAGCACTGTAAATGTTCATCTTTTATTATTATTATAAAAAAATATAAATACAAGATATTTAAAGCATCCATAACTATCAAAACATCCACTAACACCTGTGTAAGCAGAATATGTAAGACAACAAAGATCTGACTGAGACTCTACAATCACAAGTCCACAATGATGAGAAATTCCTCTAATTTAATAAAACAGAACATATACAAAAACGTCAAGCTGAAATGGTGCTGGGGAGATTCCAACAAAATCAGCTTGTTTTCGCTACAGTGGAATAGATCACAGAGTCGCCTGTGTCTCCTGAGTTGGGCCTGAGGGAAAGAAAACACATTTAGGAACAATACAGCTTTCATCAGAGCACATACCTCCATCAAAACTGAGCAAGACAAAATCCAATTATAAACTGGATTAAAGACAGAAATGACATAAATATTCATACTTTTCTGGATCTATAACCATACCCCATATCTTTATCTACACTGTCGCCCACAAAGTAGGAATGATTTTTTATTCCAACTTCATGGGCAACAGTGTAGATCTTGATTGAAAGTCTGTACGCCTGTTCTTCTCATTGAGATTTGCGAATTAAGACGTTGACATTTTTTTTGTTGAAAAGACCCAATCACACAAGGTACAAAATCTTTTCTAAAAACTCCTGATCCACCCCCTATTTTTCTCATTATCTTCCAATAATGCCATGTATTGCACATGAACCTGACTTTATAGATGTCAGGTGTGCAGTGGTATTATAGTCTAACTGTTGGAATAACATCTGGTCAGTAAACATACTGGGTGTCGTGCAAAGCTTTGGGTTTGATGGTCACTGTTGAGTAGATTATCGCTTCTTCTTCATCCTGAGAGGAGAGGAGAGGAGAGGAGAGGAGAGGAGAGGAGAGGAGAGATACTTAAACCACCAATTTCGCAAGTTTTCAGATTGAACATTCATGTCCTGTTTAATTTGAACCTTGCTCTGCTGTCCTGTGTGGTGTGGCTTTGCAGTGTAATGGGGGATTTCCTGAGCGGTTTTAAGAGAAGGAGGAGATGTTGAAAATACTTGGATGTTGCCATAAAGAGAATCATTCTGCATTTCAATGGCTGAAGAGCTGGAGCCTCTTCCACTGAGCCTGGACTCATTCACAGTCTGCTGGAGAGAAAACAACACAAGCCAGATAAGGCTTCGTATTCCAGTACACTGTATACATATTCAAACAAGAAATTGAGAAGTTCACAATGAAGAACACAAAGCGGGAAATCACTTCTACATGTTTCACTTCTTATGGCCCAATCTGCACGTCTCCAAGCGGACATTTATTTCGATGTACTCACTTGTTTGTCTGCTTGCTTCTTCTTCCTACCAAGACAAAAAAAAACACATTAAACAACATCAGTCAAGTCATAGATGAGAGTAAAACTAGAATAAAGACAGAACATCCTGTGTTGAGGGATATATTTTTTTTAGAGAAGTATATAATAGAAGAATAATGGGGAAACCAAGTACATTACTCCATCTATAAACAACAGCAAACACACAGTACACTGTTTATGTACAGCAGTTGTCACCATGTGAACGAATGCATTACACAGTTTATTAATAAAGGGATGCTTGGTATAGAAGATATGAACACTTGGTATTCCTCATATAACAAACCTAGAGAGATGTTTAATGTTATGTTGGACAGAAAATATTGATCAAGTCAAAGTGACTATTTTCATGTCAAATTCCGTAGAAGTTCAAGAAAATCCATATAAGTCAGTAGCTTGATATTAGTCATCCAGTCACTCCTTCATTCACTCATTCATTTACTCACCAGAACCAAAGTAGAGCCACAAGAAGAGCCAAAAGGAGAGTGACTCCCACTCCAGCCATGACAGGAAGGGACAGGTTGTCTGTGGAGAAACACCCAGGAGGGTGAGAACTTAAGCATATAAGTAAACCTGTGAAGTGATGGGACAAGTAGGCTGAAATCGATCCACTTAACTCAGCTCTGGTAAGGAAACAGTAAATATCTTTACTTGCACCCATGAAGGTGAGACAGTGAAACAGACCTTTGTTGATTTTCATTTCCAGCAGCAGCTCAGTGGAGTTGTTCCCCCCCAGTGTGTTCCTGGCCTGGCACAGGTAGAGTCCAGGCTGTGATTCCTGCACAGGGGACAGAGACAGAACCTGTCCTGATGCCTCCAGCAGCACACTGCTGGATTCTGGAGCTGCAGCTCTCCAGTACCAGGTGAAGCTGTCTGCTGCTGGGTTGGCGTCGCTGCTGCACGTCAGGTTCACACTGCTGCCCTCAACAACATTCACTGGGTCCATTGATACTGAAACGTTTTCTGGAAGGTCTGGAGGGAAAAAGTACAAATGTGTGTCAGAAAATGAGATTATTTTCTTATGTCCACTTTATGTTTAGTTACATTCTCTGCATTTCTATATCCTATCAAGTAATCACACCATATGCCTCTCCTGAGTTTGTCCTTCATGTGTGTGTGTGTGTGTGTGTGTGTGTGTGTGTGTGTGTGTGTGTGTGTGTACCACAAATAAACTTATTTGTGAACTTTGGTTTTTGTCTTGTATTGACTTCATGAGAAAGCAAATCATGAAAAACCAAATATACACAAGTTGATTTGACGTCAGGTTATTGCATTACTCAAACACAGGTGTGTAAGAGACAAAAACACAGGAATATATTTTATTTATTTGAGTACTAAAAGTACAAGTTGAATATACTTACACTTGACATCAAGGTTAACCTCTGGAGATTTAGAAACACTGATTCCGTTCTGGGCTTGACAGTAATATTGTCCACTGTCAGCAGGCTGAATGTTGGCGATGGTGTGTTTCTGCCCTGTGCTGGTTAACTGTCCGTCTTTATACACGCTGTATCCACTTTGTGTCACGACTGGATTGGCATCACTGCTGCAGGTGAAATCCACTGAACTTCCCCTGATGATGGCTGACGGACTTAGGGACAATGTGACTTCCTTGGGACGATCTGAAATAGAGGAGATGTGGATGCTTGTAGTGGGTGATGAATGAATATTGGAGAAAACTGCATTCCTGCACCAAAGGTTCTTCCTTCACCTTGCGTTTTGAATTTTACTCACATTGAACGTTGAGAGCCACAGGAGCAGATCTGCTGGCCTCTGATCCTTGAGCAGCACAGCTGTACCACCCAGCATCCTTTGCTGTTGCATGGAAGACTGACTTCCAAATTGGTTGTTCGTCTCTGAACCAGACAACACTTGGATGACTTGAAGAACAGTTCCACTCACAGGACATATGCACCTCCTCTCCCTCTGTTACAGAGGCTGGTTTTACAACAGCTGTCAGCTCTGGCTCCAAAACAGAAATTACAACAGATTTTGTATAGCTAAACACATTAATGATCATTTGATCATTTTGTACTCAATACTCAAATTTGACCACTTTGTCATTACCTGTTATCGACAAATAAGCATTTCTCTTACTCGTCCAAGTCATGTAATAGTATCTTGTGGTCTTAAACCGAAAAAGGTATCCTCCTGCATCAGCATTCTGTACAGCATTGATCCTCATAGTGCAGTTTCTCCTTTTGTTGCCCAGATATTGGAAATGGTCAGGGTCAGAAGAGATCTCATCAACTGGCATATCTATCCAATTGCCAGAATCCTGCACCCTTTTAAGCCATTGAACTGACCTGATGCTATAACGATAGGGGTAGTCATATGTGCAGCTCATCACAACTGATGTCCCTCTTATTGCACACTGATTTTTGAGGTTCACCTTCCAGTCTCCACTCCAAACACCTTTGAGGGAAAATGTGTCAAATCATTATTATTGTTACTCATATAATTACATTACAAACTAAATGCATAATGCTGAATAACTGAAAGTTTTAGGCAGAATCTTCATTGTTTTTTGGATTACAACAAGCAGTAAGAGTCTAGTCTAAGTCTAAGACAAAATGTAAAGTAAATCACTGTAAAGTAAAAGTCATGTTAAACTCATTTCAGATTACAGATTAAAAAACAAAAAACAAATGTTTCCTTACCTGCCATATTTACCAGAATCACCACAATTACATTTTCCATCATTTTAAATGTAACCTGCAATGTCACACAACACACAACTCATTATCATGCAATCCTTAGGCAGCATCACTGAGCAATGACAAAAATGGGTTGATTCTTATTAATTGCTTCTTATTTTACCAGTTTAACACTATTCTTTTATGTAGCTAGTACAGCAGACTGACAATCATAGGAAGGAAGCACATTGCTAGTGTATGAAAGTTAACAGTACTCACCCGACACCACGAGCTGACTTACAGCGTCTTAATCAGTCTTTGAGGAGTGAAAAGCAGAAGTGAATGTTAAGATCACCAATATCCCCTCCATGTTGCATAGAGTTGCACGTAATCGCAACCAAACATCTTGCAAACATGCAAATTACATGGGGGTGGCAGTGGGGTCTGAATTTGGAATGATGAAGGCTCCATCAATACCTCTTACCTTAAACAAGTGAATATCTGCTCTTACACACCTGCATAGGTCTTGTAACTATCATGACGTTATTTCATATTATTTGAGGACTTGTTATATATTCATAATCTTTTGAATGATTGTCCATTCCTCCAGTAAGCGTCCAGAGACTTGAACAATCTTTGCTGATATACACTGACGTTTTTGTATCCATGGGCCGAAACTAGGCTTAGACACTGTGAAGTGATGTGAAGGGGGAATGAAAGGCTATGGAGTCCCTGGTGGTCCCATGTGTTCCCCTTGATACCTAAAATTCTTCACATTACTGTAGAAATGTGTTACCAGCTTTAATACTTACTGTTATACTGTTTATGTTACCAATGTATGCCAGGAGACTACTGGCCACTACATGCTCTGCACCTTTTCAGGCAGATACATCTGTGCTCTCTTTAGCACACTAGAATTCAATTGTTAATAAAGAAGCTTTCATTATAAAGTCAGATATCAATGAAAGGAGCAAATCACTATAATAGACTTATGAGAGCCGTGTTACATGCAATATGTAACATGTACAATTAAATTAGACACTTTAGGGCTCTATTTTGATCCCTCATGGCCAAAAAACCCCCACATCAACTCCCTTCTACTCTGTGTTCAACACTACTACTGTATATTAGCGCACAGATATAAGGGGAATAACAAAAGCACATGACCCTTTTAAGTACTTCTTTCTTTTGTATTTCTTCACATAAATACATGGTATGCAGGTGAAGCGCTATTTATGTCTGTCAACCACAAGGAAACATTTCTATGTTTATTTGCATAAAGCAGAAGTAGATAGCATCTTCACATGACGCTCAATACTAAGAAACAACTTCACTCTAAAGGACGATGCAGAACTTTCCCATTAGTAAGTTTACAAGTAGCCTGATGCTGAAAACAGAAAGTTTCATCTTCATCATTTAATCACACCTTATTACATTATACACAAACTGTTTGTAACATAATGCGCTCATGGTTTTATTATATTATAAGCCGTTACGACACTACTTTCTACTTGGTCTTTGTAAAAGCTTTTCTGTTGAATGTTTTATTGAAACAAAGCTCTTCATTTGAGAAAAGTTGTTGATGCTACATTCACTTTGAAAAAAAAAAAGATTCAAAAGATTCAATATAGAATCCAGTTAGTATTGGCAAAACAAAATAATAGAAGGGAAATTTTGAACTATTACCAAATTCACATACAATCATATTTTCATATACAATGGGCTACCAGAAAGAATCACAAGCACTGTAAATGTTCATCTTTTATTATTATTATAAAAAAATATAAATACAAGATATTTAAAGCATCCATAACTATCAAAACATCCACTAACACCTGTGTAAGCAGAATATGTAAGACAACAAAGATCTGACTGAGACTCTACAATCACAAGTCCACAATGATGAGAAATTCCTCTAATTTAATAAAACAGAACATATACAAAAACGTCAAGCTGAAATGGTGCTGGGGAGATTCCAACAAA
This sequence comes from Genypterus blacodes, assembly GCF_046128005.1. Lineage (NCBI taxonomy): Eukaryota > Metazoa > Chordata > Actinopteri > Ophidiiformes > Ophidiidae > Genypterus > Genypterus blacodes. The sequence continues at coordinate 3,107,137 of NW_027466864.1, read as the reverse complement.
ATCAGCTTGATTTCGCTACAGTGGAATAGATCACAGAGTCGCCTGTGTCTCCTGAGTTGGGCCTGAGGGAAAGAAAACACATTTAGGAACAATACAGCTTTCATCAGAGCACATACCTCCATCAACACTGAGCAAGACAAAATCCAATTATAAACTGGATTAAAGACAGAAATGACATAAATATTCATACTTTTCTGGATCTATAACCATACCCCATATCTTTATCTACACTGTCGCCCACAAAGTAGGAATGATTTTTTATTCCAACTTCATGGGCAACAGTGTAGATCTTGATTGAAAGTCTGTACGCCTGTTCTTCTCATTGAGATTTGCGAATTAAGACGTTGACATTTTTTTTGTTGAAAAGACCCAATCACACAAGGTACAAAATCTTTTCTAAAAACTCCTGATCCACCCCCTATTTTTCTCATTATCTTCCAATAATGCCATGTATTGCACATGAACCAGACTTTATAGATGTCAGGTGTGCAGTGGTATTATAGTCTAACTGTTGGAATAACATCTGGTCAGTAAACATACTGGGTGTCGTGCAAAGCTTTGGGTTTGATGGTCACTGTTGAGTAGATTATCGCTTCTTCTTCATCCTGAGAGGAGAGGAGAGGAGAGGAGAGGAGAGGAGAGGAGAGGAGAGGAGAGGAGAGATACTTTAACCACCAATTTCGCAAGTTTTCAGATTGAACATTCATGTCCTGTTTAATTTGAACCTTGCTCTGCTGTCCTGTGTGGTGTGGCTTTGCAGTGTAATGGGGGATTTCCTGAGCGGTTTTAAGAGAAGGAGGAGATGTTGAAAATACTTGGATGTTGCCATAAAGAGAATCATTCTGCATTTCAATGGCTGAAGAGCTGGAGCCTCTTCCACTGAGCCTGGACTCATTCACAGTCTGCTGGAGAGAAAACAACACAAGCCAGATAAGGCTTCGTATTCCAGTACACTGTATACATATTCAAACAAGAAATTGAGAAGTTCACAATGAAGAACACAAAGCGGGAAATCACTTCTACATGTTTCACTTCTTATGGCCCAATCTGCACGTCTCCAAGCGGACATTTATTTCGATGTACTCACTTGTTTGTCTGCTTGCTTCTTCTTCCTACCAAGACAAAAAAAAACACATTAAACAACATCAGTCAAGTCATAGATGAGAGTAAAACTAGAATAAAGACAGAACATCCTGTGTTGAGGGATATATTTTTTTTAGAGAAGTATATAATAGAAGAATAATGGGGAAACCAAGTACATTACTCCATCTATAAACAACAGCAAACACACAGTACACTGTTTATGTACAGCAGTTGTCACCATGTGAACGAATGCATTACACAGTTTATTAATAAAGGGATGCTTGGTATAGAAGATATGAACACTTGGTATTCCTCATATAACAAACCTAGAGAGATGTTTAATGTTATGTTGGACAGAAAATATTGATCAAGTCAAAGTGACTATTTTCATGTCAAATTCCGTAGAAGTTCAAGAAAATCCATATAAGTCAGTAGCTTGATATTAGTCATCCAGTCACTCCTTCATTCACTCATTCATTTACTCACCAGAACCAAAGTAGAGCCACAAGAAGAGCCAAAAGGAGAGTGACTCCCACTCCAGCCATGACAGGAAGGGACAGGTTGTTTGTGGAGAAACACCCAGGAGGGTGAGAACTTAAGCATATAAGTAAACCTGTGAAGTGATGGGACAAGTAGGCTGAAATCGATCCACTTAACTCAGCTCTGGTAAGGAAACAGTAAATATCTTTACTTGCACCCATGAAGGTGAGACAGTGAAACAGACCTTTGTTGATTTTCATTTCCAGCAGCAGCTCAGTGGAGTTGTTCCCCCCCAGTGTGTTCCTGGCCTGGCACAGGTAGAGTCCAGGCTGTGATTCCTGCACAGGGGACAGAGACAGAACCTGTCCTGATGCCTCCAGCAGCACACTGCTGGATTCTGGAGCTGCAGCTCTCCAGTACCAGGTGAAGCTGTCTGCTGCTGGGTTGGCGTCGCTGCTGCACGTCAGGTTCACACTGCTGCCCTCAACAACATTCACTGGGTCCATTGATACTGAAACGTTTTCTGGAAGGTCTGGAGGGAAAAAGTACAAATGTGTGTCAGAAAATGAGATTATTTTCTTATGTCCACTTTATGTTTAGTTACATTCTCTGCATTTCTATATCCTATCAAGTAATCACACCATATGCCTCTGCTGAGTTTGTCCTTCATGTGTGTGTGTGTGTGTGTGTGTGTGTGTGTGTGTGTGTGTGTGTGTGTGTGTGTGTGTGTGTGTACCACAAATAAACTTATTTGTGAACTTTGGTTTTTGTCTTGTATTGACTTCATGAGAAAGCAAATCATGAAAAACCAAATATACACAAGGTTATTGCATTACTCAAACACAGGTGTGTAAGAGACAAAAACACAGGAATATATTTTATTTATTTGAGTACTAAAAGTACAAGTTGAATATACTTACACTTGACATCAAGGTTAACCTCTGGAGATTTAGAAACACTGATTCCGTTCTGGGCTTGACAGTAATATTGTCCACTGTGAGCAGGCTGAATGTTGGAGATGGTGTGTTTCTGCCCTGTGCTGGTTAACTGTCCGTCTTTATACACACTGTATCCACTTTGTGTCACGACTGGATTGGCATCACTGCTGCAGGTGAAATCCACTGAACTTCCCCTGATGATGGCTGACGGACTTAGGGACAATGTGACTTCCTTGGGACGATCTGAAATAGAGGAGATGTGGATGCTTGTAGTGGGTGATGAATGAATATTGGAGAAAACTGCATTCCTGCACCAAAGGTTCTTCCTGCGTTTAGAATTTTACTCACATTGAACGTTGAGAGCCACAGGAGCAGATCTGCTGGCCTCTGATCCTTGAGCAGCACAGCTAAACCGCCCAGCATCTTTTGCTGTTGCCTGGAAGACTGAATTCCTAATTGGTTGTTCGTCTCTGAACCAGACAACACTTGGATGACTTGAAGCACAGTTCCACTCACAGGACAGATGCACCTCCTTGCCCTCTGTTACAGAGGCTGGTTTTACAACAGCTGTCAGCTCTGGCTCCAAAACAGAAATTAAAACATTTTTGTATAGCTAAACTCATTAATGTTCATCACTGACCATTTTGTACTCAATACTCAAATTTAACCACTTTGTCATTACCTGTTATCGACAAATAAGCAGTCTTACTCATATAACTGCCTAATGTGGTCCAAAACTTAAAAAAGTATTCTCCTGCATCAGCATTCTGTACAGCATTGATCCTCATAGCGCAGTTTTTCCATTTGTTGCCCAAATATTGGAAATGGCCAGGGTCAGGAGAGATATCATTAACCGGCCTTATTGTCCACTTGCCAGAATCATACACCGATTTAAACCATTGAAGTGATGTGACGATAACACCAAACGGGTAGTCATATGTGCAGCTCATCACAACTGATGTCCCTTTGAGAGCACACTGATCATTGAGGTTCACCGTCCAGGCTCCACTCCAAACACCTTTGAAAATGTGTTACATCATTATTACTGTTATTCATGTAATCACATTACAAGATAAATGAATAACTTTTGTTGGGCAGAACCTTAATTGTTTTCTGATGTCAACAAGCAACATCTTAAGACAAATTGTAAAACATGCCACTGTACAATAAAGTAAATGTCAAGTCAAACTTATTTCTTACACATTAAACAAAATTAGCAAAACAAAACAAAATATTCCTTACCTGGCATAATTACCAGAATCACCACAATTACATTTTCCATTATTTAAAATCAACCTGCAATGTCACACAACACACAACACACAACACATAACACTCAGCTCATTATGATACAATCTTTAGAGGGCAACGCTGAGCAATGACAAAAATGTCTGATTTGATTGTTATTTATAGCTTCTTGCTTAACCATTTTTTAACACTATACACTATATACTTAACACTATTCTTCCATTTAGCTGGTACAGAAGACTGACGGTGATAAGAAGGAAGCACATTGCTAGTGTATGAAAGTTAAAAGTACTCACCCGATACCACAAGCTGACTTACAGCTTTAAACTCTGAGGAACAAAGAAACTTTGCGGAGTGAAAAGCAGAAGTGAATGTAAGATCACCAATACCCCCTCCCTGCTGAAAAGAGTTACATATTTTTTCAACCAAACATCACCAAACACCAAACATCTTGCAAACATGCTCGTACATGGGCGTGAATATCACACCAGCTCTTATACACCTGCATAGGTTTTGTTACTAGTATGACATCATTCAAACACTGGACCAAACATAATTCATTAAATGATTGTCCATTCCTCCAGTAAGTGTCCAGCGACTTGATCAGTCTTCGCTGATACACATTAACTGTCTTGTGGCTGTTGTGGCCCAAAACTTAGCTAAGACACTTTTGTTTGTTAGTTGTTGTTTTTCTTAATTTGTCACCTATCTGCAGCTTGAGTTGTGTATGGTATTAATGTCAAAGATGGCTACTGTTCTTTTGATACAAAAGCCATTGAGTGCAAGCACCATTCAAATGTCAAAACACTCAATATGCACATTAACTATGCCTAAGCTCACTGTGATTACATGTAAAGCTTCAGTTTATGACTTATATAATGCATCTTAATCAAGATTAATTCTCACGCATTCTATTTATATTTTAGCACCTTTATAACAAAGTCAATTTAAAAGTACAGTTCACTGCTGAACTAAATGTGATCTGAGGGAGTAAGCGGAAAAGTGGAGCACCATAAGGCTGCTCACCCCATGGACAACATTGACACAACCTTATACAGAATGTTCCAACTGCCCACAAGATGGAGGTATGAGACTATGAGACTAATATACAGAACAACGCAACTCACTGTGGGTAGTGAGAAAAAAGACTGTCTATTGAAAACTATTTTAAGGCAATGATACGGTTTCTGGACTTCTGTCATTAACAACTTGCAGATCTCTGTGGTTGTTATCTCTCCTTTGCTCAAACTTCAGTCTTGGGTCATGAAGAGAGGAAATGTCACAATAATGATTCTGACACATAATTCCCAGCTTTAGTCAGAGAGACTAAATTAGATTGTCATGGAAATGGTTTCGGTTACTGCTGTTTCTGATGAGTCTTACAGATGATAAATGTGTCATACACAGTCTGTGTTTGTAAGTCAGTGTGAATGTGAAAAGGCCTAATGTTTTGGTGCCAATTATTGTATTGTAAAAAAGAAGCAGAGCAAACAAGTATCTAAAGACAGTTGTGAGAGGTTACATTTCCCTAAACGTTGTAACATATCAGTGGGGCATGAAGTATTATATGCAAATTATGGAGGAATGAAATGTAAGATGCTGTAAATGTAACAACGGGTAATCAAAATAAATTATCGCAATTATTGGCAATAGAGCAAAAAGTAGTCATTTCTTTGTTAGTGTGTTTACTCCCCTCTGCAGGCCAGGAGATGGAGACCAGAGGACAGAAACACGTGAGGCTTTCTTACCGTCTTTGCCATATAGCTGCTGCCTTTTGCTTTTGTTTTGTCTTAACATATAGCACTTAATTTAATTTTGCACAGTAAACCTTCTAATTTGAACCCACCTTATTTATATGTTTGGACCTTGATCTTATGCATTGTGGAGACAGTGAAGACGACTCACATCAGGGTTCACCTTTCATCAAAAGGGTCAATGCAGGTGGTTTAGATTAACAAAGCAGAACATTGGAAGAGGAAGGCAAGAAGAGGAGGTCGACAATATTTAAAAAGAGAACAAACGAGGAGTAATGAGTCTTTATTGACTTCATGTTGAAACACTAGCTAAGTAATCAAAACTGGTTCAGTGTCATCATGAGGCCATGTGCTACTCTATATAACCAAATCAAACCAAAGAAACCTGTATTTATATTGCAAAGCAAATCGATATGGCATGTGGTGATCTATTCTCTCAAAACATACATTCATTCTGCTGTGACTGAATTATTAAAATAACATTTTCACTTCTGGTCACTACTCATTTTCTGTGTCTCTCTCCTGTTCCTGCAGAAGTAATTCCCTCCACATTGTCTGTCAGTGTGTGTAATTGCCATGTCAATCCAAACACTCAGTTCAGGTTTGTTCACTTCGGTTTTTCTCCGCTGTAACACATTGAATCATCTTTGGCATCACTTCCAGTCTTGCTTACTCAACACTGATAAGCGGTCAGATAGATTTGAAGGAAGGACATTGCAGTACATTTGTCAAATATTGTATATTGATACCAAATCTTTGTCTACTGATAGGACTTCTACTGCAATGTATCATATTAGTTGGAAAAAGCACTATAGAACATATAATATAAGGGACAGGCTCAGATTCTTATTTCAAATTATTTGCACGGTTCAAAAATGAAAGTGTTTCCTGTGCAATGTCTACAGTTCAGGCAAGTTTGTGTCATTATCTGCTGTACATACACCCAGTAAGGATTTTCACTAACACCAAAAATGCAAATAACTGCTCCTCTAGATTGGAATGCAAGCAAGAAAGCAAACATAACTTTTTTACTTTTTCATGTCAGTTCTATTTTTAAGCATTTCTGCTTGAGTGGTGAGATAGCTGGAAAACAAGGAATGACATGCAACAAACACAGTAGAGGAGCTGGACTCCACCCAGCAGCACAGCCACAAGTTGTCTTTATGGTGTGGTGAACCATGAAGAATCCCATAACAACAAATCCAATCTGGATCAGCGCAAGGCAACGTTAGAGTTCAGAGAGAGCGGATTCCTGGCCCACAATCCTCTATGGGCAGATTCCAGTGGAGTGGATGGTTCGCATGAAGAAGGTTAATGTGATGTCTGGATGATGTGAATGTAATGAAAGAGTCATGGAATAGGGGCAATAATATTATAAAAGAACAGAATAGACGACAAACACAATGCACTGCAATGCAAAGTACAAATAATGTAATACATTCTTGTGCAAGATTGGAATTGGGTTGTTTGTCATTTCTGCTTTCGGTTCCTTGTTCTTGCCTGGTTTGACTGTCAAAACCTTCTTAACCTGCACATTTAGACTTGTCAACTACAGGTGTAAATAATATAAATAAATAATGGCTGCGTTCCATTTCTTTGAGCCACTCCTGCAATTATACGTGCTACCATCATAACAGTACCAGGAGTTACACCTGATATGTTAAATCTCCTGCACTTAATCATTAATCATCATCATTAACATTAATCAGGTAACTGGACCAATTCTAAGGATCCAATTATTTTTAAACATCTACTGTTACGGTTAAATAATATTGCTTCTATCTTGTTCTAGTTGGTCAAAAACTTCATCATCTATGACCTCTATCATATATGTTCTATGATCAGATCATTTAGAGAAATTTGTGTGTAACGAATGATAACATTCTGACTATTAAAACCCAAGAGAGAGTGAGCAGCAACAGCAAAACAGGACAGAAAATGTTGTATTATCAAACAATTTGACAGCAGTATAAAATCATACCTGAGGGGCTTTTTAGCTCAGGTCAGAGGTGAGGCTGAGGCATTAAAGTGTAAACTTGGGTGGAATCCTTTATTCTTTTTATCGCCACCCAGAGGCAGTTTGGTGACATGCACTCGGTCTGCACTGAACAAAGAAGAACAAACACAGCCATGTGACTAATGACTGGATGAACCAGAGAGCAGAGTTAGTCAAAAAGATCTTTCAGTTTGTATGTAATGTAAATTCATAAAGATATCAACAAACAAGACAGAAAGACATGACTGAAGACAAGGAGTGAGACAGAGAGCAGAGAGGGAGAGGGTGACAGACTGGGTCAGGAGAGGAGAGAGATAAGGATCACTACAGATGATAGAGTGAGAGTGAGGGACACAGAGGGGGATGAGTGTACCTGGACACTTTGGAGTAATGGACGGTGACGTAGCTGGGGGTGGGGCTGTTACTTTCGGCTTCTGTGATTGGTGGAGCATCCTTCAGGGGAACAATGGCAGGGTGAGAGGTTTCACTGATATCCTCTGGCTCCTCCTGCTTACACACACACAAACACATGCATTTATATATTATATGTGTTGATCGAATTGCGTGTAGTTGCAGTTTTGTGTAGGATTTGGTGGGGTGTAAGTTGCGTACTGGTATGTCGGACATCTTGCCCGTTCTTGTAGGGAAGGTCTGTTGGGCTGACTCATAGAACAAGGTGTCAGCTGTCACCGACGGACGCTGTGGACACACACACACACACACACACACACACACACACACACACACACACACACACACACACACACCAAAAATACACGTTATTTTTCTTCAACAAATATTGTCAAAATCTTTGAAATGGATGCTCTGAAAAAAAAAAACAAGTAAGCAAACATTCTGTACAGGAATCTTGTTGAGAATGGTGGAGTACCTTGGTTGAATCTTCCAGTTGCTCCATATCTACTCTGTGCATGTTCTTACTGTCAACACACAGGCAGCCGTTAACACACACGTTACCCAGCCATCAAAGAATGTGAATGAATAGAAGAAAGAATTCCAGCTATTGGTATCATAAGGCTGATGTGGCTCCTGCATAGAGCCACCAAATGATTCTATAACATAGAGATGAACTCTGATGTTTCAATATATATGTATAAATATTATTTCTCCTTACCCCCTAAAACCTAAGCAGGTATCTAAAGTGTGAAAGAATTCACAGAATTATGATATGGCAGAATTCTTCACCTAATCATAATAGCCACAGTGAGTGTGATGAGCCCGGCAGACACACCGACTGCTGATGCCAGTGCTATGACCTTCAGGCGGCCTGTCAAAGAGAGGACAGAGTAAAGGTGATCAGAAAAGAAACGAATAATGAATAAAATAATCAGCAAAATGAGGAAATAAACACAAAGGGAAAGAGAGAGTGAATGGCATTATCCGGCAGACGTCTAGACTCGTGTCTTGTGTTTCCAATTGTGATTTCCAAACTCCCCGTCTTCAGCTGTCTAGACTTCAGAGTAGTTTTCCACAACACCTCATCACCTCCTCCTCTCCTCGCAAAGTGAGAGCGTTTTTCATGACTCACCATGACTCATAGAAAAACAGTCAAAAATCATGAGACAATGCACAACCAAGTCCAGACGTTCAGCGTTTTATCACCATTTCAGATACACAGAAAGTGATTCCCCGTTTGAGCTGCTGTCCTACTATCACATGGAAACAAAAAACCTTGATTTTTCTTGGACATATAGCGAGGATCGAAGTAAATTCCTGCACGCGCTAATTCAGAAAAAAGACAATTATTATTGTAACACACCACTGAAGATACCAGAGAGTGTGAGGGAGCGCAGCAGAGGGAGAGAGATCATGTCATATGTTACACTCTACAATTGTAACACTGAGACTTTAAGTTCATAATGTTCATTTAGTCTCTCACATATACTGTAAGAGGAAAAGACGAGTAGATACAAAAACTACAACTGAAGACATTGAGAACATCTACGCAAGGTTTGATTGCTGGGAAACTCAATGCAAAAATCCAATAAATCTCACAAAACAATCAAATCTCTATAGAAACTGATACACAACAAGAAACACATCACAAATTGTGGTGTAGTGAACAGCACAGTGCATCAGTGCCTCTGTACCTCTGACTCGCACGGTGAGCACTGGAGAGCTATGGGTGCCGATCCGGTTCCTGGCTTCACAGTAGTACTGCCCGCTCTCTCCAGGGCCGACCTCTGAGAAGGTGTAGACAGGCCCTGACCTGGTGCCCCACGCTGCAGGAAGCACAGAGAGGGAGGGCGACGTCAGAGACACAGAAAAGGGCAGACGCAACCTTTTTACCCAGATTTTAGTATGTGTATGCTGCTGACATTGTACAGAGCCTCCATCCAGAGTTAGGCGGTGCCATGTGAAGTTGTCTACTGCTGGGTTTGCCTGACTGCTGCATGTCAAGGTCAAAGGTCGGCCAGCGTCCACCACACTGGAGGGACGAGCAAGAACTGATGTGTTCTTAGGTGCATCTAGAGGGAGAGACAACGTGAGATGAAGAGGAAGAATTGATGCTACTCCAATATGATTCACCCCAGAAAATAGAATGAAGGTTTAAGGTGAGGTAAGGTGAGTGAAAGAGTGAATAATCTGTGAGGGCAGTGACAGGACAGAGAGGACAGCAAATGAGATGAGGTCATTGAAAGGACAGACAGGCAGTGGAGAGAAACTGTAGATGTATTGATGTCCAGGGGAGGAGAGGAGGCGTCCATTTGTTTGTTCTCTTAATCACATTTCCCCTTGTGTGGACCACAAATGTACATTTTGTGAGGACTTAACTACTGTCAGAAAGATCTCAATCCATAGGATTACCAAGCATGTTGCACACACAGTTCACACACACTCATAGTGTCTCCTGTACTCACACAGCACACTGAGCGTAGCAACAGGAGAGTTCTGGTATCCTAACGGGTTCCACACCGTACAGTAGTACTGACCAGCGTGGTGAGAACGCACCAAGGGGAACGTAAGATTCTGGAATGTTCCTTTTGCCAATACCTGGTCACCTAGGATACGATACCAAGCATACCTGCAGCAATAAGAGGTGATGAAGGTGATTGTGATGATGATGAAAATGGAAATGGTTGGATAAAATAAAGTTTGTATTATTGTTATGTCAATAATGATCAAAACAAGAATCGCCAACATTATTTGTTGGATTTTTCAGTCGAAAGCTGTCCTTTTTGATAAATACAGTGGGCGGAGCTTGTCGTACCTGTTGGCCGGAGGGTTGGCGCGGTTTACACAGCTCAGGTTCACATATGAGCCCTCTCTGATGTCTCCAGGAGGACTTAGCAGCACACGCGAGTTCTTTGGAGAGTCTAAACAGACAGACAGGCAGACAGAGACAGAGCGAGACAGCCATGTCATTACTGTAACTGTAAATGTTCAAATATGCCTTACCTCAGACTAGCAGCATGTGGCCATCTACTTCTCATGGATAATGAATAGAGGCAGAACTAGCAATTAACACATCTACATGCTGAGTCTGATGTCTTACATCTCAGAGAGCCTTCAAACACACACACATGGGATGTATCCTCTCAATGTTCCAGCATTAAGCAGTTAAAATGCTACTTTAGTGTTGAAGATGTTCCAACAAAGATCAAGAACAGACAAGACCTCTGTACAATCTACAGTACATGCTATGCATCCATGCATGAGTCTCACCGTGGATCCCAAATTTAGTCATATTCCAGAGCCGACCCAGAGTTTAAGAAACAGCCAAAAAAAAGACATTTAAAATAATCCCAGTCAGCAAACAGGACGTTAATGGAATGTGAATCACTTCCCGGTCCGACCGCATGACACAGGAATTATATTATAACAAGTTTAAAAATAGATGTTGCCCAATCAATATAACCCAGACTATCTAAACACATTTACACCACAGGATCCAGTGAGAGATGTCGGCCAGGACATGAATGTTCTGCACTCAAGTGTCTTTGGCTTTCCTCTTACTGGACAAATGAAATATGTATTTTGAGAAACAACAGTGAAAAGATTCAACACAAAAGATCATCGTAAAATAAATCTGATGTCATTGGTTCCTAAACCATGGTCTGGGGAACTCCAAATGTACCTGAAAGAGGAATATCAGGTCACAAAAACTGATGATCAATAATTATGATGTCAATAATAAAAGCATTAATTTGATTTATTATTATCATTATATAAACCTACAGGCAAACACAAACACGGAGCCTACAAATGTATCAAACATACATGTGACATTGAGAAGATATGGGTTGGAGCGGTCCGTCCCCAATGAGTTCCTGGCTACACAGAAGTACTCTCCTCTGTCTGTGTATTTGAGGTTGGGCAGGTGGAGCTGAGGCCTAAAACTGTCTGGAATGCTGCCACTGTCCATGTCTGGAAAGCAGACAAAGACACATGTACACACACGTCAAGAAACAGCAGCATACTGCAGAGGTCATACTGTCAAGAAGAGGAGAGGTCATAAAGAGATGTATACACTCAACAGATTATGAACATGGATCAAATTAAACAGTTGAAAAGATGTCTGTCTATTTTGAAAGTTTCTCAAGTCAAGTCCAGCACATAAACAGGAAGGTTTGGTTTCCTCTACCTTTAAACCATGCAAAGCTCTCTACAGGTGGAGCCGCATCACTACTGCAGGTCAGAGTGACCGACCCCCCCTCAGACACCTCCCTGACTGGAGAAACTGCTATAGAGGTGGAGCGAGGACCATCTGGTAGGGATGAAATGAGACAGAGAGAGAGAGAGAGAGACGACAAGTGAGGACAAAGAAAGGTGAATGAGGTGACAGTGTCCAGATGCATAAATGATGTGAAATGGAGGCTCAGTATAGACTGTATAATCTCATTTATCAGGGCCATCACCAGGCCTGCGTGGCTTACAGTTAATTTTCTGGAGATGCTGCAATGCTAAAATATTCCCTCATATTCTGAAAAACACATGGCTAGAATTTAAATGGTTTGCAGGGAAAACATTATGAAGCACAAAAAGAATGTCCAGCAGCTGAAGTCTGATATCAAGCAAAAATTGGGAAAAATTCCACCTTAAAAACTACAACAATTAGTGTCCTCAGTTCCCAAGCGACTGCTGAGTGTTTGTGGAAGGAAAAGGTGATGTAACACTGTGTAAACTGTGTCACAGGCATCACAGTTGGAATGAGTGAATATTACAAAAAAGAAAAGTCAATCAGTAAAACCATCAATTTTCTTGCATTTGTACTGTTTTCAATTAAGTAAAGGTTAAAAAGAATTTTCAAAGTTTTCTGTTTTTATTTGCACTCAACTGTTATGGAATTGAGGTTTGTATTTGTTCACATACTGCAGTTTAGATAATGTTTCTCTATTCTTAAAAAGTCGGTCAATAACTTTTTGAAACTGCTTTGTAAGACAGTCACAGTTATTGTTTGTCCTGATATCAAAATTAAAACATTAAAACTTTAAAACAAATAATTGCAGTACTTGCAGTCAAAGTTGTTTACGTTCCTGCCACCGTGTGATGACATTAAGGTGTGAGTGTGTAAAATAAACAATGTCTTGGTTGATTGATGGACTGAGCTCACTCACGTCCCACAGCGAGAGACAAAGATGGAGACTGTACATTCTGAGGTGGGATCGGTCGACAGCTGTAGGCTCCAGCATGCTGTTGGTCAAAGTGGTGGACGGTCATCCACTTCTCATAAGCGCCGAGGTTCAGGCCGTTTCTGTGCACAAAGGGTCACAACAGTGCCTTAAGCCTAACATGGTCTCTGCCTGAGACTGTATTGTTTCCCCACAACCACTTCAAGCTGTATGCCCATGACACATATTAACTCTCACACACCTGTAGAGGGCAAGGCTTCTCCCTGGAGCTGCACATCCATGCGCCTGACAGCCTACAAACACAGTCTCACCAAATCCAAACATGTTGCCAAGTCTGGCAGGATGAACTTGGACCTGGAGGTCTGAAAAGTACACAAGTACTCAAGTGATCATATGTGAATATGTGATTATGGTTCTTGTTAGATGTACAACAGGCTGGTGAAGTAGCCTCTTTCCTACCTGTGACATCCAGAGTGACTGTATCAGGGGACGTCCATCTCCCCAGTGGCTGGTCTGTCTCAAACCTGAAGTGGTACTGGCCTGCATCACTCAGTTTAACTCCCCGAATCTGGACTGAGCAGCTGGAGTAACTGCCACCGATGTAGCTGGAATCCAGGATTTACTTATAACCGATTGATGCATTATTTCACATTATATATGAAGTGTGTCAGCTCTCTTATTGATTTTGCACTCATAGATTATTCTCCTACCGTGTGCGCCCACGGTATGATAGGCTGATCTGGTCGGGGTCAGTGTGATAGGTGAACTCCCTGTGACCTTCTGCAGACACACGGAACCACATGACCCACTTCACTGTGTGGGCTGGTAAGATGAACAACACGACAAAACTGTCCATTAGAAAGCATTCAAAATGTTCAGGCCCAATTAAAGGATGATATCAATGTTGATGTAGAAGAATTGAGCTTTTTAAATATATACAGATCATTTACGTTCACTATTTCACCTGATGGGTAATCATAACGGCAGGGCAGAGTGACGGTTGTTCCTGCCCACACACAGATCTCCCTCCTAGAAAACGACACACTCCACTTGCCCTGGCTACCTGCAACACACACACACACACACACACACACACACACACACACACATACACACACACACACACACACACAGAAATTCACAGAAAGGTGTTTAAAAGTTGTTGTTGTATGTTTTTAGGTCTCTACACACAACTTTTCTTATATAGCTTCTACAACCTCATCTTGAACTAATTAAAGAAATTCATATACATAGCTACATTATATTTTACAAAACACTTTGGAGAACAGATGTCAACAAAAAAAGTTGCGCTTTTGTCAGATTTATTCCTTCAATCTGTCTGTAGAGAGGATAAGTTCAAGCCCAGTATTGCTCAGCTCAGCGAGTGACACACAGAATGCAGCAGTGACAGTGAGACATGATGTGCAGCAGTGGTGTCATCCTGTGCGGCTAACTGCCTGCCTGGCTGACTACCTTGCACAAAAGTCAATCAATACTTATAAATAACCCGAGCGTAAAAGCAAGGGCACCTGGCTGTACAAACTTATATGTATGATTCCTTTGCCTCAGTTTGATCTGTTTATATGCTCTTATTTTTCATATTTATGCCATTTTGTTTTAGGAAATAGCTAGAGTACAAGAAAATATCTGAAGTAATTCAATATAATGAAAGAATTTACCCTCATCTGTTCTTATACTTCAAAAACAAAATCTTGTCATATTTGTACCACTTAATCATAATTTTAACTTTGAATGATTTATTGAGGTGGTTTTCTCTCACCTGGGAAAGCTGTAAGGATGGTGGCCAGAACTAACGCACCTGCCAACATCTCCGCTGACACAAGCTCTGTAATGTCACCGGAGCACACACACAAGGACAGACAGAGGTGAGTGAAACATTTAGTTAAATAACAAATAAAGATATATAAAAAAATATGAGGCACTCACCTGTTAAAGTATCTTCATTCACATCAGTCAGTCACACAGAATGGAGCTTGTGGGATGCGTGCGGTCCTGATAATGACAGAGGTAACAGGATGGGATGAGAGTTGCATGGTGGTCAGAATTGTGTAGTAAGAGCTGGGAGGAGGAGGAGAGGAGGAAGAGGAGGAAGAGGAGGAGGAGAGGAGACAGAAGGAGGAGAATGAGGAAGAGGAAGTTTCTATTTTCTATTCAGTTTCTATATTGAATAGAGAATAGAATAGTCTCTGGACTGTAACACTGACATTCACCATCACAAATGTCTCTGCAAATGATGCGAAGAGAAGAAACACCAAAACAGATTCAGTCACTAATTAAACTTCTTTGGTATCAGTTGGCGTCTTTTGTGTTCTTTCTTTTTAACTTGTGCACAAGGTTTTATCAAAGCTGCAGCTCAATCATGTTCAAACTCTCTATCATAGACTGTCTATGAATGAGCAGCCCAGTGGCACTCACTCATGCTGAATATAATAAATTCAGTTAAGGTATCTCTACTTTAAATGAGAAGCTGTCACTCTATGACAATGTCACAATATTGGCACAGACTCAATTGACTAATTATGAAAGACAGGCATGCATGGTTCATTTTTTCGAATGAAATTAGAATTATTGGCGTACATTTCTATATAAATCCAGCAGACACAGACTCCCAGATGTCCTCTCATCCACTACTCTAATTGGGAATTATTGGCAGAGAAAGCTACCCACAACTAGACGTGGTGAGGTTCGAGACCTTTCAGTCAACTGTGTCCACTTAGCCTGATGAGTCTAAATGACTTTAACATCCTATCCTGCAACGACTTGGCCAATAGATGTCAGTTTAGCGTCACAACTCAGCCAATTGGCTCCTTACCCCAGCTTTGACCCAGGAGTAATGATGATGTACAGTTTAACATTTCAGTCAATCTCCACTCACAGTCATCCAAGTCGGGGGGAAGAGTGGAGACTTAACTTCAGGGTTGCAGAGATGATATCTGGATCTCCATCTGGAAATGAACGGTGACATTTTACTTTTAGCCTCCTGATCAGAGATGATTAAGGGAGGAAAAATAACATAAGGAACCAGTGCTAAAGATAGGAAGCATGAATCACTCTATATACTGTATCTCATGTCTGATTAATGATCCACACACATCATTTTGTTCTGGGTCACTATAAAACAAGAGCAACAATATTAGTGGTAATGAGTATAATGTTTATTCTCAAAAGTCAGTGTTTGAGTCCTGCAGGAGACTGAGAACCTGCGTTCATGATTTTATTTGATGATGGCTGTGCCATGTTCCGTGGTGAAGCTGAGCCTGACTTTGAACTGAAACCATAATAAGGAACAGAAATTCCATGGTTGGGAAAGTTACCTTTAGAAATTAATCAAAACCTTCAGGATGTGAAGTTAAATTTACAATATATTCCAGTTCACAGATTGGTAGGTTGGATTATGGGCTGGGACCCAAAATGGGTCACAGACCTTCTACCATTGGGTCTGCACATGACAAGAACACTCACATGATTTAATGATCCTCGATCCCAGGAGGGGGAAGAAAGTAATATGGGTCCCTCACTGAAAAGACCCTACTGCTTTGCACACATAAAGGAACCTTCCCCAAATAGTGTCTGTATTGTTTTGAGAAAGAAGACTGGAGGGTTTGAGCTTAACCTGTAACCACACAATGACTTCAAAAGGATCATGGCACACTAATAGGTCAAAGCCTGATGTAATCTTAATAGAAAACAGCCAGACTAAACGAATGAAGAGAAACAGATGGATAGCACTAGATTAGGTGTGACTGACCACAAACAGAGAAACACACATGCAGAGAGAGGGAGAGAGAGAGAAAGAGAGAGAGGGAGAGGGAGAGAGTGAGGGGGAAAGAGAGAGAAAGGGTGAGAGAGAGAGTGAACAAAAGAGGGAGAGAGAGGGAGTGAGAGTGAATGAGCGAGTAAGAGAGAGATAGAGAGAGTTAGAGAGCAAGAGTGGGTGAGAGAGAGGGAGAGAGAGGGGGGAGGGAGAGAGAGGATATGACAGAGAGAGAGATGAAGACAGTGAGAATGAGCGAGCGAAATAGAGGATAAGGTTGATAAAGGAAAGAAAGAAAGAAAGAAAGAAAGAAAGAAAGAAAGAAAGAAAGAAAGAAAGAAGGAAAGGAAGAAAGAAAGAAAGAAAGAAAGAAAGAAAGAAAGAAAGAACGAAAGAAAGAAAGAGAGAAAGAAAGAAAGACAGAAAGAAAGAAAGAACGAACGAACGAACGAACGAACGAACGAACGAACGAACGAACGAACGAACGAAAGACCGAAAGAAAGAATGAACAAATGAATGAAAGAACGGACAAAATAAAGGGCAGGAGATGAAGCAGGAGAAAGACCAAGAGAATGGAAGAAAACAAATCAATGGAGGGTAAGGTATAAACAAAGATTAGTGTTAGTTATGTGAGAGGGGGAGAAATGGAAACTATACGAGAGAGAGCAGTAGCCAAATGTATGCCTGTGTATCCAACCCTTACTGCAGGGAAGGGATCCATCCATTGACCGCAGCCTCCAGGCCAGATGAAGTGTGACCGTCTGGTGGTCAGACTGGACCTGAAGATTTTCCGCTGTTGCAAAACACTTCCTGCCTGCTGTTTTCATGTAATGTGACCGCTCACAGTTTGCTCCCCTGCTATACTTTAAGTTGTACAATATGTTATTTCTATGTTATTCCTATGCCCACAGATTAGACTCTTGGCTCCCAAGCCTCCAACTTTGGAAGGACTCCACATAAGCAAATAATGATTCGGCTGTCCAACATGTGTTAGTCTTCAATTTGAGTGGTGCTCTCTATGGGGGAGAGTCTGGGCAGGAATGATGATGATCAGAGCTAAAATCATATGTGACAAGGTGATATGTTGTTTTTGCTCTGTCTTTTAGGAGCTCTACATGATGACTCCATGAATGGGACTTTTGCCCAGTGAATCACTGTGTGTATTAGAGAATGAATTAACAACACTACCTTTTTTTCCTGGTAAATTCTGGCTTAAGCTTGTATCA
Source organism: Genypterus blacodes (assembly GCF_046128005.1). Classification (NCBI taxonomy): domain Eukaryota; kingdom Metazoa; phylum Chordata; class Actinopteri; order Ophidiiformes; family Ophidiidae; genus Genypterus; species Genypterus blacodes. The sequence goes on along the minus strand of NW_027466864.1, from coordinate 3,089,046 downwards.
GTCATTAAACTGATTCATCATATCATTAAATATATAATGTTTAGGCACTTGACTCTCACAAATAAGCCAAACTAAACAGTTAATGAAGTTTCAAAACTCCTAAATCTTTGAAACCTATTGGATCGCTATTAAATTTATCCTGGTTTCGCTCATTCCTGTCCCATTCACAAACTCTGCTGGGTCAGATTTCTGCTCCTTGTCTGCCAGAGACCTGTCTGTGGCTGCTGTGGTATTCCACGCTGAATGAGTCATGTCTGGCGGTTATTATGGGCAGGCGTTTAACTCCCCCACCCCCCATCTCTCACCCCGTCTAGTGGCAATAGACAAAATTACATCTTTTGTTGAGCCATATCCAACCAAGCTGACTTCATTCAAGTTTTCATAACCAGGTTGCTTGAAGTGATCTCTAATAATCAGACGAGCCCATGTTATAACAATTGACAACTTTATTTCATATTCAAGTGGAGATCGCAAGATTTCCAAATACACTAAATATATATGAATAAATTTTGTGGAATTTTGTCGGTCAATAAGAAAAAATAAGAATTTTCAACCTTAAATCTTTTGTTTTTACCTGTGAAATGTCTTCCAAGCTGTAAAATAATCAAGCAGACAGCAAACATACATAATCATTTAAGCACGAGTATCAGGATGCTATCCATTCTGCTTTTAAATCCTATTTTACTCTTCACTGACTACTATGAAAAATATGAATTTGTAGCCAGTTCGATACTGATCTTTATTCAACAGCTGGTCAGTGTGTGTGTGTGTCATTTTTTGCGAGCCAGGTAACATACTTATTACTTCAAATTTCATGGAAATGTTTCTGCTTGAAACAGGTTTGACGAGAGAAGCCACAACCACTAGTAGACAGGCCATCAGGAGAAAAGAGTGTTTTACCCACAGGCCACTTTAGATCAGCCGCTGGGGATTGATGCAAGGGTAAAATGATAGAAACACACACGCACACACACACGCGCACACACACACACACACACACACACACACACACACGCACACGCGCACACACACACGCACAAACACGCGCACACGCACACGCACACACACACATAAAAGATCCATTGTTTTGACTTTAAATCCACCCTGTCCCTAAATTGCCCATCACAATGCAGGACTGAGCACAAAGAAAATGAGTGAACAGATAGAGCTATAAGCAATCAATCTCCACTCCTGATGGTCCTGCCCCTGCATGAGCCCAGAGATTTAAGCAGGTACATAATCAAAAACTGGTGACCAAAGTTTCAAAAAGAACCCCTCATTTCCCCTCAATACAGCACTCATTCTTTCATGTGGTAGTACATTAAACATTCCCATATTGTGTAACTGTGGGTGGTGGGTCCTTTATCCAGTCTATTAAAATGCATTTCCTGAATAAAAGTAGTGATTTGCTGCAGAGCTTAAGGTGTATATGGGAAAGTGTAAACTCTCTGGAGGGAAAAGTCCAATAAGAATAACCCAGGACCCTTTCATATTTTTACTTTCAAAATGCCACTTGGTTCCTTGATTTACTGTATATCAGGATCGTCTGGTGCTTGGGTGTTCAGTTGATCCAAATCATATTTTCTACACGCTCTAAATCAGTCATGTGGCCTGAACCTGAGAGTAGGAGCGTCAGTGGAAATGGCCGATGCACATACACACACACACAGGCGGCAAGGCACATTAAGAGTTTGTCGCTTTGCTTCCTCAGGCTGTGGGAACTGCAGGGTGAGGGAGAAATGAGCACACCTTGTTCACTTTTACTGTTGAGATTTCCCAGCTGCAAAAACTTTCTAATGAGCTTGCTAAATCTTGCTCTCTTTCTTTTTATTTCTCGTGTTTTTAAATATGTGAGGAAGCCATTTCCTGGTCAAAACTGAGAGAGAACATGTGTGTGTATGTGGAGAGATGGTGTGTGGGACTTGGTGAGTGTGTGTGTGTGTGTGTGTGTGTGTGTGTGTGTGTGTGTGTGTGTGTGTGTGTGTTCGTGTGTGTGTGTGTGTGTGTGTGTGTGTGTGATGGTTTTACCATGTGGAGAGTCCCTGTAAGGGACTGAATGAAGACGGATATGAAGAAGCCTGTCAGGTCTGGGCTACTGTCGGAAACCCTCCTTATATTACAGCCTCCTCCTCTTCCTCCTCCACTTCCTCTTGATTGTTTTTTTCCTGAAACAGAAAAGAAGAAAATGCGCTCATTCATTTATCAGCCTTTAACAGTTTGTAAGAGTCAAACAAAAGGGACTGAAGGGGTTATCTGTAATCTTTGGACAAAAATATACAAACATTTGATCCAACTTAACTACCATGAGCAGTGGGCAGCTATAGTGTGGTGTAAGGGGGACAAACTCCAGCGCTACAAACTAGTACCTTGGTCAAGGGTAATGGCAGGATTCCTATATTTTGTGAAATTTGAGCGAATTTCTGAAAAGACAGCAAAACTCTACCATTCCATCTGTTTGCTGTATGTGACTAAGAGTGTGTGAATATTACTCTCTGGACCATTGTGCTATTTTTTTCAATGCTTCCCCCTTAATTGGTCAAATATTTAATGAAGGGTTGAGCCTCCTCAGCCCAGAAACAGAGCGCTGTTTGTGCTGTTTTGGGGGAAGACATAGAGTAACATCATGGCACGATACATTTCTCATGGAGTGAAGTTTGCACTGTTGACTGCAAACGACAGTAGAAGCAGGAAGCAGAAGAAGGAACAGAATTGTTATTCCTTGAGATAAAAAAAAAGTGTAAAGAAATTCAAAAGTGTACAATTTCTGTCAATCCCATATACTGATTTCATATACCGATTATCATTTTAAAATACATTTACTTAACTATCAGATGAAAGTAGGTAGGGTAGGCAAAAGCAAAAGCGTCTGCCAAATGATAGTAATGTAGGGTGGTGGTGGTTGTCAGGTTTTAGGGGTGCCACCCTGGCAACCCCCTTTGGCTTCTCCCCTGGTTTATATAGTCCACATGGAACAAGCAAGTCTTTCCTGCAATCCCAAACCCAAACCTAGCCTTAACCTAAACCCTATAATTATTTTTTAGAGGGGAAAATGGTCTACACAAGTCATTTTCTGGTAATTGACTACAAGTACACTTTAAATGATTACAGACACTCACTGCATATAGCGCATATCGTATGCACATATACACAAATGTATGTACACTCACAAAAAACACAGGCACACTGCCACCGCGTGCATGCACATACATACATAAACACAGCTGCAGCATGTGTGATAATGAGAGAATCCTTGGAGGGACCCGTCTGAACTGTGTTATATCATCTCCTTGGAAACACTCCACAGCTCTAAAATAAGAGTGTTTGGTCCCAGTCAGCTGCAGCGTGATGTCATCCATATAATTCCTACAATCAAGGGTGAAAAAAATCCAATGACATTTGAATGTACAAAGAACAGTGGTTTCCTTAAACATGGAGATTTTTGTGGCACTGACTAATTTAGGGCTCAGTCTGCAGCTAATCTCTGGCTAAGCAGAGTCATACCATAAACATGTTGCACCTGTCCCTCATTTTTTAAAGGGGATGGAAAGAGGGTAAGATGACCAAAACATTTACACATGCAAATAAATCAGAATGTGTCCTTGTTAGTGAACACTCTAGTTACCCTGATCCGTTATCATGTCTGGCAGTCTTCATTCATAAAATACTTGCCCACTGAATTTGTCAGTCCTGAGCATTACAAAGAGCCTGCATACGACAATTCAACGAAAGTGGACCAGTCCATGAGTTCACAGGGACATCCAGGTGTGTCTCACCATTCCAATGAGTTTAACTGAGCTACTGACTTAATTGCATTAGATGTTCCCTCCCACCCCTTCAGCCCCCACTCTGCTGAGGCTAGTATTACTACCTCCACATCTGGACAGGGTAGTTTCACAGTACATTTAAGCTTTTATAATAGAACCATATGCAGGCAAAAAGAAAAGATTTCTTATTATAATGTACATTTTCACAAAATAGTTTAATTTTGAGATCAACACTGACAGTATCTCTCTACTAGTTTCAACAGCTGTTGCAACTAACATGTTTAATAAGGAGGTTGACTTGTAGTGGCCTTTCATTTTGTGTGACTGGAAGGTTGTGAAAATAAAAGCATGTGAAGATGATTGTGTCACACTTGGTTTGCAAAAGCCTAAAATTGGCTGGATCTGCTCTGTTTCCCTGGCAATAGCTTTATTTAAACCAACATCTGAGTGCTGGTGTATGTGTGCGTCTTTGTGAAGACCTGAATGAAACATTTTGGAAGTCTTCTGAATTAACACCTGTTTCAGTCTGACAGCATGCATCAAGGTGAGGTGATTTTGTCTTGAAATTCAGAACTCTGTGTTACACTCATATAATGCAGCCCACACATAGACTCGAAGCCAATTGAAACATGGAGTCCAATACCCAAAGCATTTCAAAGGCATAGACGTCACTTTATGTCTTTTGATCAACTGAGAAACAAGATCGATTTCCCAGTCTCAGATTTCTTTCGCTAGTTGCAGATCTGGAACTTTGTGGGGTCTCACCGACCTACATCTGAATACATACCACAGCATTATGCACTTGATCAGATTATCAATGTTAGACCGTATCGGTTTTATCAGTCACTTCTAGAACAGGAAGACTCACACACACACACACACAGACACACACACACAAACACACACACACACACACACTACTAAATGCACACACTGAATGTAGAGGTTCCAGTTTCAAGTCCCTCAGTATCCCCTAACAAAGTTCATATAGGCCTACATACTTTCCTCCATCCTCATCTCTCTTCTCCCTTTCTCCGTATATAACAATTTTCCTGAGCCACAAATATGCTTAATTAGAAAAGGGTACACACAGTGAAACACTGCAGTGCAAATAGTGCATCAGTTGTCTGATCTTTGCAAAGAAAAAGCAAAAGCAAATTCTCTTTACTAATTAAACTTGATCTAAGCTCTGCTGCATTTTTCAAACTTTCATTTTGAAATGTTGTTGTGAAAGAAACTTTAATGTATTTTTGAGGCTTTAAGTGGTGCTTTTGAATTGGGCTGCATTATATTGAAAGGCTTTTCTAAAAATATGCCTCTGTCATGTAGGGGTCAACAAAACACAAGCAATCTCTGCTTTCTGTACGCCATCTCTGCTTCCATTTGTCACTCACTATGTGGCTCTAGACGTTACCAGAATTTCATTAAAGCAAAAAGGGTCAAGTAATTTGTCCACAGAGTCCGAGTTAAGGAGTTTATTTTGCATTCCCACCTCCATGGACAAAAATTGCAAAGTGATTTAGTAGAATTTGAGTAGACAAACTTACTTATTTTTAAAGTAGATAAATTGTAATTTTATGAGAAACAGTCTTGTCTTCCAATTCAAATAAAGCATAATCAGAAAATGCTGCTTGGTTTATAAGTGTCATTTGAAGTCATTTATGACTCCTTAGAGCCATAAAGTAGATGAAATCACACTGTTGAATCCTACATTACATTACTATCATTTGGCAGACGCTTTTATCTAAAGCAAATTATGTTACATTACCACTCTTCGCAGAGGGGGGAGCAATTGAGGGTCAGGTGCCTTGCTCAGGGGCAGCTCGGCAGGGACTCAAACTGGCGACCCTCCGGTTCCCAAGCTGAAGCTCTACCCACTGAGCTACTGCCTCCTCTACCACTTCTACTATGATTCTATATGCTGATGCCTCTCCTATGTTTTTCTCTGTCAGCCTGCCTCAATTCCAGTTGTAAACCCCCCCCCCTTCCTCTCTCTGTCTCTCTCTCTGTCTGTGGCAGGCAGCTCTCTCAGTGATGTGAGCTCCCTGGCATTTGAGGCAGCCAGCCATTACAGCATGGAACGTACTGAGGCCAACCAGAGCCCTATGTTACCCAAGAGCAAAATCATAGATAGATTTTATTTATTATTTCCTTTGAGATAATCTTTATTTATCGTGGCTTGTCCTGTTAAAATTTGTCATCTGTTTCACGACAGGCCCACAATGTTGATTGCAGTTTTGGACACTTAACAGTAAATTGATTTAAGTAACCTTTGTAACCTGGCGCATTTATGCATTTTGCTTTTGTCTCAATGATTATAGAACGGCAAACTGTTGCTTTCAAGTGGCCTCTGGAAGTGATCAGAGCGAACTAGTCTGGACATAGCAGAGCAGGAGAGGCTGGTTAGGCTCATATAACCAGCCAGGGGAAAATACACAAGGAAAACACACTGGTAGGAAAGGATGGTGGCAGATGGAGGAGAAGAAAAATTGTTGCTACATTTAAGAAAGAGACAAACATGGTCAAATATTTGTAATATTAATGGTGTGATGACATCACATACTTTTATGTGGTCAATAATACGTATATGTGGATGTTTGGCATTCAGCTGGATTACTAATAAGTTGGAATAAGAACATTTAAAGGGGGACATATATATATTTCCATTTATAAGTGTATTTTTAATGTGCAAAAAACATGCATTGATTATTTTTTGTGGCAAAAATGGTAAACAAACAAAACAGACATCACTGCCATCTTATAGGCTAGGCTGGTGTGAACATGCCCCATCATCCATTGTGTATGACAGACCAGTGCACAATGTCTCACTCATAATCATTACTAGAACCTTCCCCCCTCACTCAGGTTAACTGTCCAGAAGATCCCACAAGGATGATTTTGCTCCTCTCCTTTTGAAATACCTGTCCAGACAAAGGCTTTATCATTGGTTATGAATAAACACAACGACTTCCATCCTCTTGGAGGATGGGATGCTGTAAGACAGAGTTAGATTTCCATAATTGCTTGAAACCATACTGGGTTAATTGTTATTAATGTGGATGAGATCTTACCCATTGTACTGCCACCATTCAAATGGCACCCAACATTGTTGTACCCTTGACATTACATGAAAATTAGTTGGTTAAACTAAACACCGAATGATCTTCTGAGAGCCTAGTCCAGAGGTCATGAGAGAACAGGGTGACAGATAACACACAGCTGCTCACTTCAGCAGGAGACCACATGACTGCAATTACTGGGCAACCATGAGAACATCACAATGAGTCACATACAAATCATGCATACAGAAAAAACCCGTTTTTCATTTTAGCCAGCCTGACAATTCGCTGAGGAAATGTCTAGATTAAAGAAAAGTGTCTTTATATTGCATTACTGAAAGCTTTCTCTTCCACTGGTATAAATCAAAATGTGCAGAATGGTCTGATACATGAGGCTGTAATATTCCATTGGTCATGAATCACACAGAATTAAAAAGTCAAACTAATGCAGACCAAAGTTTATAAATCTTGACCAACAATATAAAGATCAGAAATGTCTTGTCAGTGACTGGAAAGTGAATTAATTTCCTGATTAAGAGCATTTAAAACTAAAGGGCCCTTGCATATTTTAAGCTTTGCTGGCCTAAAAAAATAATATCAGTATGTGTGTGTGTGTGTGTGCTAAAAGTCACATCAAATACAAACTGCTTCAGAGAAAAATTCAAATTATAAATCAATACCATACACAGATGTTTCCTTTGTTGTGTTCAAAAATGCTGCCAGTCAAACAATATAGAAGAGATGACGACAGCTTCAGACACAGACAAATGAGATAAAAGTCACACAGACTTTTAATTTCCCTGCATTTGTTTCATTGTTTTACAACGTTCTGAGGGATGTCGACTCAAACAATAGCTTTTTACTATGTGTTTGAACCCAGTGCACCACCAGAGTGTTTGTGAGAAACTCTATCATAAAACGGGATATGAACGGAAAAACTAAGAGAGTGAGCACAGTTTTCAGCTGATGTCTTCCAGTTGTGTGACCTCTCTTTCCTTCTCCCTCTCTCGCTCTCTCACTCTTTTTTGGGTCTCTCTCCCTCTCCCGGTTTAATAAGGCCAGCTGTAGAGTCTGGCCCTCTTGGGAAACACAGTAGAGTGTGGCTGGAGCTCAGGCTGAATGAGCCTGAAATTGGGACTGGTGGTGGTAAAGGGGGGGGGCAAGTTGAGTGGCGAGCACTTCCGACCATTTTCCCCATGCGATACACCAAACAGTCTGGAGACCTGGCAGGCTGCCGCTCTGCTCACTCTCCCCTCTCCGTCTTCTTTCCCTCCCTCCCTCCCTCCTTCATTTCCTTCCTTTCCATCCCACTTTTCTTCCTCTGTCTCTCATCCAATCTTTTTCTTCATCTTTTCACCCCTCATCCTCATCCCTCTATCTTTTCTTCCTTTTCCTCCCCGATTCTTGTGTCTTGTGCGTGAAGGAAAGCAGACGATTACTTATGGTAATGACCCTCTGCAGACGTCTACTCGGTGGCACCATAACAAGTCCAGGAACGCTTTTCCTTTCTCCACCTTCTATCGCTTTCCGGGACAGACTAAGACTAAAACGACTGTCCAAGGAATAGGATAAATTGCCCTCTCTCTCTGTCTGTCTCTCTCTCTCTCTCTCTCTCCAACCCCCTCTTTCCCTTTAGACGCCTGGTCTGTGGCACCATATTGGGTCCAGACTTGCTTCCGAGTTTTGACAGGTCCCTGACCCACGCCAGAATGGTTCAGCTGGGTTGGGACTTGGTGGGGGGCGGGGGGACTGTGAGTGCACATGTACGTGTGTGTGTGTGTGTGTGTGTGTGTGTGTGTGTGTGTGTGTGTGTGTGTGTGTGTGTGTGTGTGTGTGAGCGAGAGAGAGAGAGAGAGAGAGAGAGAGAGAGAGAGAGAGTGAGGTTAGGGCTGGCTAAGTTGGTGGGTGTTTTTCATCAGACTAATGAATAATACGTCTGAGCTGAGAGAAGAGTATCGGGCGAGAGGAGAGGCGGAGGAGAGCAGAGGGGGGAGGAGAGGGGAGGGGTAATGACTATCAGATGGTGTTATACTACTGTGCTGCTGCTGCTCCTGCTGCTGCCTCTTTAAAGGGGAACAGCACTCTGTTTGAAAATTCACATTGAACTTTTGCAACCCCCTGATAACTCCATCCTAACGTTAGATAAGTAACAATCGTCGTACTTCGGATGAGGCACAAGTGGCAACAAAGGGATGAAAGTGTGTGAGTGTTTGGCTCTACAGAAGGTGTAGTGATAGAAGTTGGATTCACAGCCGTACTGTCAACTAAATCCTTCACCTCCAAACATATGATTTGCATTTAGAGCTGCAATTCTGTACTGTTTTGCTTTTTTAAAACAAACGTTTACTATTACTACATCCCACAATACAGCCGAGTATCATTAAGGACAAAAAGCAACACATTTCCACAATTTCAAACACATTCAGTTCAACAGAGCAGCCACATGAAAGAGCTTCATGGAACATCTAGAACGTTCTATGCTCTCCGTTCTTCCAGTAAGAATTACAGACCGTTTCTAAAGTGGACAGTTTGACTTGTCATAGTGAAAGAACAGGTGCAACTAATAACATTAATGATGGCTCTGTTCCATTTATTGAAGGTGTGCCAGCATGCACAACACCACAGCCCTTGAACTGACACACAGAAATGGAATGCAGCCATTATGACAACGGTCTGGTTTCTGTAATCGTGTTGCTGTGTTATATTCGGTCTAAGTTTAACTTTCTGAAGCTGGTCCATCTTTAATACAGTTTTCCAGTGCAGTGTTTATATCACGTCTCATTTAATTTAGGTGTAACTGACAACCATCATTCTCAAATACATTCATATTCTGTGTTATTATCTAAACTCCATGGTTTGTGTTGTGGACTTGGGTCAACATTTTATGTAGGTTTATGTAAATCCAACCATTGCTCCTCTGTAATGTAGCTGTTTCCTTTTCATACAACATTCTTCTGGCAAATGAAGCCATGTGTGATTATGAAAAGACTAAAAGCTTATATAATACCAACTCAAATGTTTTCTGGCCTGCAGGCATCAATTGAGAGAGAAATGGATACTGTGTTATACCAGCCACAGGCTCCTGGGAGATGCAAATCACAGGACGATCATGCTAATGCATGTAATGATGGACCACAGCATGTGAAGCTGAAGTCTACAGCAACACACCTTCAGCAGGCAAAATATGCTGGTGCTGAACACAATAATACATTTAATCAGTAGTCAGAGTGTTTGGCTGGTGAGCTCCAATCTGTGTGTGAAAAATAACAGCAAATTGTTTAGACAAAAATAAATTGCCGTCGCGTTTTCAGTTGTGTTCATTAATTCAGATTTTTGTGACCACAGTGCTTGAACAAGATTTATCTCCATTGGTGAGATTTGAATTCTTTTAAAATGTTGTTTTTTTGACTGATGATCCAGCAGATTGCGCAATACACAGTCCACGTCTCTTAGTCTCTTTATCTTTCTTTGTCTATCTTAGAATCTCAATTGGGTTCTAGAAACATTGGGTACCTTTTCAATAAGCAATTTTATTTCAATAAAAACAATTATTTAAAGTATTTTATAATTTCTCCGGTTTTCTCCGGATGGATGAGGTGAACACACAAACACCAGTATTTATTGTTACTTTGCATGTCCAGCATGATGAACTGTGTAATTTCCACAGTGAATGTATTTAATTGTTATTGTGAGACCTGAAGCCACAATCAACTGATTAGTATCTAGTTTGGAAAAAGGCAGCGACAGTGTTTGTCACCAAACCCAAAATGCTTTCCTTGTATTTCTGAACCATTTATAATGTCATGGGGAACGTTCTGGAATTGCCCGTACTGTTATTTTTATTACAGCATTCAGACACTAGAATCCCCACCTAGCACTCGCCTGCCCCTCAGTCCATTTCCTCCATCCTGACCGCCTCAAGCACTTCCTGTCTGTAATCAACCACTGCGACCAAGATTGGCCTCCATTCATATATTCAATACCACAGCATAAACACAGACTGAGATTGAAGGGTGCAGATAGAGATAGACGTGACAGAGGGAAGGAGCACGATGGACAGAGCAGGAAAGGGAGAGAAAGAAGTCAGAAGAGAGAGATGAACGCTGACTGTAACGCTGAGTAACCCAGACAGATTATTCAGAGAGCAATTAGTCTTCAGCAGGAGTTTACTGTTGCCAATCTACACAAAAGTAGAACACCGGCGATGGCAGCCTTGTGTAGAGTTTTCAATAATGCACAATAGATCATTAGCAAGTACAGAGTTGAATGTGACACACACACACACACACACACACACACACACTGCACATCTGAAACCGGACAAGAAATTCCAAGTAATTCAGTCCACTGGGAATTAGATTTATACTGTGTTATCAAGCCAAAGATTGTGGTGAACTATGTTAGTGTGGTGTCACCGTTTACTGTATCTAAATCTTTTAAAATTTACGCCCTGTCACACATGATTAATTTGTACCTGTGAATCACTTTTATTCTGCGCTGTCTCCTATTTGTTTTTCTCACTCCTATCTCTCCCCTCTTCTCTCCATACTCCCCTCGCTGTCTCTTTTCATTGTTTCTGGTCTTTGAGAAGAAGACAGATTGTTGTAGGGAGTGTAAGTGAGTAAAGTAGCAGCTCCCTTACTATAAACCCCTGAGCCTCCCTGTAATCACCAAAACACTCCACCCAAAAAACAATTCCCCGGAGGTTAAACTAGTTGCAGGCCCTTCAATGTCATAGCTATTATAGATAAAAGGTTTTGGCCGTGGCTGAATAAGTCGGTTCCTTCAGCTCCGGCCACGAGCCCAGCCTGAAACTTCAGCTTCCAGCGCTGCGGCCGACTGCCTCCAAGCCTGCTGTCAAGGGACAAACAGCACAGAGGGGGAGGCCGGGGAAGGAAAAGAAGACACAAGGAGAAAGGCAAACTCTTACTTCACCACTCAAGCTTCTCAGCTTCTTGCTGTCAAGAACCAGGTTGAAGAAAATATCAGTTTTTGCAGTCCTGAGCCCAAGTTGAAGCTCTAGTCTGTTTGAAAGAATGCTGTCAGATGAAGCGAGACAAAGAAAATGGAAACATGGGGTACAAGAAAAAAATAAGGAAATTGGAGATATCCTCATTGTTGACTTTTTAATCTCTCTCTTGATACTTTAGTTTTGTTTGCAACAAATAAAATAAAACTGCCTTATTATCTGTTTCCAGATCATAGAACTCAATCGACCCACAAATCCAATAAAACAACAACTGGTCTAATGCAGGTCTAAATCACTAGTCTAGTCTAAGTTTAAGGCATAAGTGATATTATGTGTATATTGATATTGATAACAATGTGGATTCTAACGTAAAACCACCAAGCAAATGAGGATGATGCAAGTTCTGTTTTTGGGTGTATTTCCACTGAAACATGGTGGTGAGCAGCCAAAACAAACTCCCGCTGATGGTTTGCCTCTTGCCTCCGGTCTCTCTGGCCTGCTTCTAGACAGCAGCCCAGGGACCCTCGCAGCTCAAAGGGAGGAGCAGAGGAGCCCGTGAACCCTCCCATCGGCTATAAGACCACAGCCAGACGGAAACACTCAAACAGCAGGCACACGTGGAGCGCCGAGCACAGAGAGACAGAGAGAGGGAGACGCAGAGTGAGACTTAGAGACACACGCAGAAAGTTTCAGTCAAACTGTGGCCACAGACCAGACGTCTGTTTTTGCTACTGGGACTCAAAGAGATAATTACAGAAACAAAAGCCTCAGAGTTTTAGGGACAGCAAGAAAAAAGAAGAATCCGACAACCATCTTACTTTTCATCATGCTCTTATGATTTCATACCTTCTCCCAAAGGATTAACGAACTGAAGGAAGAGTTGCTCTTTGGGATGTGAACTGTTTGCTATATGAACTAAGAGTGAACAACGAGAAGGACCTGAAACCTGCAGACACCTGTGACGACTAGGAGGACTCTGAAAGTTGATGCTTAGTGACTTGTTAGAAAGTAAGACTCTGTCAGCATCATAGGGGGCCAAACACTAAATCGACTGGCTTGACAAATTTTGCAAAGTAGAGTAGTTGAAGGAAACCTGCAAGTTAGAGGGTACGACAACTTGAGCTGAGGACACTCCAACTTTCTTCACCAAAGTTCAATAATTAAACAGTGAACATTAGCAACTACATTTTGTCTGGATAGACTAGCGGCTGTCAGACCATCGTTGTGGTGAAGATGACATTCGCCATGTTGCGCACGGTGCCTCCCGCAGGTCGCTTCTTATACGGCGACATCGCCCTTCTTTCCGAAGATGACGACGAGAATGGCAGCGAGGGGTCAGGCTCAGAGGAGAGGAACACCAACTCTGCCGGATTCCGTTTATCATCTTCCTCCCCCTCTGCCTTTCACATCAAGATGAGCAGGAAGAGGAAAATGTGTGCAGGAATCGGGGTTGTAGGTGGAGGAGGCCTTGTGGAGAGACTGGGACCCCCAGGATCATCTCCCCCTATTATGGTGGAGGGCCGCCAGAGGACTGCGGCCAACGCACGCGAGCGAGATCGCACCAATTCTGTCAACACGGCCTTCACAGCGCTGCGTACACTCATCCCCACTGAGCCTGCAGACAGGTACATCATGGAACACTGCATCACAGCATGTCGTCCCATGTGCTCATAACATTATCATTTTTTGAATGAAATCATAAAAATTCTGTTCAAATTCTAGCTCTTGGTAAAACGCATGTTAAAATGTATAATTTTATAGAGACATGCCTGTCAGTCACTGCATGTGGAGTGAATATCTCTTCTAAATGATGTGAGACAGATGGTTGGTCCAGACTATAATGAAATACGCATCACAAACATCATCATTTTGAGCTTAACCATGAAGATTTTAATTAAATGAAATAAATATTTTAAGGATGTCTTTTATTAATATGAATACATCTCTTCATTCAACGATTAGGAAGCTGTCAAAGATCGAGACGTTACGATTGGCCAGCAGCTACATCAGTCATCTGGGAAACGTGTTGCTTCTGGGTGAAGTTCATGATGGACAGCCCTGCCACGCCCCCTCACCACCGTTCTTCCACGTTAACTCCTCCCCTACCCGAGGATCCGACCAATCGACTCAGCCGAAGCACATCTGTACTTTCTGCCTCAGCAATCAGAGGAAAATGGTGAGCGGACAAAACTAATGAGCGACAAACAAATCAATGAAAGAAATTAATATCAGTTGTATCAATAAGCACTCCAATAACATTATCGCTTCACTTAAGGGTCAAATCAGAACTAGAATAAAGACAAATGGATTAGAGCATAACCTCATCAAATTAAGGAAGCTTGAAAGAGTATAAACAAAGCACTATAACCACCGGAAGAAATATTGAATCTTTGTTTGGGAAACTTTGTGGTAGTTTGAGGTTAATTTGGTGTTTAAAGCTGAACTGAGATCAGTGACTTTGGCTATAAAGCAGACTGGCCCTGAGGGACTTTAAAAGGGGGAACTCTTTAAAGTCCTCTTCTGGGGTGAAGGACTGTGTGTTATTGTTCTGTTGGGGGTTATTTTGAGCAGGTGGCTTGAAGAGTCAGGGTGGTTCATGAAACTCAGTGGATTACAGTGACTCTGGGTTCTAATGGAGGCTTTTAGAGTGAGAGAATGAGGCACAAAGTCAGACACTTTCAGAGTAAACACCATACAAAGTGTGCTCGGCCATCTAACCCCAACTACTGTGTATTTATACTTTCTTTTGTCTTCAAAGTTGAATTTAAAGTAATGCTTTCTTTAGGATCTGTTCAGGATTTATGAGCGCGTCCATGAAATGCATCCAAAACCAGTGTGTACTTTCAAAATGTCAAAAATGCACTGATGCCAGACTTAACATGAGTAGGTTTTAATCATAATCCTAGAAGAACCGGGGTTGAATACAGAGTGTGGATACTGTGTGTTACATGGTGAGTACAGAGGTGGTGTTGTCGCTATATTACATTACATTACGATCATTTGGCTGACGCTTTTATCCAAAGCGACTTACATTACATTACATTACCACCCTTTGCAGAGGGGGGAGCAATTGAGGGTTCGGTGCCTTGCTCAGGGGCACCTCGGCAAGGACTTGAACCAACGACCCTCCGGTTCCCAAGCGGAAGCTCTACCCACTGAGCTACTGCCTCCCACCTGTAAAAGAGAATTTCGCTACAATATTCAAAGCCACAAAGTCTGATTTAGAGACATATTGTATTCCCTTTAAGTCAGAGTAGTATTCGCTGCACTTTTAACACATTTCCTTCATTGCTGCACTGTTATTCTAGACCCTGAGAGAGATACAGAGCACAACCAGGTCCAGTTCAGGGTTCAGCTCACTTTTGATTTAATCAACTCAGGAAATGGACGTAATCAGAAACACCCTCAGCTCAAGAAAGCTGTCAGTCTGATGAGAAATAATGGCCAACAACGATTCTGTCTTTGGCAGATTCATTAGATTTCTATCTTTATATTCATTTGATTGAAATCAAACCAAAGTCGTTCCAGCGTGGACTTCAACCAAAACTACCAGGCAGATGATATAGAGGTGAGGTCCACTCCACTTTCTCCCTCTAACCTCGCTGCTGCCCATTTAGCAGGATTTATGGGTAAGGAGCTGACATCTGGCAGACTCCCCCATTACCCCAGCAGTGTGTGAAAGCTAATACCCTCCTCAGTGTCTAAACCCAAAGACCCTTTAGCTGGGGGATAACCTGAGTCTCCGCAGTGTGTCTCTCCTGCCTCCCCTCAACCTCTGTGAGTGAAAGCCTAGACGTCCTTGGTGTCTAAACCCAGACACCCTCAGCTGGGAGATGACTGGCCTGAAACCTGCTCTCTCTCTCTCTCTCTCTCTCTCTCTCTCTCTCTCTCTCTCTCTCTCTCTCTCTCTCTTTTTGCCTCATTCTGTCTAATATCTTTCTTATCCTCCTCCTTCATTTTCCTCATTTACACTCACATACGTCCGCCCCACTTTCTCCTCGTTCTCCTTGCCCCCCGCTCTCTAGTCCCCCCCGCCCCCCTTCCCAACTCTCCCTGGGCTCTGTGGGTTTGCATATCGATCAGCCCGGTGGAGGTCAGAGCTGTCAGTAGGAGCTGTGTAATACTATCTGCTGCTGTCAACTCAGCACTGCAGATGCATGACTGACCTGTAAATGCATGCTGGGGAGCAAACACTTCTTAGAGTTTGTCATGTCCAGAGCCTCAAACTGAGCAACATTGGCTGCTTTGAATTACTTATATTCCATCCTGTTTAACAATAGCGACATTATGCTTTACTAGCTCAGGAACATTATCATTATTTATTAGTTTTCTTGTGCTTGATACACTTTGAATGGTCACTGAAAGAGCATTTATTGTTTTTATGAAGTGTACTAATGAGGTGAGAGCCATTATCCATAACGTATCTCCTTACATGGATCCATATGTGTCAAAACATAGAAGGTGATAGAGGAAATGATTGTGCAGAAGAGACAACTCAGCTTAAGAAAGATATCACAGTTTACACATTCAGAAACATTTTATTGAAACATTTCACTAATGTCGAACTTGCTTATATGCAATGTATGATCTTCAATATCACCTCAGCTCATATTCCTTTACCGAATTGACATTCAAGGCTTGTTGATGCTGGATGCACTTTTTCCCAATGAAGTACTTGGAAGCTCTTCAAGCATAAGAGAGCCCAAATAGTTAAAAGTCTGATCGGCAGAAGTCGAGGCATTTCATTTTCCTTGGAAAAGTGGCCCTACAGTGTGTTTAAGTGGGCTAAAGGGCAGAATCAGCGCTGTGATTACGGAGAGGAAACGATTGTGAAGGTAAAATGAGACGTTCTGTCCTGAGAGCTCTCTTTGTATGTTTTCATGGTCATTGAGGTTCATCACAGCTGTCAAGATTGCTTAGACCAGCCACCTCAATTATGCTTATTTCCAATGTGCGAGAGGGTAAAAGTGAGAAAAATATATGCTCATTTCCTCTTATTATGTATGTATACGGTATAACAATTTCAAAACAAACAGTCTTGATAGTAATGATCACAGCACAGAGTGTGCTAAACCGTTTCAGATTATGCATTCAATTCAAAGCTGCAAGATTTATTTATACTGCACACTTCTGCACTCTTGATCCAAAGCTGAAAATGTGATTTGAATCCATACAGTAGGGAAGGATGAATAATGAGTTCTTCTTATTCGTCAGACAGTGAGTTTCCTGATAGTGAAAATACTTCAACAATAATAAAGATTTTGCAACTTTTCATTTGGTTCTGTTTAAAGAAAGTATTTAGAGGCAGTTGAAGGAGCAGCATGGAAAAACTCCACCTTGCACACAGTAGAGGTCTGTTCTGTGTTAGTGCTGTTACCTTTTCTCTTTCTCAGAGGTTGTTCAGTAAAGCAACGTAGGAAATTAAACCTAAAAAAAAAAAAATCTTGATCAGTAGCCAAACCTTTCCTTGTATGTTTCATGGCACAATTGTGACTCTGTGGTGGGGCGATGGCAGCAGAGGAGGAGTGCAGCCTGTGATACCTGCACTATGATATGATGGGGCACTTGTGATGGCTCCATCTGTAAATGAGATGCACAGGGCCCAGGGTGGACGAGTGAGGGGTTCAAATCCCTGTGCTGTCCGGCTGATTGATGCAGACATCCTGTGCTATAGGCCTCTCTTCCTCTGCTGACCGGTGCAACTGTCACGTGTTTGCTTCAAACCTATAGAGAAAACTGAAACAACCCTTTAAATGATCGCATCTCTTTTTATTATATTAACATAATCCCGAAAAGCAGGAAAACGACTTTGCATTCATTGTAAATGACCTGTAAACACTTGAGTTGAAGTACATATGTATTTGTCCCCAGCATACTGTGAGAAATGACAGAATGGTGGCAGTGTCATTTTAATGAGAGAGGTTGAGATGATGTTTACTCAGTAATTCTACAATACAATATAAAAACAGAAAAGCATTTTTTTTTAAATGTACTAATCTGTCTACTTTGACGTCTAGAGGCCACAGCACTTGGAGCATTTTTATAGAAACCTCTGCAATTGTGGCTTATTTCTTTTGGCCAGACGCAGGGATCGGGTCAATTCCATTCAATGACAAATGTAAATAGAAACGGCAATTCATTTGCCAATAACAGCAATCATTCTCTGCTTTTTCCTTATAGGCTGGATGTCAGAGGGTTTTGAAGCCAAACTTTTTCCAATATTTGAATTTAAAGATATTCATTTATCAAAAGGAAAGACAACGGAAGATTTGTGTAGAAACAAAATGAAAATCTGGCAAGAGAGAGACTATTAATGCATCCCCTCCTCAGCAGCAAAGGAGCAGATTGTTTCAGTATCATTTGTTTGCTTCAAAGCTCAGCATATAGCTCTTTAGGGATCAATAACGTCAGTCCAGTTAACAAGCAGCTAATTTCAACTTCAAGGACTTTATTTATGTGGAAAACTCTGAATGAGTTGTATATTTAGGTCAGTGGCAAATATACCAAATGCTGTATATTGTTCCTATCATTGTAAATAGTTCTGATTTAAATCAGGACTGCAGTAAAACATTTATATGGGATTATTTTTTGGGTGGCTGGAAAGCAGGGCGGGTGGAAAGACAGCAAAGAAACGCACCGATACATCTGCAGTATCTCTACTTTGAACCTGTGTGTGTGTGAGAGGGAAAGAGCAATACAAAATGTCTACATGGCTTTATGAGTGAATGATGGAAAGTGCATATGTGTATAGCTGAGCATAAGTGTTGCATGTGGGTGTGTGTGTGTGTGCGAGAGAAGAGTGTATTCATGTTTATGTGACTTTATATTAAACAGCATATGTTCATATATACACATGAGGGTGTGGATGTGGACGTGTGTGTGTTTATTGCAGTGTGTATGACATGGGGAGAAGTTTTCTCAGTGTCCATGTACAGAATTAGAGACTCTCATGCGCACACACACAGACACACACACACACACACACACACACACACACACACACACACACACACACACACACACACACACACACACACACACACACACACACACACACACACACACACGGTCCCTATGTCTGGAAGTCATTGGCAGCGTCGAGCGGAGCAACAAATGAGCTAATTGTTCTGTAAATGATTTATCCTCTGGTGAGGCCTGTACAGCCAGTGTTTAATTCAGCTGCTGCTATTAGAAACACATTGACTTTGGGCTTTGATGGTGATGTTAAAGAAGCCTGGAAACCACTCTCTGTGAAACGCCCTCTCTGCTTACACACACTCACACCCTCACATATGGCACATACACACACACACGAGCGATCATAGAAACACACACACACACACACCCACACACACACACACACACAGGCCTCAAATATAGTCACACACAGAGATACAGACAGTTTTATCTCCGACAATAAACCGTCTGAGGCTTGAACCTCTGTGATTGCTCATTTAAGGGTTGCTGGATCAAAACTCTGCTTTCAACGCCTTCGAAACTAATGGCCTGCAGGAAGTTGGGGAATCAGAAGTGGAGGAGGTAGAGACAGGGCGAGTGAGAGAGAGTGAGAGAGACTCAGTGGGATAATCAGCTTGGCTATTTATCCTCCGGTTTGGACAGTTGGTTTTCGACTGTGCTGAAACGACACTTTGGTTCTTTATAAAGATCAAATGAACCGTGCACCTAAGAGAGCTTTACTGCGTGGATTGGACACTAATGACTGTGGTTTTACACTCATTTGGTTATTAGTCTGTTTTTACTGGAAAAAAGCATTACGTCACTTGGGTGCGTAAAGTAGAGGTCATAGACAAAAACTAAATTACCGTCATTTACTGATAATATTGCTGCTGACTAGACGTTAAAGGTTCATGCGTCATTTTTGAGACATGAAAGGAACCCAAAGCTTCTTCAGTTTGGTCCTCATTTCAGACTATGCTAATGAGATGCGTTGACGTTTACTAATAATTTGTGCGCAATATTTCAAATATATTCATGCCCACGTTTGCGCTGCATGCATGTGTGTGTGTGTGTCTGTGTGTGACTGTGCGCCTGCATGCGTGGACCTGTCTGTAAGCCCGCAGCACAGATGGAAGCAGTTAAACTCTAATTTAACACCAGCAGAAGAAGTCGGGTCAGATAACTAACAAAATCTATTAGCAAAACTATCATTCTGTTGTCGTTTAGTCATTAGGGGAAAGGGCGGATCAAATTAAAAACAAAACGACACCAAACTGGGCTGCGAGAGAGGCTAATCTAAAAGAGATCTACAACACAGGAACAGCAAACCGGCGAGGAAGAAGCTTGAATAACGCAGTTTCTTAAAGCACTGAAACTAATGACATATTGGCTACTGCAGAGTCCACATGTCAGCACTGATGATTAAGTGCTGGTTAGAGTGTGATGTAGCAGAATGACATCATCAGACTGGTGATAATGAATTGTGGGGATACTTAAACGTTGACAATTGCATCTGAGTCAGACATCAATCACGTATTAAGCCTTAAAGATGCTTATTGGCTTCTTTGGTGAGTTAATATGCTTCATTTAAATCTCTACATAAGTCCGATGTGTTACTTATTGTCTCGTTTGAATCTATATTCGACGATCATTGCTGCAGACTTTCCTGCTCTCATGAATAATCATCTGTCCTGCACACTTGGGAATGCACATTTTCATATATTCACTCCATAAAATCATCTGTAAGCTTAAGGAATATTGCCAGTTTTCATTTCATGCTCGAATACCAATCTCCTTATATGATTGTCGGGCCAGTACCCAAGTGGAATTATTTTTTCCAACCAGTCATTCCTCTCTTCACGCAGCCAGAAACTAAATTAGATGTTTGTATTTGACAGAACGGCTTAACGCAGGAAAAGAGAGTGTGCATGGAAAATCCAGTTATAGGTATAGGAGCAGCCCGGCTTGAATTTAGGAAAAACACAGTTGATAATACGCGGTGGAGAGAGTGTTTACTATCTTCATATTAAAGCTAAGACAGACCCCCTTTCAGCTTAATAAAACAATAATATTGTTCCAGCGTGGAAATATCATTACTTCGTATCTAACGTAAACATCATCATATTAGTGTCGGACAAATCACACCCTGGAGAATAGAGTGGTATGTCTGCGTGTGTGTGTGGATGTTTGTGTGTGTGGGTGTGTTTGGAGAGCGAGAGAGAGGGTGAGAGAAAGAGAGAGCAGAGTTGTCGACCGACCATACGCTATTAGTGTTGGGGGGGCGATTGTTTTGACTACCAGGCCTGGCTCAAAGCTCAAAGCCCCCTCCTCCTGTTTTGACTAAACCAGTGAGACTCCAGCTGAACCGCCCTCACCAAAGCTCCGTCCACAGCTGCACAGTTTCCTAACCCAGCAATCGCTCAGGACGCAAGCTGAGGTGCAGCGTTATTCCTATAGTGGATTCCCACAGGTCAGGAACAGGAGAATTTAATTTAGCTCATTGTGACCCACTGTGAGGTCAAGTAACTTCTTCTTCTTTTATCTACCTTTGTTGAACACACTTATTGTAAGTCGCTTTGGATAAAAGCGTCTGCTAAATGACCGTAATGTAATGTAATGTAATGTAACTGAGTTTGGTTTGTGGGTAAATAGAAGCATATAGTAGAAATTGCTTCTATTTGCACACTTTGTCATTCTAGTTTACCAAAAAGGATTTCTGTTCACTGTCTTGTAGAGCTTTCTGACCTTTTTAGTTTCATTGCCTCACTTTTACTGATGCTTTTAATGATTACCTTAAATTAAAAACCCTTACGCATCCTCTTACGCATCCAAAACCATAACATCCACAATTCATGTCTTACATCTCTGGAGATTTGACTTAATGAATTGAAATTGACTCGAAATACCTCAGTGTGAAACCACATTTAACTGTTCATTCATGGAAATAAGACAGTGGAAGCAGAAAGAAAGGATTCGTCACAAAGATCCGGTTTCAAACATATTTAGACTCGTACTTGCACTGAAACTAAAATGAGTGTTTACATTAACCTGCAAATGTATCCAACAAAAATAATGATGTTGTTGAATGTCCAGCCAATAGGAATCCAATAATTCCCCTGCACACCCAGTCCAGCTGGAACGAGACGCAATTCTCAATAATAATCGTCTCTCTGTCTCCTTGCACTCACCTCCGTAAGTAGGAAGACGGCTTCCTGTCCAACTCCGGTGATCTCACTCTCATTACTGCTTGATACCCCTCCAAACACCTACCCACCTTTGTTGATGTCAGTCGAAGACATTTTTCCAAACACCTACACCTTGTGAGTAGTCGGAGAGGAAATGTGTAACAGGTGTGCAACTGATGAGAAGAAGAGGGAGGGGGAGGGGGGGGAGCACAGCGATACGAGAAGGGAGAGAAAAGTCAAGAGAGGACGGGAATGGAAAGGACTTCTTGGTCCAAGTGAAGATAAAGCTTTCGCAATCACGGGAGTCCGAAAAATTTTAGTTTTTAGTTTAACTTTAATTTCCATAAAGGGAATAAAGACAAGAAATACACAACAACATGTACAACTGAATTAGAAGTAAAAGCTTGATGCTAGTTGTCAGTTCTGGGTTTATTTTTGGCACCTGAGGCCTGAAACATAATTACCAAAGCAGAGATGAGTGAGGGACTTCTTCTTCACGTGTTACATACCTTTTTTAATGCTCTGTTTGATAGCGTGATAAAAAATCCCACGACTGCTGCTTAAGTGGTAGATGGTCGGCGAACCGAGCAGAGCGGAGCAGAGGTGAGCTAAGGAGGGAAAATGTGATGTTATTTTCCTGGCCAGATAGAGAAAGTTCCCTCACCAGCCAGGAAATACAGACTGCACCGCTGCGATACACAGATAAACCAGCTGAATATCACACAGGACAGCTGAGAGTGACGCTGTTCAGAGAGTTACGCAACCACACAAATGCTCAACCCTGTTTGAGGACAATGTACAGCATGTTTGTGTTTGATTGTGGAATCAAATCCTCTGTTCTTCAGCTTGATCAGTGTTGCAATGGTGGACTTCAGTATTGAATCATTGGTGTTCCTCTGTTTCTCTCTTGCAGAACAAAGACAGAGACAGGAAGACGGCCATCAGAAGCTAACAATGAGGACGCCACATGGAGAGGATGCTCGTCCAATTCCCAGGACTGTGACAGCGCTTTCAGTGATTTTTCAGTGACTTTAGTAGAGCATCTTGAAGACTTCCGTTGCTGTTGACTGTTGAAGACTTTTAACACTTGTGATACTTTTTCAAAGACTTCCCAACGACTCCTATAGCACTTCCCAGGACTTTTTCAAGGAACTTTACAATGCATTTAACAACAACCTTTAACTAAAAAAAAAAGTGATTATAAAGGCCTTTCACCTGCTTATCACGAACATGAAGAACATTTTAACACTTATAAGGGACTTTTTACTGTATTTGTTCAAAGACTGGTTGACTCAGACTATGAGTCGAAAGGGTTTATGGCACATGATTGAAACAAACACACAAACCCTTAAGAAAAAAAGACAAATTTGTATTCATCAAAAGCTGTGTGTTATTGTGTAAACTGAAATATAAATGTATATTTATGTGATATAACATTATATAATGAAACTATGTTATTTAACGGGCATATCACATTCTGGACAAATATTGTGGATCACTTCGGTACGAATCATTGACTGTTAACACAATTGATGTCATTTCTTGGGACAAAGACATGCTGGAACATCAGTGGTATTGGTTTTTCTAATAAGCATTATAAATAATGCCTCTTAATGCTGGAAAATAACTCAAGTAGACCAATAAGTGTTTGTATATCTGGAAGTACATTTCATTAAAACGTTGGTGGTATTCAACAGATTGTATTGTGAACCGCATCCTAATCCTTTGGCTCCAGTTCCAAACAATAAACATTCTAGAACGTTCCCATTGTGAAACAAAAGCAGAAGTGAACTGAGATACTTTGATATAAAACGGCAACACTTTTTCATTCAGGCATCTATAGAAAATGGATCATTGTAAACGCTTCAGATGAATTCCTTTCTGTTCACTACAGAGCAGTGAGCAGTAAGTGGAATTTCACAGTGGCTACACCTGCACCTTACATCAGTTTAAATAACTCACCCCAACTCATCTTCACTGATCTGTCTCTCTCTCTCTCTCTCTCTCGCTCACACACACACACACACACACACACACACACACACACACACACACACACACACACACACACACACACTCCTGCCTTCCACTTTTATTATCTCTGTTGGGGCACCCATCTGTACACAGTGCCTTTGTGCTGACCAGAGATCAGACGGAGGAGGGAGTGGGAGACGGGGGGAGAGGTGGACAGGAGGGATTTGAAGGAGCAGAGGAAAGGCGAGCAGAAGAAGAGAGAGAAAGAGAAAAAATGAATTGAATCTGCAGGTATGGCTACTTGGACATCTGCCTGTGTCCCCTTGCTGTCCTCTTCTTTACCTTTCCACATGC
This sequence comes from Genypterus blacodes, assembly GCF_046128005.1. Classification (NCBI taxonomy): domain Eukaryota; kingdom Metazoa; phylum Chordata; class Actinopteri; order Ophidiiformes; family Ophidiidae; genus Genypterus; species Genypterus blacodes. The sequence continues at coordinate 3,064,784 of NW_027466864.1, read as the reverse complement.
TCTTTCTCTCATCTCCTCCTCTCCTCCTCTGCTCTTCCTCTCTTTTCCCTGGAGTGCCACTGGCCAGAGTCTGGCTTGTGATGGCTTTCCAGCCTGTTTAACCACATACCATCTATCTATCTATCTATCTATCTATCTATCTATCTATCTATCTATCTATCTATCTATCTATCTATCTATCTACAGTATATACTGTATCTATCATGCTACTTAATATTTTCCTTCTTTCTCCTCTTTGTTTTCCTATCTATTCTTTCCACTGTCTCGCTCTTTCAGCATCTCTCAATCCCAATTTTCTGTTTCCACTGACACATCTGTCCAGAGCCTTTATGGAAAACGATCAGGGCATTAGAGATGTGGAATGTTGCCCTGCTTTTTTTTAATAATATATTTTCTCATTTTTGATCATAGATGGTTTCTCTCTCCCGCTGCCCATCATATAATACATATACTTTACCATAACTGTGGTATTCAACACAGCACATTTGGATAGAGTTAGATGAATTGGTTCTATGTAACAAGCATGCAAGTAAACACATGACAAGTAGCAATTGCCTGGAAATGTTTCCTGAAATAGGCGATATGATCCTACGCTCCTTATCTCATATTACTCATACTTATTAGAGTTCTGAGGACTTAAATGGTTTCAGAAAGTCTATAACTCTCTAAACCCAGACTATGGTGTTCTCCTGGAGCATTTTAAAACCACATAACAGCACCATTTCTCAAGCTATTTTCCACCATTAAGTGCAACGCAAATGAGCCGTTGTTTTAATGGAGGTTGAACCATGTGCTGGTCCAAGAAGCCAGATAGTTAGAAAAGCACTAGTTTGGTGTATCCAAATCATTTTGAACAACACTAACAAGCTGTTTCTGAAACCGAGGTGCCAATTAAGAAGCTTTTTCCTACAATGTGACAAGTGGCTGGTGGAGAAAAACAACTGACAAAAAATTGAAGGGTCGCTTGATCGTGGTGCCAAGACACAGATTTAAGTGGAAGGGGCACTGAAAAAACAAAGCTGATTTATTGCGTGCATAATCTCTCAAATAACCCCAAACTATAAACAGTCCCAAATACTTAAGAGTTAATGCGTGTTTAAATGATGTCATAAACTCAGAAAAGTGATGAAGAAGCAAATGATGATACAGAAAGTTGAGTTTTAAAGGTGATAGAGTGCTGTGGGAAGTCTATCACAAACAGAATTGCGGCCAAATAATGAACTAAACCGTGGTTATAAAACCCCTCCTGCAGAATCAGTTATACCAATGACAAAACATACAGTTCTGCTGTATTATGCTTCAAATGCCCTTTTAGCACCGGAGCTCAATTTTCCTCCCACATAGAAACAAAAGACCAAATCTCAATGCACTCTTAAGTGGTCCCTTTTGCTTGCCGGTTCCTGACACAAACATTCGTAGAGCGCCGTATGTGTTGTTTAAACCATCTTAGTTCTCCTATAAGTCAATGAGACATAGATAATCTTACTGCTGAGGCTTTTGTAAGGGGAAGCAATAGCTCTGAAAAAGCTCTGTGTGTCTACTGTGTCCTAATGACTTCTGGTCCAGTTAGTCTGAGAGTCTGATCTCTCTAGCAGGCCGTCTGCCTCTGCAGCAGAGAGGGGAAAAAGGAACTGGTTACTCCCACACAGACCAGATCAGGTTCCCCTACGCCTACACACACTCTCGCACACACACACACACACATACAGATGACCATATACACACTCGTACGCCAATGAACTTACATATGCGCAAATCGATGGCTGTATGCATGCAGCCACACACTCTCACACACACGCTAAGCAGCGGGATCTGTGATATAGCTTAGCTGTCTAATGATCCCTGTATTTTACATTGATGAAAACAGATCAGCTGAGGGGCAGACTGGCGTGCGGCATGGAGTGGGCGGTTTTGGACCAAGGTGAACCGGAGGTTTGACGATCCGCTGGCTCTCATCATGGTTATAATAGCCGTTGAGACAGAAGCCTTCATGGAAATCTAGCATGTGGCTTCTGATAACGGAAGTCATAAAATGGTAACGTTAACAAAGAAGCACACAAGCAGCTTTTAGTCTGGCACTAGAAGAGGGGGCAGCAGTACTAGAAGGGTTGGTACAAGATACATGACCAGGGTGAAACCTAGGACTAGAGAAGGTAAACAACATCTTGGTACTTATTTAAATCAATATAATCTGTATAAAATGACGTAGTTTTCGGACAGAAGAATGGATGGATGGGTGGATGGATGGGTGGGTGGGTGGATGAATGGATGGATGGATGGATGGATGGATGGATGGATGGATGGATGGATGGACAGTTGGATGGATTTTAAATGGTGATTTTCCAAGCGCAGGAAGTGATCTCCTCCCACTCTGTCTTGTCTACCCGTGTCAGACAATCCCCGCGACTCAGGCCCTAAAACGAGGCCGACTTCCTTTCCTGCTGGGGACTATAAGTTCTGGCCCAGACTCCCATGATATTGACTGAAGTAAAGGAAAATGAGCAGGAAGCTTAAATCTCAAATCATATTAGTTTTTAACCACCATAGTGTTTAAATAAGTGGGACCAGACAGGCTCTTGGACTTACTCTGCCTCATAAGAATGCACGAGTCACTTTTACATTTTTTTCAGTTGCCATAAAATGAGAATCAGTGAAGGAGACAGGAGCACTTCCTGTTTTTTCCAAGCCATCCATGTTTTTGCGTTTAGATGGTACCCAGCTGAATAAGGTCTATTAATTAAAGATGGATAGGTAGCACCGCTTTTCCTGAGGCACGACCTCCTGTTGACATTGGACTAGAATTTTCCTCTTGTGTCCTCTCCTGCTCTGTAGGCCTGTTGGCCAACTTCCTCCCCCCACTTGAACTGTCTCAATAAAACAAAAAGAACAAAGATATAAAATGTGGAGGAAAGAGCGAAATGCGCCTTTAGGAACATTAGTCTTTCTAACCCAACTGGGATTAGAGCTACACACGCATGCACACATACACACACACATACACACACTCACACGGCAGGAGGCTAACTGCTCCAAGTGGGAGCTGTGCTGCTGAGGGCCGGATGAAAGGAAACACTAAAACTACAACGAGGGAAAGACAGGTGGCCAGTTTGGCAGCTCTACACACTCATACACACACTGTGATACACACAAACACACACACAAACTCGTGGACAACAACTACTTCCTCCTTGAACCCCCTGTTGAGCACACCTGTGAAAGTGCCAAATCCTGGACTGTACCTCTTTCACTCATGTTGTTTGGTCTCTTCCTATCTCCTTTTTATCTGTCTCCCCTCACTCCCTCACCACCACCCCCCTCACCCCCCTCTCCCTCTCCCTGATGGCCCCTCTGTGTAAACATTCCTGGGGTTAGCTAGCAGCCTGGCTCACCTTTAATTGGTTGTTAAAAAGACATTTCCTTCTGATGAGGATACCACCAAGGAAGCCCCTATGATTGTATTGATACGTGTGTACATGTGTGACACGTGTGTTTCCTCTTATGTAAACACTGTTAACGCCTACAGAAGAACCACTGAGAGATAAACCTCAATATGTTGTTGTATAAAATGTGTATGTTAAACATTAGTAGCAAATGCTGTCCCTTAGCGTATAAAGCTCACATCATATGAACGTCTATGAACTTCTTTCCACCATAGTAAAATACTGCAGTGGGGAGAAATTGTCTGGAAAGCTCCGGAAGCGTTGTAAATCTCAGCAGCATCGCAGGAAGCTTTGTGGTTCAGACGGAGCGCAAACTTGAAAACAGGCAGATTTATTTGGATTGCATTTGCAAAGCAGAACCTGTTGTCATCTGCATAGCTGTGGAGTTCTACACAATGTTTATGTCTCTAAAGCCAATCCTCTTATCACTACATCCCCTCTATTCTTCCCTCCTTTTGAAAGCTTATATCATTAATAGCTTCATTACATCATTCGGCAACTCAGCAAAGGGAAAGGTTTGTTTTTTTTTATTATGGAAAAGCTTGAAAACAGGTCTTTGTGAGTATGTAGATAGAAGTGACGATATGTTTGTGTCCTTTTCCACATTCCTCCTACAACTTTGCTGTTAATGTTCACTGTAAACTCTAAATCTAACCCAGCAGCAAGGTGCATTTCACTCCTTCACCAATAATACAAAGTGAAAATATAAGAGCGAACAATGAAGACAAATGGACCAACAGTCAGACAGAAGATGTATTTACTTTCCATTGAGACCAGCTGTTGATTTACACTTTTCTGTCTCTAACATAAATGAACACAAATGTATTTCTCATCTTGCAACTCCCAGGAACCTGTGAGGAAGACAATTTCCATTTAATTCTCTCCACATCCCGTATGTGTTGTGGTGACTGAAACTGAACACCAGCCAATTTCACTGATTAGTTCCTCCTTCTCAACTGAAGGCTGGAAAATGAAAACCTGCACACTTTTCAGCTCTACATGACTGTTCACTACTTATCCACATAATTATAACGTCATACTTTATCACCTCTGTAAGCCTGCAAGGAAATGACTGCATCTTTCTGCCCCCTCCTCCAGGTAGGTCAGAGTTCATTCTGGGATTAAGAACAGCAGGCTTTCACTGAGCTTCACTGCTGTAGAATCCACACTGCAGTTTTTCAGTGATAGTAGCTTGAGAGTGACACGGGATCCCTTATGTTACCTTTGCAAAAATAATTAGAAAACAGGAGCTACAGTGCTGGTAAATCTGTTTTCAATCTGTTACAAATTGTAGTTTTAAGTAAACAATCTGGTGAGCCAAAGTGGGAAGTTAATGAGATGAGAGAGATTATCATAAGAAAACAGTGGAGATCAGCAGCCACACACTGCAGCAAACCACATTGTATGCCACTGAGAAATTAAAGAATTATCTTAATTCTCTATGTGGATTATGTCATATGCCGCTGTGCTGTTACTATGGTTACACATGTGTATTCTGCACGGGGTCCCATATGTTCAGAATTGCTAAGAAAACTAAAGGGCACCAATCATGTGCCTGAGCCAAAGCAGAGCCAGGCCCAGCGCGGGTACAGCAGCCACACACACATGCACACAGGCACGCACACACACGCACGCACACACACACACACACACACACACACACACAGTTAAAACTCCATCAACAATATTTCCAAACAAAGCAATTCTACTTCAGACACTGGGAGAAAATAAATTAAGCTTCAAGAAGGAGAGGATATGATAAAACACTAAAAGGAGGTTTTGACATAGCAGCTCTGTGTTGTGGGGATGGAAAACAGAGCCAGACACTAACCAAGCACAGCCTCAGTGACCACCAGCTGACAATCAAAGGAGGACTTGTGAAATCTTAGCAACCAAAAGAAAACAGACGCTGTGGTGACTGTTGAGCAGGTGAGGGTGAGACCCAGCACTTCCTCCATTCCTGCATTAAGCTGTCAAGCAACTCAGAGGAACCATACGTGTCCAACACACACTTTATTCATTTGAGTTGGGCTGCTTCAAATGAGACAATGAGACACACCCCAGCTCAAGACATACACATACATGAGCTCACACTTACACGCACACACACACACACCAGGCTACAGCAAGTGTTTCATCCTTTTATAGGCTCTGCGAATCAGGAGGCTCTTTAGGTTTTATTGGCCTCTAAGCAGGCGTATACAGATCCAACGATGAACACGTGCTGCCCTCCCCAGAGTGTGAACCCCAAACGCACAATTATTAGTCACACTACAAGGCTGGTTAGTGAAGTACAAAAAATGAAAAAGAAGAAGGCTGCCTTAGTCTGGTTTCCTGTACAATTTAAATTCAACGTTGCATGATAGTACGTTTGAGGGAAAACTGGGAACTCATGACTTGGGACCATAATGAGCACCAACACAGGTACAATCAAGGACGATTGATTCAATTCAACTTGATATAGCGCCAAATGGCAACAAATCTCTCAAGAGCATTTCAATGGGAAGAAACCTAAGGCAGGGCCCTAAGTGGGCGGCCATCTGCCTTGGGTTGAGAGAGAGAGAGATAGAGAGGAGGAGGAGAGAGGAGCTCAGTGTATCATCAGGCAGGGGAGCAAGCATGCGGGTATACATACTGGGGAGGGAGGGGATGATGGTCAGGTGTGTAAAGCTGGAGAGTGATGATTGGGTCACTGAGAGTCATGTGACAGCAGGAGTGAAAAACATGAACAACGGGGCGATCACACCCACAAACACAGAGAAATGAGTGACTAGCAGGTAGAAGAGGCCGTATTGACAAAAACAATCCTTCCCTCAACTATAGATAGACTAGCACGAGACACAGAGATGGTAAGAAAGAGAGAATTAGAGGAGCAGCCAAGCCTTCAGTCAGTAGCAGCCTGCCAGAGCGTTGCTTTGCCTCGCCAGGTCCCTGCGCTCTCTGCTCTGTCCTGTCCAATAAGACCCCTGGTTTAATGCTGGAAAATTCCCTCCAAGCTGTCAATCATCCCCTTTAATAAAAACAAAGTATAACATTGCGGTCTCACTCGCTCTCCGTTCCCCCTAGAGAATTAGAATGCGAGGTTTTGTCTGCGGAACTGTGAAAATCTCCTCTGCTTTTATTAGCAAAGCCCTGGTTCGACCGAAACGCTGGAAAAATCGGGCCACTCTCCGCTCTGCGTCTCCCATCTGGACTGCATTAAAGCCAACCACCTGGACCCAAACCAAACCTGAAATGAAACTGGGGGTATTACAGAAAATAACTCCAGGATCTTACTGCACACATACACACACACACACACACACACACACACACACACACACACACACACACATATATATATATCTGTTATTCGCTCACACACACACATTTACGTGCGTGTATGCAGCCTGCCGTTTCTCTCGCTTTCTATTTCGTGCTTAATCAGATTTCCTTTAGGAAAAATAGACTTAACCCACATGATGGGATCTGATTTGACTGGCTGACTCAGTGGTTGGATAATTTTTTTTTTTGATGATTTGGTTAACTGACTGGCTGATTTGGCTTGTTAGGTGCTGACAAGTTGGCTAACAGGCTGGCTCACTGAATGGAGAATTGATGAGTGATATTTAACTGACTGACTGAGTGGCAGAATCCTCTTATGTGTGAAATTTGACTTGTTGTTAAGAAAAAAAAAAATCCTTCAACTTAAGCGTGTGTCCCTAAGTGGACTCTGTCTTGGTCAGCAGCCATCTTTAGATCTTTATAAATCACCCCAGCATGCTACTCATCACAGGATATCAATCCTTACCTGCACTCTGCTCCCAAAGCAGAGAAATGGCTTTCAGATGCTTATCACGTCTCTCTTACAGACAAACTCCACCCAAAAACATTTGCCTGCTGTATATTCAGGTGGGTGCTGTTAAAACTTTGGTTCCTTGCTGATGGAGATCAGTGGCTGTAGTCAGTCAGCGCCAAAACACTCACGTAACCCTCTGAAGCACGCTGTACTGTAGCTATGCTCACTATGATCCAATGGTAAACTAGACACTTCCATCTAAATCCTCACAAGTCACTTATGCACTCGTCAAAACAAGGTATGTGCTATCCAGACAGAAGCTTTATTATGGTAAATATATGATTGTAGCCACACTGTATAAACAGAAAGAGGAGAGGTGGATGCTGCATGAGAAGCTGCTTTTGATATTTGGATATTTCTGTAATGTTACAAACGATGCCACACTTTGACTCCAGCTGCTGTTGTTGATCAGAAAACCTTTTACAGCCACAATCAAGAGCTACAGTAGGTGTTTAACATAAGACACACATTATGCATATTATAGCATACCAGGGGTGGGTGGATTTTCATGAATGAATTATGTGAGACAAAAATGAGAAGCCTCATATCAGCTAATGCTGCAATCCTGAGGATGTTGAGCTGCTTAATATATTTCCAATATCATCAAGTTTGAAATTCTTGCTCAATACAGTTTAATACAGATTTATATTTAATTTTGTTGCAAGCAAGTGGGTCACAATGCGTCATTGATAACATTCATCTGATGCTAAGAAGCACAAAGTGTTGCTGTTTGTGTGCTGCTCTAGGTAGAAGTGGGATGTTTCTCTACCTGCAGCAGGTGCGTATCCTCTCTACTGTGGTTCTAGGACAGATGACCTCTCTCTCTCTCTCTCTCTCTCTCTCTCTCTCTCTCTCTCTCTCTCTCTCTCTCTCTCTCTCTCAACCCCTCTATCCTGACAACAGTGGTGAGTAACTTGGCCAAACATCTGTAAGTACGAGTCTGTTTCTGACAACATAACATCCTCTTCTCTCCTGACAGGTACGACCTCTGGAGCTGTAAAACAAGTATGCAAATATGCTGTATCATTTTAATTCCCCTCCAAAACTATATAAAGATAGATCTAAATCACAGAACTGAGATGAAGGGTGGACACTTGACAAAGCAGTGTGGGATAGGTTCAGCGACTTAGTGCCAGACTTCCACATGTGCACTTACACACACAATCAGACACACACACATGCACAGCTAGCTGGTTGTATTCCAAAACCACTCGTAGCCTCCTTAAATCACCAAGGTAAAGTGTTAGTAGAGGCAGAACAAAATGAAATGAAAATAAACATGGCAGAGCAACGTTTACAGCCCAGAACCCGGTATCACTCCCCTCGGTGGAAAACACACCATAAATTACAGCAGATCATTTTGTGGAATTTTGGAGGAAAAAAAATTGTTCCCCTCTCTGACAAAAAAAAACTGGGCAGTTGATTTATATCAACATTAATTGTGCGTGCATGTGAGGGTCTGCGCTGTGCGTTTGGGTGGTTTGTGAGTGCGCCTGCTGGGCGTGCTGGGCTGCATGCATTTGTTTGTCAGATTTGTCTATGCGTGTTCATGAGTCTCTCTGTGTGTGTGCATAGTGGAGAGCGACAATGCTGCGGTTTCTGACCATATGATCCTGCACATTTCTTGAGCACTATAGGCAGCTGGACAGCTTCCACCGCTCATAACAACAACAATATGTTCCATATGAATCTCACTCTTCACCCTTGTCACGGTTTGGCTTCAGCTGCAACTCCAGTTACATAGATTTGTAAAATATATAATCTTTGACTGGTACTGGTCTTGAGCCAATAAAGAGGGGACAAGACATCATCATCATTGTCAGGGCAGCATGCTGTTTATGGTTGCAGCACAGATGAAAACCTCTTTGTCTTCAGATATGGAACAAGACAACAAAAGCAGAACACGGCGTACAGGGATTGAACTCCTTCATTTAGATTTAAGATACTTTACAGTACAGTTAGAGCGCTGGTGTCAGATTTCATAAAAAAAATGATGCAGCTTTGTAACGCTGAACCAAGGAAAAAGTGTTTTAATGTGCAAACACAGCAGTTTCATAGTTGATGCACTACAATCTGTATGGAATTTACTCTTCACCCCATGATTGTTCAGGTAACCCAAACCCTCCCTGTGTAGTGTGTGGAGACTGGCAGTATTCTTGTTGCTGTACTGTTTGTGTGTACAGAGGTAGCCATCACTGAAAGTCTTTATTTTCCATTATCTCCACCGTGAACAGTTGTTTTCAATTATTCAGCAAAAAAATACACTCAAACTGTCAAAAAAAACAGGCTCCAAGACAAAGACTTGAATGTGTGAGCAACAGACCTTACCTGAAACTAATCTGCACAAATGAATTTAAAGGTTCTCAATCTGAAAGTGACCCGAGGAAGGTCAGGGCAATTGTATTTGTTGCCTGAAATCTGCTGGAATACAAAACAACATGGCGCAGTATAAAGCAGACGCATCAACACTTCAGCCAAAATACACAGTACTTCTCATTTATTGCTCCTACAAGAGGCACAACTTTGCACAATCTTATTTCAACTAAATTCCTCAAGCTCCATTGTTTTGGATGGGAACCACGAGCAAATAGAAGCTCTTTGCTTTGGCTGTGTGTTTGAGGTCAATATCATGTTAACCTGCATGATTCCTCATTTTGCTTCTCAACTCATTTTGTCCTTTCAAAAGTTCCAGGCCTGGACAGTGCACACATAATGATGCTGCTGCCACTGTGTGTTACCTTAAGCATGTTGTTATGGAGACCACAAGCATTGACACTGATAGTTCTTGCCTTAACGACCGCACAGATTTCTTCACGCGCAAAAAAACCCAGAAAGAGAAAGCAGCACTGCAGCTTGGAAGGTCGATCTCTCTAGTTCTCTTTGGATATTTCACCATTTCTATCTATCAAGCATCGTTGTTTAATTTGAAATGTTGTACACCGAAGGCCTCATTTTGAATAGATTAGATATGATGCTGTATGTTTTCACTTTTTTCTTGACTGATGAGCTAATCCATAACAGTATACATGCAATTTCAATAGGTTCAAGCAAGGAATGTGCACGTATATTTCACACCTTGCGTTTGATATCCTATTCTGGCTCAAGAAATGGAATCTTTAATATAAAAACATTCATGTAAATATGTGCTACTGCTTGTATACTTTATTCATGAGAGATAAACTCGTTTTCATTGCTTTTGGCACTAGGAAATCAGAATGTTTGACCTCTATTGTAGACATATTGTATGTGTTGGTAACAAGATACACTTTCCGATAGAAGAGAACGGCAAACCATTTTATACGATGCAAACCAAAAATTATCATTTTAAAAATCATAATGGCAAAATAAATGCAAACACAAGTCAGATTGTGTGCATAATCTCCAGATGACCTGTATCATATTGTATAAAAGTTTAAAAGTCTGTGCCACAGTTTCTCCCAGAGTTTATTTGTGCAAAAAGCTTGCAGCCTGCTTAGCGAATCAGAATCTTATATACAACTGAATTACTATGGGCATCTCAGCCCAATGTTTCTTTTAATACGAACAGGACTGTGCACTGGCAGTGGCTCAGATGGGAAAATGTGCATCAGTCACAGGCATGTGGCTGGAAAATTATCATACAGGACGGTGCTGTACATTCTAAGCTGCAGCGGTTAGACTGGTCTTCTTTCAGGATGGCTTCGGTTGTGTACCGGCTATCCTATTTGTTCCATAGTGTTATTGTGAAAGGCATGAGGCCCTATAGTGGATGGGCACGGCGGCAGGTGAAGGTGCCTGAAGAGAGGTTACATTTCCAGATATCAGACTCCAATTACCTGGCTTCCAGCATTTGGCTCTTCAGCCAATACACATTCCTGCACAATTGTGTATGAGATTAAGTTGTCATGGACACACATTGAAGGGATTAATTTGGTGGAGTTGCTCTGCCAGTGGGTAACAAAAGATTTGTTGACTGGAGATTATGAAGGTCAGCATTTCAGATTTAGAGGAAAGTTAGAATAAATGTGTTGCAGCTGTTGAGAACCGAAAAACGCATTTATGCAGAAGTGGGACCAAGTCATTGATGCAAGTCAAAAGTAAGTCCTTAATCATGAAGCACATCATTGCAGGGAAGTCACAAGTCAAGATGGAGTCCAGTCACAAGTCTTAAACTTTGAGTTTTGAACCCTTAACAAGACGTGTGCTCTATCTATTAATAACTCAGCAGACTCAGACTCTAAGAAATATATGAAGGTTTATAAGTTGATGAAGTGATCTTGTGTCAAAAAAGTACGATTGCATGGTGTTATTGGGTGCTGGGCTTGTTTGTGGGCGTGGTTAAACTGTCGCATTTGAAACTCCAAAATGTGTCAGCAAACACAAATCTGTGTCAAATAGTCGATGTATAAGAGGGACTTAGCTGCCATTTCCATGCCATCATGCCACCACATGCTGCTTATACTCCAACTCTGAATGTCCATGAGGTGTTCTTCTTTCTTTTCAAGCAGAGTTGCTGCTCTCTGGGGACTCACCCTGTGTGCCCTGACCTCCACACTGACCACAAAACGCTGCTGTGACCGCCTCAGTTAACTGCTCATGGAAGTGGCTACACTCCCATGGCACCCAAATTCCACAGGGCGTATCCTGCACTTCCAGCTCACTGCTGCTACTTTGGTATATCTAAACATCTTTCAGCTCACTGCTGCTACTTTGGTATATCTAAACATCTTTCTTACATATGCATCATCTGCTATATGTTCCCTTAGCAAAGTGAGCTTTGCAAAGTAAACAGACTGCTGAGGATTGGACAGGAACAGCAGGTCAGGGCTTTGGCTGCTGCCGACTTCCTCTGGTGGGATTGCAATTGAGCGGCCGGTTAGCTCAGATGGTTAGAGCGTGGAGCTAATACCGCCAAGGTCACGGTTTTGAACCGCCATCCCATTGTGTTTTTCACAAGTAAATTCTATAGTTGACAACACCTGTACCATCTCAGGAAATTCAGGACATCAGCGACCTTCCTGAATCATTCAAGTCAACAGTCACAAAGAGCAACAGGAACAGGAGCAACAGGAAACACCACATGGTTTGGAAAACAGCACGGTACAGATCCAGCTCAGCGCAGAACTGATAGCATGAGGCGGTTGTGAATGGCAATGGTTGAACTGAGACCTTTCAAGAAACACATTTCTATTTTTGAACAGGTTCAGTATGTGTGTATGTGCATGAAACTTTATCCAGTGACCATCCTTTTGATTTCATCTGAGAATTCGAGAAAATTACAGACCTTCCTTATTTTGTGCTATCTTGTAATCGCACCCTTATGAATAAGTGTTTAGTCTAAAATAAATATTCAGATAAACGGTTCCTGTATCCAATTCTATTTTAAACAAAAACATAACGACCGTTAAATTCACCACTTCAGTTCGCGGCTGACTCTTCTCTTGACAGCATATTTTCTGTCTCATCCCTTATGTCTCCAGTTCCAGTGTCCAAATTGGACAGCTGAGGTCTCTTGTAGCCATTAAGATGCAAAAACGGCAGAAAATTTGCCTTTTCACTTCCAACTTTTTTCTCCTAATTTGTTGAGTTGAATAACTTCCTTTTAACTTGATGGATTCTCGTATCTGCTGCCATCACACTGACGTCCACAATTGATCCAACAATTGTTCCCATATTTTTTCCCACCACTCCAGCTTCTGAAAATGATTTCTGGCCCTTTTATTGTCTTCTGACATTGTCTCTTCTCCATTTTGTGAAGTTGCCAACCTCAACCTCAGGAGTTATTTTAAAAATACAGACACACTGCATCATCTCTGCACTTGATGCCATTTAAGTCCCCGATGATCCACAGTTTTTCATACATATCATGGCATTTTGAGCCTTTATAGAATCCCAAGACTGTGATTCTTTGAACAGATTTTCTTAAGTTTATTTGATATTTTCCATACTATATGCACTTCTTCCAAGAATATCAAATTTGACAGTTTATGGTGAGAAAATATAGTTTATTGCACTACTGTGGGTGTGCTACAGATGAATCACTGTTTGTGAAGATAGCAGGGTAAGACTTATGTCACTCCTGACTCTACTTGCCGCATCAGCGTCACCCACACACACACACACACAGGAGGGATGAGTTTGGCCGGAGCTCGCTCACTTACTGTTTGCATTTATTTGACATATGACTTCATCTATTTTATGGTATTATGGTTTTTCTATTTTCAAGACAATGTTAGCACAGAAAGTGATAAAAGAATTCCATGTAGCCACTGTACACACACACACACACACACACACACACTGAGACATGAAGTTGTGGTTCAAGTGGAAAGGATTAGAGCCTTCAGAACTCTATTTCCCAGAAGGCCAAAAGACTCCTGCACAAACTCAAATGACAAAAAGAAAAGACATGAGGAGAAACAGTGAAGAGGAGCCAGAAACTCAGGCCAGAACCACACAGACACAATGAAGGGGTGATTCTTCCAGTAAACACACAGGACGCTGGGAGACAGATGCTGCAGGGCTCATTCACAATATGAAACCGATAACGAGACATTTGGATGCTATTTTTCCTCTCCATTAATTTAACACTGAGGGAATATATGTGGGTGGTTGCAAAGTTGTTATTACATCAATGTGATTATGTTTGGAAATAGGAGAACACAATCATAACAATTTAGTAATAAAGAACGGAAAATGAAGTTTCCATTTAGAGGATTTGAAGTGAATTGACCCGAGGAGTGAAATAGAGAAAGCATAGCTGGGCTGCTGGTGAGTGATGGGATTACAGCTCCCAATAAGTTATGAATTGTGTTTCTGCCACTTGCCTCTGAATGGCCCATAAAGCAACCTGCTCCTCTACAGACAATGAGCCTCCTTGTGAGGCTGGAAAGATGTTCAGGGAAAACGAGATGAGCCTGCCAACAGAAATAAAGATGGAGAAGATTGAGCGCTCTGTAAAAATGTGGAAGCTTTTAAATGAAAGGAAGAATAAAGTCTTCCTTCCGTTCTGAGACATCCATCAGTTCACATGCCTCTGGTTCTCCATGAGAAGAAGAAATGAGGATATTTTGATTAGCATAAATCAGATAGTGTGTGTTACAGAATGTGCTTCTTTTTCTCATGACAAAAAATGTAAAAGTTTGTTCTAAAATTGAGACATTTGATTAATCTTCCAAATATTTCAAGGATGCAGGAAGTGAATTTAAAATGTACTGGATTGTCCACGTTGGACTTTAGATTTGGGGCATCAGACCAAAAATAGTGTCCTGTGTCGAGCATTTTGTTGACTGCTGTGATTCAAAAAAACAAACCTCAGCTAAACAAATCCTCCAGTTTGGCTTTTTTTATGCAAACTAATAGAATTTATACTTGGTGAGTCACAGATTCCTCTGGTGCTTGGAGCTGACTGAGTGAGTGAGCCAGGTGTGCCGAGTCGAAACCACAAATGAGTCACGCTTAAGTCTGGTTTTAATCAGAAATGAAAGAGATTCAACAAATTTAGGTTGTTTTTCTTTCACAGCAGCCCGGACCACTGACATAAAACAGCACTTTCCAATAGCCACAGTGAAAGTGGCGTCTTTTTATTGCCTCTGCCAAGGAGGTTTCAACACGTGGCCGTTGGTTTGCCTGTTTGTTTGTTTGTATGCTTGACTGTCAGGAGGATTAGTCAAAAGTGTGCAGGCTGGTCATTTTTTCAGGGAATAACTTTTGTTTTGTTGGTGATCAGCTTATTTCTCAAAACCCAAGGAAGAGAACTGAACAAAAAAATGCAGGCATAGATATCCAAAGATTATCCTTCTGCAGGTGTGATGTGGTGCAGATCTGGAAAATGGATCTTGATATGGTGGCCTGACATGTGTTTCCAGACAGGGAGTACATAGAATCACAGTGAAGCACCAAATAGGGAGAGAGACATTCAACCGCCACCGTTATGCAGCCAAGATGATGCTGATTTAGTAAGATGCAAGCAATTTGACTTATATTCAATGGTTATGGATGTACTTCTGAGCCAGAGGGAGATTATGTTCATAACACATGACTGCTATTTACGTCATAGGCTTAGTATGCATACAAACTACAACTCCATTCCCTTTTTCTCAGTTAATACTGGGCTAAGTACGTATTCAGAATCTGACATGATTTTCTGATCAGGAACAATCAATAGGGTGAAATCCAGATTATCCACCATTATGGAAAAGCAGATTTCCTCCAATTGCTCTTTAACTATTGATAACAGAGACGTGGTTTTACATTGTAAGATTACAGTTGGGTCATTTCCTCTCTGTTTCTGGCACATCTAGTGAATCACGAGATGCATTCAGATGATAATAAAATAATAGACATAAAAATGGAAAAAGTAGTGGTAGGAAAGTTAGGCAGCAGCATAACTGATGGGAGAAAATTGGCTGTGTTATGTATGTATTATGGGAGTCTCCACCGAGTGTTTGACAGTTGAACATACTGATTAGTGGCAACTGCTGCTGCTAGTCATTACGGAAACAAAGTGAGCAACGCATGACAAGCTTTGTATCCACACTGCAATGTGGTCAATGCAGCACTTTCCCAACAACAAATAAGATTTATGTGTGCATATTTAAATTGTAGTCAGTTGATGAATTGTCCTGATTTGGCAATTCATGCTGTGAACTGTACTCACAGCAAACACACATGCGCTAGTAGTTGTTGTGGTAACTGCTCAAAATAAGTTTAAATGGAACGTAGCAATCAACAGATCAGCAAATATCTAAAAAGGGACAGAATGTGATTATATTCAAAAAGTAAACGGCAGTGATTTCACAAATTATTGCATTTGTCAAGGCCTCCAAAATTCTTACTTGTGAGTTTTTTCTTTGTTAGGTCCTACACACAGATACAGGTGTTTCCAGTTGTGTGAGCTGATTAGGCCGCTGCTCAGGTTCAAGCTCTGCTGGGAGTCTGAGGGTGTGTAATCAAGGGTTGCCATGTGGAAAAGCCGATCAAGAGAGACTGAAAGATGTCAATCAATCACAGTCTGTACACACACACACACACACACACACACACACACACACACACACACACAATAGGTGTAATCAGCCAGCGTAAGTGAAAACACCTGTGTGAGTGTTTGATGGGTGGAAAGGGCCTGTCAGCCTCTAACTGTCTTGGCAACCGTGATAGACCAGTATTTCACCTCCAAGTGGACATAAACGTGTCCACTTAGTATAAACCATGTAACCATGCTGTGTGTGTGTGTGTGTGTGTGTGTGCAGGGTGTGTGTCCACCTCCTTACAGCTGTGCCACAATTCTACACATACTACATCGAATAGTTAGATAGCATATGACACTATGTAACAATCTTCACGCTATACTGTTTTTGCAGTCAGTTTGCGACACTTCCATGCACTACACATCTTCCATACTAACAGGAAATTATACCAGACATGCCTTGGCGGACATCAATCAAAACTGCAAATGTGAAAGCTTTGCAAAAATGTTTTTTTCCAAAGACCCAGGACTTTATTTTGGGTTTTCCAAGATGTTTCTGGAGCTGTCTCGCCACTGTCCACAATTAGTTTAAATTTTTTCCACCTGTGAGTAACTCTTCCATCTTCTACTTGCATTTTCGGATAATGGAGCCTATGAACAATAGTCTGCGTACTGACATTAGGAGTGGACTTGAGTGGACTCCTGCATTTGATTGATTAGAATGGCGTTGACATTCTTTGTCCAATCTCTAAACTTCAGTGGGTTTATTATGTAAACTAAAGTCAAATGTATTCAAATTGTGATATGAAAAGACATTCTTTTCTTCTGACACAATGATTTTTCCACATTCAGTGGCAACTGCATTACACCTGTTTGTAATGAAAACACAAAACCACATTAAGGAAAATTTATGTGAACCTACTTTCCCTTGTTCAGCTATTACAGTATTACAGTTATCACTAATTACCTTCCTGCCCATCAATCCACAAATCTCCCCACTACATTTAACAGCAACGTCTCATAGCTAAACCCAACTGGGGCAAACTATCCATTTCTCCGCTCGAGGTTGCTTTCAATCTTGAAATATGGAGTTGGGGCATATTTAGTGATGGAAACCACCAGAAGTGCTAAAAATACCTCTGCCAGTCTGGTAGCCACGAGGCTCCATCACACACTCATTACCACACGACCTGAGGTTGGGAGGAGAAGAAAGAGGAGGGGATGTGGTCAGGGGAGAGAGGCATATAGCGTGTGTGTGTGTGTGTGTGTGTGTGTGTGTGTGTGTGTGTGTCTGTGTGTGTGCGTGCGTGCGTGCGTGTGTCAAAAGGGTTAGGCAGCAACAGAGACGAAGGGGAGAGAAAGTAAAGGATGTGGTAGGAAAAGGGAAAGAGGAGTAGAGAGGAAGAAAGAGAGTGATGTGAGGTGCGTGCGTGTGTGTGTGTGTGTGTGTGTGTGTGTGTGTGTGTGTGTGTGTGTGTGCGTCTGTCTGTCTGTGTCTGCACACAGTCAGGAATGGTTGTGGTCAGATACATTAGTATTATATGATATTTCCTATGGTCTCCTGGCATTTCTGAATGACAGCACATATTGCAGCCTACTGAGTTATTATTGAAAATCTTACATCACATCATTTCTGAAGAATTTGAAGTTTGTTCACTTGAACAAATTTGTCGTACAGACAGATTTAATTTCTCTCCCTTCCTCCCTCATCTCCCCTCTCTTCTCCTCTCTCTCCCCTTCACTCCATTCCACACTTCCAGCCTCTTGCCTTTGCTCTTCTTGTCTCTGATTTATTCCCCTGTTTCTCTTCATCCGTCTGTCTGTCTGTCTGGGGTTCACAGTTCCAGCTGCGAAGTCCCACCAGGACCATCAATCCTTCTCCTCAACCCATACCTGGCCCTCGTTCAACCACAGACACACACGCAGACATACATACATACATACATACATACATACATACATACATACATACATACATACAGTAGATATACACACATGTACAAATGTAGCTCAGACATATCTAGCTATACTTGCATGAACAAAGATTCAAAACACACACACTCACACAGACATATATACCAAAACACAGACTTATTCTAAAACATAAATAGCCCATAAACACACACACACTATTACATATTCGGAAGCCAAGCTGGGCAACCTGATCTTTCAGTCAACCTTCACCAGATGGAACTTCCAGGTTTGGTCAGGGTTTGAAATCAAGACGAAAAAGGTGATATGTAGCTCAGCAGACTGAGGTTGTGTGTTTGGCAACAATGTGGAGTTGAGCTGACCTCAGTTCATGACCTGTTACCTCAATGTTCTCCTCATCCTCTTCATCATGGGTCGGACAGAGTTTCCTGGGTGATTACGTATTCTTCTAGTTTGATGTGATTACCATAGTTTGTTCTTTTGAAAAAGAGAGAAAAAGAATGAATGAATGGAGAAACGATTGGTTAAGATTTGGAAGCTCAGTCTCTGAAAACAAAATCACCACAAATAGCCAAAAGTTGGCCCTGTCTCTTTCAGCCTAAGACCGATGATGCAATAACAGACAGCAGATAGGTAGATTACAAACTTCTGATTTGAGAAGAGAGTCTTAGATTTAGGACTCAGCTTCAGTGTGTTTGTATCCTCTCAATACTTTTCAGTTATTTGTCCTCACTGTGATTAAAGGTAAACATGTGATTAAGCCACGTACAGCACATGCACGGAATCAATAGGATTCGACTGTTCTGCAAGTAAACGTGACGTGATTTTTAGCCAGAAATGTCTGGGTGGTAACCTTTGACTTTTGGCGTAAACTACTACCACTGAGCGAACCGTTACTCAATTCTGGTACTTGTTGAGCCATAATACCCAAATGAGCAACATTTTCTGTGATGTGAATAAATTGTGTGTGTGTGTGTGTGTGTGTGCGTGTTTCTGAGACATATGTGAAAGTGTGTATTAATTGTATTTGGACATTTAAACAGTTAATTAGTTGTCTGTACAAACATAATCATATATTTTGGTCCATATACATGTCATCGAGCACAGAGCTGCTGCCCAAGGTAAGCACATGACATCAGCATACAGACAGAGAGGGGGGGGGGGTGAATCTACATAACAATGAGCTAATGAGAGAGAGAGAGACAGAGAGAGAGTGAGTAGCACAGTATGGATATGATTCATGGATTCAGGGGTGGCCAACTACTGGACTCTGTGTTTAATACACATCCCACTCCCTGATTTACGAAGTGGTGGAGCGGAAAGTGAAGAGAGAGAGTGAAAAGATGAGGAGTGAAACAAAGGAGACAGGTCATCTGCAGGCCTGAGTGTTGATGCAGGGAGGTGAGAGAGGACGAGAAGAAGATAAGATGAGTGGAGAAGAAAAGGGAATGAGTTAATATGTGTCATGGTAGAGCTTTATGGTGAAAGAAGAGAAGAGACAAAAAAGAGGAGAAAGGAGAGTGAAGGTGACAGCGACTGGAGGAACAGGGAAAAAAAGAGAAGGAGAGAGAAGATGACTGGACTGTATATATAGCTGGGTTTGCTGGAGAAGAACGAAGAACTCCAGTCAGCAGCTGTTTAAACATCACAGTGTGTGTGTGTGTGTGTGTGTGTGTGTGTGTGTGTGTGTTATAAAATCCAGCATGGTTAAAATAGTAGTCTGCTGGCCCAGTCGATGCACCAAGACTAAGGTTACGATTACAACAGACTTATTGCCTCCTTTACAAAGTCACAATGAAGTGACTCACCAAAGCTACTGTCAAATCTCCTCTGAGCAAGGCACCTTTTTTTCTAGCTGCTGGATCTTTGCTGTAGTTACTCAGGGATTGTATGGTTATTTTGACATACAGCTTGTATTCCTACAGATGTATAATTTTGTCCGAATATGCAGATATTTTAGTGATGAAAGGGTAAGTCAAGTGATTAATCGATGGACAGAAAAATCGACATCTGTATTGATAATTAATCAATACTTCTGCCAGTTATCATTAAATGTGCCAAGTATTCACTGGTTTTAAATTCTGAAATGTGGGGATTTCCTGTCCATCTGTTTTTATAACTGTGAAAGAAGGAAATGATGTCTTTTTGTTCTCTTTTCTTATTTATTTATTTTTTGGACTTCTTATACAGGCACAACAATACAGTAGCTACACAACTACTGCACCAATTAATACACATGTATGTATGTAGGTATATACATCATCTCAGAACTCATCTTCCAGGTCGTTCCTTCCCCTAAAAATCTGATCTAAATTCACATAACTAAACAGGTCTTTCAGCTTAACCTCCCACAGTGGCAGAGAGGCATGTTTCTATTTCAGAACAATAAGGCCAACAAGCTAATAACAACAATCACTTCTTCTCCTTTCTTTAAAATTCCAAATATTGCTGTCTAATTTGGACTTACTCACATACTGTATATATGTGATTTGCAGGAGATTCATCATTCATATTAGGGTTAATTTGACCTAGTTTAATATTGGTATAGTGAACTCCAAATCCTATTTAACGTTAGTTAAAGTTATGTCTTGCACATATCGAAGAATAGTGAATGTAACTGAGAATGTCCTGCCATTCATCATCAGCTGAGCTTTCCCCAGCTCTTGTTCCCAGGCAGACTTAACCTGTAGAGCTGGAGATTTATTCAATGAAAGTATTAGTCCATAAATCACAGATCACATCAAGTTTCTTTCAATTGGGTTTAACAAGGGAGTTTAGTGGAGGTTCAGGGGGACGATGGGGAAAGTGTGAATATTTTTGTTGTATAAATCATAAGTCATATTTGAAAAAACGGAAACAGATATGATTTGGACAGATCAAATCTTAGTGACAGTCCAGTAAACTGTGAAAAAGTCCCCTCATTATTAAGATCTTTAATACTAGTCAACTCTTTGTTATGCCATAATTGAAATGGCTGATCTGAGCAGGAGGGAGACGGAGATGATTATTCCAGACTGAGGAAACAATCCAGGGATTCTACAAATGAAAATGCCTCATAAATTATATCTTTAACTTCTCAATTTTTTAACACATTTGTCACAAAGATTACTCAACTACAAGTCATAAATTCAATAATAAAATAAAAATTTCTTCAAAACTTCTACAGCTTGTACTTGTCAGCCTGTCTGAATCCTGATGTTTCTATTCTATTTCTATTGCATTCAGTTTTGCGTGATCTATTGGTTATGATCCACAATTTCTGGAATTTCAAAAAAGAATGAAAAGATTTAAAAAAATTATAGAAAAATAAACCCAGAGTCCCTAAACTTACTTTGCAGTAGCCATCAACCCTGATAAAGTGTTTTACTCTTTATCCTTCACTCTGTTTATGACTCGTACTTTTACATCTGCGACACGTTTACGTAAACAGGTAATGCATTCAAATCTAAATAATTGATTAAACACACCAACAAAGTAGAAGGCACTAAAGCAGGTGAGCAGATGTGTTTTGTAATCTGTGGGTAATCTGAAGCAGCTTCAAAGTCCCATGAATCCAGAAAACCCCAACATTTACGATACTAGGTAGTTCTTAAATTATCCATTACACAGTGATAGAGTTAGTGTCTATTCTGGTAAGAGTTTGCTCATCTCTCTCTCTCTCTCTCTCTCTCCAAGAACCTTTGCTCATCTCTCCAGAGACTACACCTGATGTTTTTGACAGAAGGTAAGTGGAGCTGAGGAGACGGTTTGTACTCGTCTTAACGTTGCCACGACACGTCTCATACACACACACACACGCACATCTCTCTCTCTCTTACTCTATTTTTGAAACCTTTAAACCCAGACATTAAAACAAACAATCTGACTGTTCTAATGCTCCTGTGCTGACATTTGAACTGCACCAAGTAGTTATAATTACATACACACACACACTCGCAAAGACAAGCAAAACAGATTGTGCATATGTAGATTTCCTCTTCCGCAACTGGAAAACTAATTAGATGTTGTAAGCGGACATGGACACACAAACACACACAAATACCACATATCACACACACCTCCCCATGACACCACCTAAGCTAAGTAGCTGACAGGCCGTCGTCCCACAGCCAGAGTTGTGTCATCTACTAAAGGCTGAACTATTAATGACCCTGTCTGACAGAGAGAGAGAGAGAGAGAGAGAGAGAGAGAGAGAGAGAGAGAGAGAGAGAGAGCGAGAGAGAGAGAGAGAGAAAGAGAGAGAGAGAGAGAGAGACAGAGAGATACTTCAGGTAAAGTAGACAAGATAATTCATTTTTGTGAGAGAGAGCAATGAAAGAGCGATAGGAGAGTTTAAAACTATTACAATTGATTGGAACAATGGGGCCCATGATTATCTGCATATGGAGCCTTTGGTCTTCTTGCTGTTGTGTGAAGTAGATTGGATGGACATTTCCCCTCCTCACATTCCTTCTAATCCATAACGAAACCTGGTGATAATGAAACTCTATCTGCCTGATTAGGATTTGTTTTTAGATCAAACTTAAAATGTTCATGATAAATGACTAATTTCTTCAAGTTATTGTAACTCATTTAGACAGACTTCACTCATTCATGTCACTTGAAATCACTAATCTCAGCTCTCCAAGAAAGATTTTAAAAACAATAACAAAGTGGAGAAAATAGTAGAGGTGCAACAGAAATGGAGTTTGTTTCAGTCATTAAATGAATCAAGTAATAAATATCTCTTAATAATACGACTAAACCTGTTGCATGATGCTGAATCAGCATCATCTCAGCTACACATTACTGCATTTTTGTAGTATATTTGTACAATATAGAGTACAGTAGTTACATTACTCTGGCCCCTGTTCAAGCATACATGTGTTTTTAGATCTCCAGATTTACATTTTAATTTGTCCAATTTACTGTTATTGCGAAAAAAAACTAAACAAAAAATCTGTGGTGTGGTGTTTAAGAGTCATTTAAGAAAATCATGAATCCTCATCCCAGAACAAAGCTTTCTTTTTGATTCGTAACGTTTGAATAATCCTACATCACCATCTTGGCTCAGTTATTTGTTTAGCTAAACCGTCTCAAAGGTAGTTGCTTGAATTAAACGCAGACTGTGTCTTTATTGTCAGTAGTGTTTTATGCTGCACACTTGAGAATTACTGGTTTTGTTTGGATTTATGCAGACAGTTTAACCTCCTTGTCTCATGCAGAGGAAAGATGCTTTGCTGAAGTAACTCACAGAACCATCACAGTGTTTTTTTATCCAACCACCTACATATCAAGCACAGTGCTGTGGCAGCTCAGTGGAATCTGAATCCGTTTTATTTCACAGTGCCCCTCAGCCAAAGTCAGTCAGGCATTTATTTTTTTCAACCGGCACTTCTGCACTCCACTGTAGCTGAATGTAGAGTTATTACAGGCAGTCTGTCTCTCAAGTGGACGGCGCTTTGAGACACACACTTCACACAGTCATTTCAGAGCCAACAGTGTTTGTAGGAAGCTGCCAGACTCAGGTTGAGGGTTTCAGATCAGATTAACAGACATCCCTCTGCAGCCTCCAAGGGAAACAAACCTCTGCTATGATGAGGTGACACTTCCAGTCCCTCAATGCCAGGCCAAGGAAAACAGCCCAGAGGACGGCAGAGGAAGTGCGATAAGATATATAGATAGACAGGTAGGTAGTTTGGTAGGAGGACTGACAGATTTATCAGCTCACTGTGTAATCACAGCGGGACTCAGCTAGAGGGCCATGTTGCTCCATGTTACCTAACAATTTATATGCAAATATGTTTCTACAGTACTATGTAGACTACTGAGAGAAAATACCTACGTCAAGGAAGGTATGTTTTCAATCACACCTACTAGATTATCTGTTTGTTTGTTTGTTTGTTTGTTTGTTTTGCAGGATAGCGAAAAAGGTGCTGCCCTCATTTTGATGAACTGTGGTGACATTTTAAAATCTTTTTTCCAATTACTTCATAAATAATTCAACAATCTTCAAATATTCAGACAACTATATCTTGTGATTTTCAATCTGGTCTGTCTCCAGGTTGATTTTAATAACAGCTCCTTATTACAAACAGTAATTTATTACATTTTCACATATTATATACATATCATATTTTTCATCTTTTTTTTTCCATCTATTTCAGTACAGTGATTACAATACAACAGTTACATTCTGATATTATATGCTTCTTTTTTGTGAATAAGTTTTGTAAACTGTTTCAGTCCTCTCACATGTTTCTTTTCAGTAACACTCTACCTCACGTTCATCCAGCTGTCGTGTCTGCTGCTGGTGGCCAGTGTGCAGCTCCAGCGGTGGTAATATGTTGCCCCCCGCGGAATCTTAATGTTAGCTGTTGAGACAGGGGAGTCATTTACTTAGGTTTCACAGGGATTCAAGCCAACAACCTCCCACCTAAGCAGCCTTCTCACCTTTTGGCTACTGCTACCTGCCAACATTTTACATTTCAACTTCTGTCAGAAATCATCGAACTTTCTGTAAATTCAGCAGCATACTGTGAGAGTAAACGCTGTCATGGGTTTCAATCTGACAAATACTGACTTTGCAATATCTCATCCATAATACCGCCTATATTTTCTTATATTTTCCACTGTATACTATCTTAAAACACAGAAATGCCATAAAAATAATTGTTATAATGAATGTTTTAACTTTGGTTAGAAGTTGGCCCTCTAGTTCATCTCTCCAGACTTTGTGGTTTACTGATGCTAAACAGCTCTTGGCATGAATGCAGCCCTGCGATTAGTGCCCCCTTAAACACTTATAATTCACAGCCTATGAAAATATTATCAGAGAGGACCAGCACTGTGCCTGAGGGGGTCACAAGGTTGTTTTAATGCTACCATGGGCTCAGTGTGCTGAATTGTTCACACTCACAGCATTACAGTTGCCTTAAATCACTTTCAGCGGGTTGAAAATGTGTCGAAAAAACAGGTACGTAGGTTTAATCATATGTGCATGGCGTAATGTAAACCTGAAAATTAGGAATAATGCTTTGACTGATAAAGCCTTAACATTACTAACATGTGGAAATTATTTATAAAAGTTTGAATTATGATGACAAATGGTTTGTTTTTCCAACAATGTGTATAAATGTGGGTCTGAACTCTCATATTCTCAGTCTGAACTTTCAACACACACACACACACACACTCACACACACTCCTCAGACATAATTTCCTGTGAGGTAGTAGTAGGAGGTGAATATGAAAAATGTGTCATTTGGCAAGTGGCTCATATCAACCAACAGTTTATTTAAGGAAGTTTAAATATCAATAAATACTTCCCACTGCTACACAGATGTTTTCCCCTTCACCTTCATAATAGATTGACTTCTTAAGAAAAGAAATCCCAAAAAATAATCAACAAAATGCATGAATGGCACACAAAGGTTTTATCTTTTTTTGTGGTATTTGTTTTTATTGAAGCAAACATTTCAGATGACATTGCGCATACAATTATAGGAGATTTTGGAGATATTTTTTTATACAGAAAGAGAGGGGAAAGGAGAGAGAGATAGAGAGAAAGAAGGAAGGTTGTATTATTATTGTTATTGTTGTTGCTTAACTTTTTATGTAGACCCTGAGGTACAACAGGCAATATGAGGTACAAGTAGATTGAAGTTGTGACAGCCAGAATCACAATTTCAATCTACTTGTAGGTTGTGAGAACATGGCACAGTAGTTTGGACGCAGAGTCCAGGATGTTGATGCGATGATCTCATAGGGTAAATACTGTTTTTACAGGATGATGTCAAACAGCAAAGTAGGCTACTACGAATGGCATCATAGACTGGTGAACTAACTAAAATAAAATAACTTAAATAACTTAAGAACACAAGACATAAAGACAACACTGGCATGTGGATATACAAATATAAAACGAAGAAGAAGAATTAAAAATGATGTAAAAAATAGGGCAATTGTTTGTTTACACACACACAGTCTTGTAAAACTTGCATAAGGAGTCCCATAAGTTATGGCCATCAGCTAAGAGGACACATCTTTCATGTGACAGTATGTAGGCACATAACATGTATGCTCCTGTGTATTCACCAACCTTAGTTCCATAGACAGAAAATTGTCAAATTTAACTAATTTAACCTTACACTACCATATACCTCCATACACCAACACGTGTGCAGTGTTAAAGACTGCCTCAAAATCTTAAGAGACATTGTTCATACTGGCAATTTCAATCAGAATTCAGAATCTGGAAATTTTTGATTTTAAGCTTTAGGAAAAAGCCAAACTGCTGTCCACATTCACAGTCTCAGTTAAACTCACAGCAAAGGATCCAAACTTGACATTGTGGTATGACTCGTAGTTGGTGTGCATGTAGTGTTATGTCCAGCAGATGGAGACATAGTCTAACTTTTTGATGTGAGCTGTATTGAGACTGACTCTACCTCTTCCTAGACAGGAATACTAACATTTGGTGAATTGGTCTTTGAAACACATTAGCCTACCCTGAAAGACAAACAGACAGCTAGTGCCACAAAACAGTATTTTAGCAATTTGTCCTTGTAACAGCTTTACGTAATTTATTAACTGACACTACAAATTAGGTAACTGGGACATTTCCTAACGCAGACAAAGGAACTCCATTGTTGAGGCAAATGTTTATTTCTGAACTTTCAAACTAACACTTAAACACAGGCGCCTGGCTCCAAGTCCAAACATTCTCTGTCACCACTGATTTCAACACAAAAGCTTCAACAAAGTACCCCACAAACAATAATATGACAAAGGAAATCTTAATAGATTTATCAAGCAGGCCACATTTTTCATTGCTATGTTATAATGGATTTAGGATATATTTTGTTCAGTGACTACATCTGTGTCTCTAAGTTGAATAACATCTGTGTGTCAGTCAGTGCATTTTATTGATGCATTTGGGTACAATCAATTTTTCCATCTGGCACGTGTCTGTTGGCTGGTATGCAGTGAAACTGAGCACATGTTGGTTTATGCACGTTGCTTCTAGTGAAGCACTGCAGGGATTTCCCTCAGTACGCTTCCTCTATCACGTAGGCCTGATCTCAGTTTGACGCATACTGAGGCTTAAAGGGAGAGCAGGCGTAGAACAGAATAGAATAGAATAGAATAGAAAAGAATAGAATCGAATCGAATCGAATCGAATCGAATCGAATTGAATTGAATGCAGCAGCCATTTTTCATTCCTCTATAGTACAACAAACCATCCACCACCTAAAAGCAGTTTGGCAGAACAGACTGTCTCCATGGGAACTGACATGTTAGGTCACATGTTACGTAACAGTGCCGCATACATCCATAGGCGCTCACGAATGCTGCACACATTTTGCATCCGTTGGCCATCCAGTCTGCAGTCCTTTACGGATCGATGCACAGTGGAAGCCTGGTTATAAAACAAAACCCTGCAACATACAGGGAATGATGCATGAACACATGATTTTGATATTATCATGTATTATTGTAAGCTTTTGTGGTGTAAGTTCCTATTCCACGCATATAAAGGCAGGGAGATATATGTACTACATAACATACAGAGGTCCAAATGGAAGGAATGGGAAAAAATGCTTTATCATTCCCCTCCACTTCCCCCCCACCCCCCCTCCAGACAAACACACGTCACAATAGTCAGCTCGCCTCGTCTTTGTATGACATCAACATCATACTCATATTTAAATCACAGTAACTGTATCGGTGACAATACATCATACACCATAAACTGATCTGCACATGTTATCTAAATATGAAAATAAATAAATCCTAAACTGTCACAGCCAATAAGAAAGTCTGACTAAAGTGGAATTAAACCAAATATCATATAGGAAACTGTTTTATATTCTGTTTTATTGTTATATTTCTTCTTTATCTCCGTCTATGTGAGCGGCCGTGACAACAACCACGTTACGAATGGATCCCATCGGCACAGGATGGCGTGACGTCATGTTGCCAGGGCGACCAGGCTTTCCGTGGCACGTGCTGTGTATAAAAGCGGAAGGCGGCACCGCAGCTTGCGCACTCAGACTCAACCAGCATCAACCCGGAGGTAAGCTGACAGCCTGGACATGCTTTGTATAACACTTTGTTAGTAAAAGTAATACAAACGACTGCAACCATGTAGTCCATATGTGCTGAATGTGGTAAATTTAGAGCCACGTTTAATTGATTACTTAACCGAGGGAATATGTGAGGGAAGAGGAAGTTTGGCTGGTTTATGGCGGATAAATGGCCTTCATTGTACACCGGAGTCGTGGTTAAAGCGACGATGGGAGGGGAGTGTTTGCACAGAGACGTGAGGGTTTCTCGTTGAGCTGTGGCACCATTCATTCTAAAACAATTCCTAATACCTACAATGATAGTCGATGTAGCTTATTCGTACTCTATTAATCGGTTATATCTGAAGTCAAGTCGTGTAATGTGACATTGTCGGTTTGCAATGGTGCATCTTTGCGGAAGTGGATTAGTGCGTCCTGCAGAAAAAAAGAGCGTTACGTAACCACACATAATCTACAGCGCTTCATCGATTAAAAAGCGCCATTAGGCCTCATGTAAATGAAAACAATTGAAAAATAAAATAACATGACGCCATTCGTATGTACAAAGCTGTATCGACGCTGTTGTACAGGCTTGGCGGACGTGAATGTAGGTGAAGCTACGTGCTTCCCTCTCTCCTCATGATGAAGGCTGCCGTCATTGCGCCATTGCAGTGAAGCTGTGGAGACTGTGTGATGTCCCAATGAGAAGAAGGAGGCCGCAAGTGCTTAAATGTGACCAAAAAAGAGCCTCCATTGTTGCTTCACGCGGACTGATGAAAGAATTGAACGTGTGATGCGTTCAGGGGGCGGATGCTTCTGCGCAGTTAGTCAGCCCCTCTTACATTACATTACGATCATTTGGCAGACGCTTTTATCCAAAGCGACTTACATGACATTACCACCCTTCGCAGAGGGGGGAGCAATTGAGGGTTCGGTGCCTTGCTCAGGGGCACCTCGGCAACCCTCCGATTCCCAAACGCAAGCTCTACCCACTGAGCTACTGCCTCTTGTTGCGGATTGCTAACTGGCCCCCGCTTTTAGCAGCAGTAACACAGTTTAAAATCATTAAATAAGTATAAATGCAGCACCTACAGAGGCTGGTAGCAACATGGAATATATTTCCAAAATATCTTTTCTACCAATATCAAAATTTGACAGATAATTGCTGCTTTATCCAAAACTGGTCATGCTAACTCCTAACGACCGGGTGTGGGTGTGTATTCCTAATAACTGCTTAGATTGTTGGACTGTTTCCTGTCAGTTATGTATCTTTAGTTCCAGTGGGTGTGGTAGGTACAGATGTAGTCGCAGTCACTGGCCTTGTCCCACTGGTGAAGGTCAGACTTGTTGCTGAGGAAGGTCACTGCAGGCCTGAGCTGCTTTACAGATGCTAGATAACAAAGTCATCATCTTTTATCCTAAACTTTTGCCTTGAAACGCCATTCATCATCGTTCATATTTGACCCAGCAATGGAGACACAGATGCAATGGCTCAGGCCCCGGGCGTATTGAAGGTCACTGCTAATGTCCAGGGAGATGCTAGGAGGCCCTGTGGTCAAAGCTGTGGTTGCTATGGCGATGGCGTAGGAGGTTTGATCATGTAATTGGACAACTAGAACTGTTGTGCCACTGCTTCAGTGGTTTATGACTTTGCAGTGTTTCCAATTAACATAATTAATCAATATGCTCAGTTTCCCCATAGCATGACAACACACAGTCTATGGGTTTATTAAATGTAGCTTTATTGTGAAAGTTATATTAATAAGTAATTGTCAGAAAATAGTTTGTAGTGGCAATTAAGAATGTAAGAAAAATACATATTATGAATGTATTATGACCAGAGCGTATGGTTTATGTAGGGTATGTATGTGAGTGTATGTCGGCGTAATGGTCATGTGCTGTTGCTGTCATTTCACCCAGAGAATCATTCTCTGCCCTATGCGATCCAAATCAACACAGAACTCCTCCCTGTGTTCTGGTTTGATTAATAATCAAAGCCAATAAGAGCTCGACGATGTCATAGCCTGCAGGCCCGAGCCATTTGTTTTACTCTACTAAGTGAACTGGTGTCTGGCCAGATTCACGCATGTTACACATCAAAAGGTAGCGAACGAGGCCTGTTGCTGAGCTGAGGTTCATGTGAGCGCCGCATCTGACATACCAACCAGCCAGCGAGTCCAGGATGTGCGTAGGAGGATTTGCACTCAAACAGTGACTCAGCACTCTGCAGCTAGGCAGTTTCAGGAGACATTGTTGCGGCGGAGGACAGAGGACAAGGAGGACAGACTGTGACTGGCCCCAGAGTTATACAACAAAGTCGCTCGGACTCGTGCATTTCCTTTGCCTCTAAGAACGATCAAAGGTCTGGGTGTTTGCACTGCTAACACACAGCAAGAGAGAAGGAGCCTCAGGAAGCATATCTGTCACCTACCTGCTGACACAAGCTCACAGGACTGCGGGTAGCATGTTTGTGTGTGGGTGCATGTGGGCGTGCCTGTGTGTGTGCCTCTGCAGTGGCCTCGTCTCTGCAGCTGAACTGTCTGCAGTTTGATACGGCTCTCCTCTCACTTATTCATGATAGTTGCTATGCGCTGTGTGTGTGCAAGGCTTTATTACACAAAAATTGAATCCATAGTAATCATTTTAATAACAATATTAAGGTAATAGATGTCAAACTTAATCAACCTAAGGACTTCAACATCACTCGTAGTTAAAGGTTTGGACTCTAGGTCAAAATGAAGTTATCTGACCTCTGTGCTCATCATGTCAATGTGCCAAACATGAAATGTCTGATGGAAACAGAGGACATGTCTGCTGACGGGGACACACACTTCGTTGTGCTGTGTCCATGCATGGATTTTCCTGGTGATGTGATGGCGCCGGACACCTAAGTGATTAGTTGAGGGCAGCAAAGTGACATTGCCAATGTGATGAGACAACGGGGGGGGGGAGTGAATCAAACACTGGAAGGTGTTATCAGAAGTGGTGCACCCCTCCACTTATCTCTGTACATATACGTATTTATGTACAACATGTTGACGCCCCAACAGACAGACAGGAACACAAAACATTAGCTAAGTAGATAGCATGCCTGGCTATAAGCCAATCAAGCCACTGCAGTGGAAAACTACTGGAGAGAAAGAAGGTGTGACGGAGAGAGAGAAAGCTAGAGGGACATTGAGGGACTTGTGTCTGTGTCGACTCTTACACAGCATTAACACACATGCAACCAAGTCTGTAAAAGGTTTGGAAATAATTAATAATCGAGCCCAAAATGGCGTCAGGGAGAGAAATGGAATCCAAACATTCACATCCTCACATACAAAGACTTCAGTTTGATCTCTGCAGTCAGCCTTCATCCTGTTAACTGAAGTGTTTGTTCATGTACAAAAGAGACCTGCGCACACTTGAAAGAAGTTTGAAATGAATGCGAGCGTCTGCGAGTTATGGCGTGTGAGTCAGCGTCTCACAGGCGTCCCTTTGTCTCAGAACCACTGCAAACTAAGACAGACTGAAGACTGTCGTGTGTTGTTGTGTGCACTTGGCATTTGTCTTCTGGTTGACCGGTTATCGGTCACCTTTCCCCCCACGAGCATGCTGCTGGCCCACATGAACACTGTCCACATACACACAGGCCCTCTTACTGCACCTCCCCCCCCCTTCCAGCCCCCTGTTTGATTCTGAATGTGGAAAATGGGTCGCAGCCCAGAGGGAGGGACCGGTTGTTCCAAATGAAAAGAAAGAGACGTACAGGAGACTGAGCTGAATGTTAATGTGGGCTACAGTGATGTCAAGAGGTGTGTTTGTGTGTGTGTGTGGAAAAGGAGAGCAAGGGGAAGAGGAGAGACAGGCCTGGCCTTATATGGAGGGAACAATAAAAAAGAAGAGGTATGAAGAAGGTACATCATGTTCCTCCTTCCCCTCCTCTCCTTCCATCTCTCTCCTGCCTCCCTCCCTCCCTCCCTCTTACGTAGTCGTAATACTGAGGATCAGGGCCGTTACGGTTCAGTCACCTGACAGGGGCGGAGCATCGGCCCTCTCCTCTGATTGGTTGGTCAGATGACACAGCTTGGCAGCTCTCTGATTGGTGGGCGAAGCTGCCAGCTTAGTGGGCAGCCTGCAGGAGAAGGAGCTGGGGAGCCTTTCTCATGTCCTGTGTTCTTGCTCCAGTGTGAGAGCCTGATCCTCTCTGAATGATGCAGACACAACGGAGCGCAGCGTCGCCCAGAAGCCACAAAGCTGCCTCACCAATACAGGCAGTAAACTCAGTGTTTAAAGCAGGAAATGACAAGAAAGTGAGCTGGTGTGGGTCCATGGAAGTGTATGTGTGTGCCTGAGCGTGTGTGTTTGTGTTGAATACCAGATCAAGGCTTACAGAGAGAAGAGGCAGCAGCATTATTTTTGATATATTTTTATACACATTCTGTGTTTTAAAGGATCTAACGACCAGACACCATACATTGGCTATTGAATCGATCTCTGGTGTCATAAAAACACATTTAACACACTTTAATGTAAAGTGATGAAGGTTTCCACAGCCACATCATTAACCCATCACAGCTCTTCCTCTGCGGCCCCACTTCCTCACGAGGAATCTGGCATTCTGCATTAAGAACCATTCAGTGGTTGGGAACGCATGGACGGGGTTGGGTCGGGTCTTTGGGTGGGACTTCCTCCTTTGTTTTTGGTTTTGGTTTCTCTCTTCTCTCCTCCTCTTCACCAGCCTATGATGCCATTTGTAGTAGCCTACATTGCTGTTTGACATCATCCTGTAAAATCTGTAATACCCTATGAAGTCATGGCATCAACATCACTGATGCCATCCTGGACTCTGCGTCCACACACCACTGTGCCATGTTCTCACAACCTCCAGCGGCCGTGGCTCTCTTCTCTCTCCTTTCCCCCCTCTTTCTGTACTAACAAATATATCTAAAATATCCTATAACTGTATGTGCACTGTCATGTAAAATTGCTTCAATAAAAACAAATAGCACCAAAAGAAAAAGAAGCGTTCAGTCAAGGCAGTGGCCATTTTGCAGCCCCGTAGAGACAAAATGGAGAGGGAAGTGTCGAAAAGGGAGAGTTTGTAAAAGTGCACTGGGCACAGAGGGACAGAAATTTCAATAGAGAGGAAAGAGACGAGGTCAATGGGAGTATTGTCACTGTGCACACTGAGTGATGAGTGGGGGGGGGGAAGAGTACAAAGGAATGGAAAGAAAGGTAGAAACGTGAGAACAACTTCCCCCCCTCCTCCCCACCCACCACCTGTCTGTCTCCTTAGGTGACATTGTATTATAGATGACGCTGGCAACATCACAACAGAACACAAAATGGCTGCTCCAGCTGAGGTCCTAGACGTTTACACACACATTACTCCCTAATATTAAAAACGTGTTCTCCTAATGTGTCCTAATCTGCTTCCTTTAGTGTATTTGAAGGCTTCCACCATGCACATCATCAGATTGACAGCTTGCCCTACATGCTGCACATACTCAATACACTCTCTTTCTCTAACACGCACACACACACACACATGAAAGAGATAAGGAGATTACAGAAGTCTAAAATGACAACCAGCCTCTCTGAAGGACAATCCACTGTGCCCTCACTCACTCTACCTGAGGTTTAAGTTGGTTGGAAACATGTTAGGGGCAAAATTCTGTCCAGATATTGTATTAGTTTGTTGAAAAATGCTCCAATTATAAGTGATTTTGCTCATTGGACCAGATTGCGGTTTGTTAAACCATCAATGACACGGCTGAAGTATCCAACCAGCCCCTCAGGACTCATGACTGACCATGGGACTGTAATGAATCCTAACTCCTGACTCATATAAGCCCCGTTTTAAAGGGCAGCATGTCGCCCAAATCCACAGACTAGCTGGGACTAAAGTCATGTACACACATCAAACACAATGGACGAGAAAGGAAGAGCGTGCAGGAAGTGGGAGGAGCGTTTGATGTAGAGGTTGGAGGTGGAGGAGTTTATGGCGATAGAGATGATGATAGAGGGCAGATGAGGCTGCATAGTTGAGTGGAGGCCAAGCGTTTCTTTTCAAGTTCCTCCCTTTCGCTCCGTCTTTCACCAACGCCTGTCTGTCTGTGTGTGTGTGTGTGTTGTTCCCTACAACATGTTGCTGCATGGCGTGACACCTCCCTTGTCATACCTGTACAGCTCATTTTTATTAGTTAAAGGAACCGCGTCCTTGCCTAGCTTCAGACGATCCTTCAACTGCATTCTGAACACAAAATGTCCACCCTCGGATGTTAAAGCTAACATATATTATAAATAAGACTGATGGAACGAATACTTTCAGCTCAAACTTTGCCTCTAAAAAGCGTTCTAAACTCTCAGTAGTTGAATTGCTTTCATGACATTAACAGACTTTGTTTCTTCCTCTCTGTTCCTCAGGTCAATCTATCACCACAACTCAGCAGCAACAGTCATGTCTAAGCCCTCTGTCGGAATCAACGGGTGAGTTTCAAACGCGGCGACACTTTTTTAATCGAAGCTCCGGGCCGAACGGAATTCTAATGAAGGCCATGTGGAGAGGCAGATGAGTTTGTTCTGGGGACTGAATGCAGACGGTCTCATTGTTTGAATCTCCTCTCCTTTAGCTTCGGCCGCATTGGACGCCTGGTCTTGAGGGCCTGCCTCCAGAACGGCATCAAGGTCGTGGCCATCAATGACCCCTTCATCGACCTGGAGTACATGGTGAGAACCACAAAGAAAAGTCTAAGTCTTGTCTCGTCTAAATGTCGGGTGAAGTCGGCTTTACTGTAGCTCAAGAGTTTTGCTAAACCTTCCTTATCGTCATTGAACAAGAACTTCTTTGAGGGAGAAGCACAAACACAGCCTCCCTCCGAGCCATTGTGTTGTTAACTCTTCCATCTCTACCGTCTGTTTCCAGGTCTACATGTTCAAGTACGACTCAACCCATAACAGGTACCGCGGAGAAGTCTCCCACAAAGACGGCAAGCTCATCGTCGACGGCCAGTCCATCTCCGTCTTCCAGTGGTAAGTGCTGTGGCCATGATGTTTTTAAAGCCTTTTCCATCCCTTTAATTACTTCCATTAGATTTTTGTGGCATGGTGATATGAAAACATAGGCGGCTGAAAAGCTCCCTTAACCCTGGTCCACCCCTCTCCCTGTGCCCACTGTTGGTTTAGTCCATTGTATGATGGTCAAAGGGCAATACCAACAGATGTGTGAATGTTATGGAAGAGACATTCCTGCCTCACCATGACCACAACATTATCTTAGTGTTAAAGCAGAAAGTGAGACAGTGCAGGTTCTTCTGTCCGAGTGTTATTATTCCACTGCGGAGGAAACCTGACTGATTACTTTCTATTGTGAAGTTAGATAAGTGTGATTCCTGCTCTACTCATACTGGATCTATCTTAGATGAACCTGTCTTCTTCTCTTCTCCAGTATGAAACCAGCAGAAATCCCCTGGGGCGACTCTGGAGCCAAGTATGTCGTTGAGTCCACTGGAGTCTTCCTCAGTGTGGAGAAGGCCTCCGTATGTACACAGACACACACCGTACACAAGCAGGAATACATATGTACAGAAACAAACACAGATGCTATAGTAGCCCCATGTCTGATCTCTCTATGTCTCTCTCTCTCTCTCTCTCTCAATCCCAGGCTCACATCGAAGGCGGCGCTAAGCGTGTGGTTATCTCTGCACCCTCACCCGACGCTCCAATGTTTGTCATGGGAGTGAATGAGGACAAATACGACCCCTCCTCCATGTTTGTTGTCAGGTACTCTTACGTTTGCTTTCTCAATAATAAAGTCTCATAGAGTGCTGTTAGTCCACTTCAGACCCATATTCTGACATCTAAATGCTGTATTCTCTGTCATTCCTGACCGTGTGTGTTTGTTGTTGTAGCAATGCCTCCTGCACTACAAACTGCCTGGCTCCCCTGGCCAAAGTCATTCAAGACAAATTTGGCATCGACGAGGCTCTCATGGTAAGTTACACTGTGTGTGTGTGTCTGACCTTAAACCTGCATCATTACCACAAAGAGCGCCGTCAAAACATTATAAACCGCATTGAATGTGTTCCAGGCTTTACATTTATACATGAGACAGTACGGAAATGATTGATTGATGAACTGTGATGCCACATTCTCTCGCATAGACAACAGTCCATGCTTACACAGCCACTCAGAAGACGGTGGACGGCCCCAGCGGAAAGGCCTGGCGCGACGGCCGCGGTGCCCACCAGAACATCATTCCTGCCTCCACCGGTGCCGCCAAGGCTGTCGGCAAAGTCATCCCTGAGCTCAACGGGTAAGTCACAGAGATGACTAGTGATTATTGTACTTTGTAAGTTTCCTCCATATCGTGCAGCACTCGTGCCTAAGATGTTTGGAAATGTAGATAGATGTATAGATAGTTAGATGACATCACTGCAGTAACTCCCAACATTGTTGTTTGTACACTGACGACAATATTGTGTATTAAGCTTGACATTTTTTCGTCTGCACATTAGAAAGAACATTTGATAATACACTTCAATTAACAATTGAAAAGGATGTTACCTTGTTACCATGTTTGCCAAGCAGTGACACATCCATGAGCCACTACACATGTTTATGGATTGTTGTCCTTTGAAGAACATTTAGATCATGATTTTGGTGAAGAGCAGATGTGATGAAGGTCCATGACTTCTCGTCTCT
Organism: Genypterus blacodes; assembly: GCF_046128005.1. Lineage (NCBI taxonomy): Eukaryota > Metazoa > Chordata > Actinopteri > Ophidiiformes > Ophidiidae > Genypterus > Genypterus blacodes. The sequence goes on along the minus strand of NW_027466864.1, from coordinate 3,027,890 downwards.
TGTGTCTCTGTCCTCTCAGTAAGCTGACAGGCATGGCCTTCAGGGTGCCAGTGGCTGACGTGTCGGTGGTGGACCTGACATGCCGTCTGTCCAGCCCTGCATCTTACGCAGAGATTAAGGAAGCGGTGAAGAAGGCTGCAGAAGGACCCATGAAGGGAGTGCTGGGTTACACCGAAGACCAGGTAACAATGCACAACATACTGCAAATAAATGTAAAGAACCAACATCAGTGCTCAAATCAATAGGCAGAGAAGTCAAACACACCTCTTACAGTGATGTAAACGGGATCAGCATGTTTGATTAGGGCGTTTTGATGTGTTTTATGTTAAATGATTGACTCTGCTTTATTTTCTAGGTGGTGTCCTCTGACTTTATTGGCGACACCCACTCCTCCATCTTTGATGCTGGTGCTGGCATCTCCCTCAATGACAAATTTGTCAAGCTCATTTCCTGGTCAGTTTCCACGTTTGTGACGAATTAGCAGAAAAGAATACATTGATGTTACCAGGATTTGAACATGATTAGTCGGAGTAATGTTGTTCGATGATCTGATGCTCATCGACAAAGTACAATAGCAAAAAAGTGAAAGATATGTGTGACAGTAATTTTAATCACTACGTTCCCAGTTTAATGATTGTCAAGTTATCAATCGAAGAGTGTGTGCAGATGATCTCCAAAGCACAATGGAACAGTCTACACCTTTTTGCATAGTAAAATAGTCTCTCTCTTTGTCTCTCTCTCTCTCTCTAGGTATGACAATGAGTTTGGCTACAGCCACCGTGTCGCCGACCTGCTGCAGCACATGCACAGCAAGGAGTAGATACTTCCTGTCCAGAAAGGAAGTCAACAAAGGGACCACCCTCCTCCCATAGCCCCCCCCCCCTTATCTTTTCCACACAGGCCCCACCCACCCATAGCCAAGGCATAGCATCACAGCCCTTATGTAGGGAGCAGCGTCAGTGTGTTAGTGTTCTACGTTGATCTGTTTTTCATTTAATGACCAGACTTTAGGTGGGTGACAACATTTGTGTCCGTGTGCCCTTCTCCACCCCCACATCCACTTTAGATGTTTCGTAATGGTAACTACTGTATCCATCTCCCCGTTGGTGTGTTTAAAGGCTTAATGACCAGTGGACGGAGGATGCTGAGAGGCAGAACTACTGTAACTTCACTAATGAATATCCAGACAGAAATAAAACTTGAAAAACCTCAAGCTGTGGTGTTGTCCTGTTTGTTTATCGATATTAACTCCATGCCTACACATCGCATTTCTCAACACATTTGTTTAAATAAGACTTTCTTGTTATGAGTGAACATTGCAGAAAAATGTGTGTTGCTGTTATTTTGAGGAGTTCCTATGATTATTGTTGATCAGACACAGCTGCACTAAAGAAAAGTTATGAGTGTACCCTTAAAAATGTTTATTTCTAGAAAATATTTTAACCGAACTTGGACGAAAGCGACCGACAGAATTGGCTGACAGCTCCAACAGCGCCACTCAGTGGGAACAAATATATGACACCCTTCTCAAGTTTCCCCTGTGGTCACTTGAAGCGGAGCGTTCGTTTCCAACGTAAAACTCTTCTTCTACGGTGGTTCCCAGGTAGCGTCGCACCTCCATCGATCAAAGTGATGGAGTGAATGTCATGCGTTATTCGTCTGTTCTTTTCAGCTCTCAGTATCAATAAGTTTGGTATAGCAAGCGTAGCAACAACACACGTTACTTGGTGTCGTGGCGTGATGACGTATGAACAAAAGCATGTATCCTTGTAATAATTAAAGCATTTGAGACTGTATGACTGTATGTGAGTTTCACTTGGATCTATAGTCCAAACAAGTTTCTTCATGATCCATACCCCGGTTGGACAGGATGAGGAAACCGTTGATGGAGTGCAGTTCATAGGTGATGAGAGAACATTCCGTGGTCCAGCAGGTGTGTGTTTGGGGCTTGAGCCTTTCAACAATTGCTGTGATTTGCTTAACTTTGAGTGAGCTTTGGGAGCACGGAGAGGCGTTTTAACTCTGATCCTAGCACCACTTTTGCAATCCGTGCAAACTTCATTTCAAGTGTTGTGCCTGTGCAACATGGTGTTTAACCTGAGTATCTCGAACGTCATCATTTTGGGAAGGTGGCAAGACAGCTTTGTGCGTATTTTCAGTTGAAAGGTAGAAACTCCAGCAGTAGTCCATATGAAAGGCTGTGACAGCAGATTTCCATGGTGCAGACTGTATTATTGCCATTTGCACAGTTTTGTTCAGGACTCTGGATGGTAAACTGAGGTCCTGTGATTAGTAATGTAACGTTCAGCAAGGAAGGTCGCAAAGATAGTGGCTCTAATAAGCTGCCTAAGTACACAGCGTGATGCTGACCGCTTTAGGCAGCTGATTATGGCGGCAGCTCACGAGGTATTCGGACGGACCCTTAATAGCGACACCTTGTGGTGATCCAACATAACACATCCACATAACACAGTACACAGTAACACAGTACACAGTACCTCCATAATATGATCATACTGTGGCTCCATAATATTATATTTGTTTCATTAAATACAAATTAACATTCAGACATTGAGATTTGTGCGTGTTTGTTAGTTGTTTGTTTGTTTTTTTTAATTTTTAATGTCTCCAGCCCATCAGGTTGCAAGAAAGCGTCAATCAACCAATCAGTGCAAACTTTACTGCACCTGCAGCATTGTCTCTCGCCACTGTCTCAATGATATTGATTTTTTCCTTTTTACTCCATACCTGAAGGATTAATAATAATAATTAATAATTCCAAATGGATACTGTGACAATGCCATCGTTCTTAGATGAAGGGATATTTATTTATTATCTTAACATTTGGATTAAATGTTCAATAGAGAAACCAGTGCCTGCTGTTGTGGTAGCAGGAACTAATAAATAATACAACCAGATATTATAGATCAATGCTATCTGTTAAGATTATGTGCTGCCTTCTATGGGTTTGCATCTGAATATAGACAGAAGTACAGTTTACTTGATACACATCATACATGTGAAAATATGCAGATCACTTTTTTATTTTACACACCTTAACACTTTCCGCAGATGAAGGGTTGATCTAACTTATCCTTACTACTGTCATATGTCATGGATAATAATAATTAATAAACAACGTCATTTAGGTGATCTTGTAAACACGAATAGAAATGACCCCTTTGAGTTTCAAAGGGGGAATTAAATATTGTTAAAATGTCATATATTTCTGGCTTGCTCTTTATGTTTATATAAAATGTTTTTGTGGGCACATTGTCAGTTCTCAAAGATCAGTGCAGTAAAAAGTGAAATTTTGAGGAAGAAACTTTATTGGGTCAAATCACATGCAAACACGTCAATCTGAAATTCGATTTGCGTGCCCCTCTTACACACACACATGCTTTACAGAGGGGTCCGCAGTGTCTTACTCAAGGGCATCCTCAACAGTGTCCTGGAGGCAAACTGGCAACTCTCCAGCTGCCAGTCCACTTTCTTGGTCCATGCAGCGCCGACCCTAAGCGGAGTCCCTATAGACTGAGCTACTGCTGTACATATTGGTGAAGAAGGTCTTGTTCACACAAATGTAATTTGATAATCTTTACGTGATACTGGATCATATGCTGATAAATGAAGGCAATGTGATGTATATACAGTATATGGATGCACAAGGAAATTCTAATTGGCACGTGGTGACTCAAGACATTCAAATTCTTTGATTTGCTGCTTGATTTCCCCATCCAAGCACAGACTGGGTGGCTTTGAATATTAAAATTTTGAATGGTGGATTTGCCGAAGCAAAGCCAGTTTGTTTTTTTCAGTAGACCATTCGTCAACGTTAAATACTAAATGAAGCTGAACAAAAGCAATTGTTTAAATCAACTGTACAGTATTACACCAGGAACACATTCCATTGAGTGATTTCTGGTCTGTTCAGTTTGAAAGAAAATGTGATTAACCAACTTATTATAGCCTTCAAACTGGAGCAGAGAAATTAAAGAGAGTTGTTGGATAAATGGAAGTCTTGAAAGAGTGAGCAGGTCTGAGAGAAGAGAAGAGAGAGGTATTGTAAGGATTTGAGGACAAAAAGAAGTAAAATGAGACAATTTGACCAGCTTCATCATCTGTAGCGAAAAAATTGAAGATACAGTTTCTGTTGTCATGTTGCTGCTTTCTGAACATTCTTACAATAACTTTAAGAATTAAAGGTCAGCAGGAACACAAACTCCTCCTATGTGCTTCAACCAGAAAATGTTGTTTTTGTTAGGGGTCAGTCCAGGTCTGTAGCAGCCCCTCACAGACAGAAGCAAAGCAGGATTTCAGCTGTGTGAGTTACTGCATCAAATCGTTTGTGTTGTTTGCTTGATGGTTATCAGTCACTGTTTTGGAACAGAAGATCACACTGAACTGGAAAACCAGAAATGGATTATGAAACTCATAAAAAGGTCAACAACAGTCAACATTGGTGTCAGTCAGTCGTAGGTAGAGTGAGCTCATCAAAGCTTCTCTTTAGGTCGTATAGCTAGATGTGGACTGTAATAGAAGGCGTGTGTTACTGATGTGGAGAGATACCAGTGGTTTACTGGATCTGATGTGTGTCTATCTGGGAGTGGTCAGGTATGTACCTGCTATAAGAACAATCTGACCGCTTCTCATCTGATAGTGAGAAAAGGACATGCTGAGGTGATTGATCAAGGTGGTACAACAGCTTTTACTGCCTCTTCACATCATCCACACATCTGAACTATTGCTTGTAATACATCCCTTTAATGGAAGCAGCAGTCATGGTGAACAGCTCTTTGTTTTACCTCTCACTCATTGCTACTCTTTGCTTGGCTTCATCAGTCTTACAGAGGTGCATATTCTATCAAAATGAATCTAAGACCTGGGAAAATGCCCGACAGTACTGCCAGGAGCATTACTTTGATCTCTCGCCGGACTTGGATGGGTCTGCGTAGAGACCCAGTGGATGAATCAGTCTGGAGGTTCATAACTGCACAGTGAGTATCCTGTCTCAACCTGTTATTTCAATATCTCGAATCAACCAAGTGTGTTTATATGTGTTTTGTGCCAAGATGAGCTTTTACTGTTTTGATTACAACCTAGTCCTGGTGAATGAGAGGAAGACGTGGGAGGAGGCCCTGGTGCACTGCAGGTCCATGACATCCAAATGTGAGAGTCAACCATGTGTGTATAAGCATGAACTCTCAAGCCTGAAGATGCACGAGTTCCATGCCACAGCAAAAGTGATGGCAATGGCCACCACGGATGAGCTTTGAGGACTGGGGTGCTTGGGGTGGGGAGGCACATGCAATACATTGGAATTATCTTCAGTCTTATTCAGTCTTGTCCTATTATTGAGTACAAATGTATGTTGTACATTTGTACTCAATAATAGGATAATAGGATAAATGTAAAGTTCTAGTCCAAGTGACCTCAAATGTAAAAACGGGAGAAGTGGGTCTATACTCTACACTACTAACATTAACAGAGAAAGTTGTTGTGATTGTATTATAACGAGATTATTTCTTTTACCATCAAGCCTTTCTTCTAAACAATAATATGATGTTTTTCCGATTTTAAAAATTTCTGTTTAAAATAAATGTCATCATTGTTGCAGTGTTGGGATTTTTGTCCACAGTGCAGCCTAGCAACAAGAACATCAGAGTCAGAACATCACCCTGTTTAAATTGTCAGTAGACGTGTGTGTTTATTTAAACTGCTCATAAATGGCTGTGACTGCTCGTTGTTGTGTCAACGAGTGTCTGTGGTGGCATTACAGTTAACAGACTTATGGATTACCTCATTGATTCATTATTTCCCCAGGGACTGACTAACTGACTGACTGATCCTGGAATTCAAAGTGGTGACTTTAATCTTACAACTCTGTCTCTTTTTCTTCTTCAGGGTTGGACAGGCCTGTGTTTATTGGCAGGGGCCTGGTTTTGGGTGAATAACGCAACTCTGGATCACCGGGCCAACATGCCAAGCTGTCCATCTGCAGGGCAACATTGTGGGATTATGTCCAAAACCGATCTGTTCGGTTTCCAGGGCAGAGACTGCTCAGAAAGGAAGAATTTCATCTGCTACAAAAAAAAAGTCTGGCATGAATGAAAATGTTCAGGAACCAGATAATTAACCCTTAAGTGTAGGTTGTTTTCTTCCCTGTGAACTATATTCCTATTCTACTTAAACATGTATACTAAACGTGTGTTTGAATTATAATACAGGAATACAGTACAATACAGTATATGTTTATACAAAAAAACAAAGAATTACATTTATTTATTTAATTTCTATTCTAATATAAGTGAGAGGGAAAAATTATAATTTTGTGGTATATTTTTATTTTTATGATGAGGTGGGGCCAGGATATTTAGATAGCGGCAAAATCCACTTCTTTACCAAAGCTACAGATTCTAGATGGGAGGCAGATCAGATAGTATTTATGTGAGCTTCTTACTTGCTTTGCCGTGCGTTTCTTACGCTGCCTAGATTGCAACTAAAACAATAATGAGAGTGAGATGGGATGAGAATAATTCATAATTCAACATTCATAACAATGACAGACTCAGGATTGCTGTGAAAGTGACTTAACCAACCTTTTTTCAACTAATGTCTTAACAAATGTGACTGCTTCAAGGTATGTCAGCTCTAAATGAAGCAGACTTCGGTAATGGGTCAAAATCTAAAGTTAAAGTTAATGAAGCGCATAGTGCACATAGTAACTCACTTACCTGAGACACAAATAAATGCAAACGATTCCACAAATAAATGAAAGGGGAAAGAAGGTTTGTGACATAAAAATATATTTGTGAAACTGAAAATATATACAAATCTCCTTTTAAGCATTTGTTAATCATATTTTATATTTATGTGGTTGCTGTTAAATACACATTACATTTATATTTATTTGTAAAAAAATGAATTCAATATGCCCCTGTGATGAGTTGTGATACTATTTGTTATAACAGTTCAGTAAGTATATGTTGCTGTGCTAAGAATAAGATAATATAGTTATACACACTGTGTAATAGAATAATTATAGGGAGTTAGAGTTTAAGTTGTGTGTATGCATCAGCATTAATGTGTCTTAGAGTTGTGCTACAGAGTTGTAGGATAATAAAGGCGTGCGCTCACTCCAACATGTGAGTCACTGTCTCTTAGCATTGCAATAAGATAAGATAAGAGAAGATGAGATAAGATAAGATAAGATAAGATAAGATAAGATACTTTATTCATTATCATGTTGCATGCAATTCACAGCAAATCGCATACAATTGAAATTTAACTTGCAATAAATTAATAAAAGAAACCCAATCAGGACAGTCAACACAAACCAGAAAGAAAACCTATCAACAACAACAACAACAACAACAACAACAACAACAACAATGCTACTACCAGCACTAACAATGATAACCTGTTTGAAACAAATACATAAAAATACCACTTAATCTAAATGCGGTCTTCACCCACGTAGGAAAGGCGCTCAAGTAGAATTTCAGTGTGTTCTCGAATTAATGCAGTAGAGGCGTGTGAAACCACATTTATTTATCTATTTGTGTATTTATTCATTCAGGTCAACTGCTTTGGTTTGGTTGGTGTGTAATTCAGTGTCTCCTTGAATAGATGAGAAAAAAGGTGTAAAACTCCAATGAAACAGGTATTGTTGGGTGCTTCTCAAAATGTTGAATACAGGAGAGGGATGAGGGACTTTGTACCAGCACAAGTGCCTCATCCAGCATTGATCCCAGCTGCTGATAACACTGAGGTCATCTGGTGTTTGTAGGACAATGTTTAAGACCTATAGTGACTCATGGCATCACACATATGCAACTGCAAATTGAAATTATACATTATATATTATTGGTAAGATATTGGTTTTTCCTTTTTACTACATAATTTTCAGGAATAATAAAATAAAGGATCTTGCTGGAGCCTATCCCTAAACTGCATGTCTTTGGGGCTGGAAGGAAACCGGACCACCTTCTCGCTGTTAACTTAGCCCCTGTGCAGCCCTCATGGTCATTGATTATGTCATTATATGTTCTGGATAATAATGAAATATTAACAATGACATGCACATGATATTTAAACACAAATAAAAATGACTGAGTTTGAATGAGTTTCAAGGGGGAGTTAAATATTAAATGTCTCTTCATATATTTCTGACTTGTTCTCTATGTTACTTAATTGTTTTAACAAGGAAATTCTAATAGGCATATGGTTACTCAAGACATTCAAATTCTAAGATTTGCTACCTGATTTCCTCATCCAAGCACGAAGACTGGGTGGTTTTGAATATGGAAAATTTGAATGGCGGATTCAACAAAGCAAAGCCAGTTTGTTTTTTTCAGTAGACCATTTGTCAACGTTAAATACTAAATGAAGCTGAACCAAAGCAATTGTTTAAATCAACTGTACAGTATTACACCAGGAACACATTCCATTGAGTGATTTCTGGTCTGTTCAGTTTGAAAGAAAATGTGATTAACCAACTAATTATAGCCTTCAAACTGGAGCAGAGAAATTAAAGAGTTGTTAACAGATAAATGGAAGTATTGAAAGAGTGAGCAGGTCTGAGAGGAGAGAGGAGAGAGGTGTAGGAAGGATTTGCTTTCTGAACATTCTTACAATAAGTTTGTTAAGAAGTATAGGTCAGCAGGAACACAAACTCCTCCTATGTGCTTCAACCAGAAAATGCTGTTTTTGTTAGGGGTCAGTCCAGGTCTGTAGCAGCCCCTCACAGGCAGAAGCAAAGCAGGATTTCAGCTGTGTGAGTTACTGCATCACATCTCGTGTTGTTTGCTTGATGGTGATCAGTCCTTAAGAAGTGTAAAAACACACTGAACTGGAAAACCAGAAATGGATTATGAAACTCATAAAAGGGTCAACAACAGTCAACATTGGTGTCAGTCAGTCGTAGGTAGAGTGAGCTCATCAAAGCTTCTCTTTCGGTCGTATAGCTAGATGTGGACTGTAATAGAAGGCGTGTGTTACTGATGTGGAGAGATACCAGTGGTTTACTGGATCTGATGAGGTGTGTCTATCTGGGAGTGGTCAGGTATGTACCTGCTATAAGAACAATCTGACCGCTCCTCATCTGATACTGAGAAAAGGACATGCTGAGGTGATTGATCAAGGTGGTACAACAGCTTTTACTGCCTCTTCACATCATCCACACATCTGAACTATTGCTTGTAATACATCCCTTTCATTGAAGCAGCAGTCATGGTGAACAGCTCTTTGTTTTACCTCTCGCTCATTGCTACTCTTTGCTTGGCTTCATCAGTCTTACAGAGGTGCATATTCTATCAAAATGAATCTAAGACCTGGGAAGATGCCCGACAGTACTGCCAGGAGCATTACTTTGATCTCTTTCCAGGATTGACATTGAATATGATTGGATTTTTGGAGAATTCGTCCATAAGCCGGATTTGGATGGGTCTGCATAGAGACCCAGTGAATGAATCAGCCTGGAGGTTCATAACTGCACGGTGAGTATCCTGTCTCAATTAACCATGTATTACAATATCTGAAACAAACAATTTGTTTATATGTTTTTTTTACTGTTATAGGAAAGAAGAACTGACAAAAGGAGATGTCTCCACACGCAGCAACTGGGCGGTGGAAGCGCAGGATAGTCATTGTGTGGCTGTGAAGAACGCAGAGATGTACAGTTGGTCCTGTTCACAATCATATAGTTTCTACTGCTCTGATGAGAACACTTTCCATGGCAAGAAAACCCTTAACTGGTACGAGGCACGTAGCTACTGTCAAAAGTCCCCCAGTGACCTAACCACCGTAACCCTGGCAAACGCAAAGCAGTTTGATAAAACAGGGTGGATTGGACTGTACCGAGTAGCTAAAGACCAGTGGAGGTGGGCTGATGGTGATTCATCTGACTACAGGAACTGGGCAGAAGGACATCCGTTTCTCAGGGATTGTGGTTATTTCCACACTGCCACTCGGCAGTGGTTCAGCAAACCGTGCTATCACAGGATGAGCTTTTTCTGTTTTGATTACAACCTGGTCCTGGTGAATGAGAGGAAGACGTGGGAGGAGGCCCTGGTGCACTGCAGGTCCATGACATCCAAATGTGAGAGACAACCATGTGTGTTTAAACACGAACTCTTGAGCTTGAAGATGCACGAGTTCTATGCCACAGCAAAAGTGATGGAAATGGCCACCACGGATGAGGTTTGTGGACTGGGGTGCTTGAGGTGGGGAGGCACATGCAATACATTGGAATGGATCTGGTTATCTTTAGTCACATTTGCACTAAATATTTCTGCAGGATAAATGGAAACGTCTTCAAGTGACCTTAAATGTTTGAAAGCGAGGAGAAGTGGATCCATGGTCCTGTTCTTATTACATCATTTAGTCTAAATTACCAGGCCAACAAAAGTGAACAAATGTGCACAGAAACATATACTTGACCTGGTTTCTGCTTGACATTTTCAGTAAAGGGAGTATATCTTCCCCAAAACGGAAATTAGGGAGAAAACATTAACAGAGAAAGTTGATGTAATCATATTATTACGAGATCAATTATTTTACCATCAAGCCATTGTTCTAAACAATAATATGATGTTTTTCCGATTTAAAAAGTCCTGTAAAAGAATTTTTTTTACAATAGTTGCAGTGTTGGGGTTTTTGTACACAGTGCAGCCTAGCAACAAGAACACCAGAGTCAGAACATCACCCTGTTTAAATTGTCAGTAGACATGTGTGGCTGTTTACTTTTTAAACTGCTCATATCCGGCTGTGACTGCTTGTTGTTGAATGTCTGTGGTGGCAATACAGTTAACAGATTTATGGATTACCTCATTGATTCAGTACTTCCCTCCGACTGACTGACTGACTGACTGATCCTTGAATTTAAAGTGGTGACTTTAATCTTACAACTCTGTCTCTTTTTCTTCTTCAGGTTTGGACAGGCCTGCGCTTCTTGGCAGGGGCCTGGTTTTGGGTGAATAACGCAACTCTGGATCACCGGGCCAACATGCCAAGCTGTCCATCTGCAGGGCAACATTGTGGGATTATAACCAAAACCAATCCTTTCAGTTTCCAGGGTAGAGACTGCTCGGAAAGGAAGAATTTCATCTGCTACAAAATAAAAGTCATGAATGAAAATGCTTAGGAGTCAGATAATTAACCTTTCAGCATATTTTTTTCCTGTGTGAACTACACTCATATTCCATTTAACATGTATACTAAATGTGTGTTTGAATTTTTATGCAGTAAATCTTGAGGTGTGGAAAAGCGGACAAAGAAAACATGTAACAATGTAAGCAGTGGAGTTGAAATTGTGAATACTCAAACTAACGTTGCGACTGTTGTGTTTGTTATTCATTGGTGACAATTGCACGCGTGCTCGTAATGAAGTGACGAAACGTAAAGTACGCGTCACTTCCGCAGTGCACTCTGGGAACAGGAGTACAAAGAACATACTGAGCGCTTGGTAGCTATCGTCTTTATTAAGTGTGCACAGCACGGCCCCTCGATACACGACACCATATGAATATAAAATGTAAATATAATATAAACCATTTTTGTTTTTTTTATGTTAATGTTAATCAAGCGCAGTGTACATAGTTACTCACCTACCTGAGATCGTAGCTAGAGAGGATGCTGCAGGTGTAGTAAAGTTTGCAGTGATTGGTTGAGCAGATCCGTGCTGTGATTGGTCAGAGCAGCTGACTCTTGTCCTGTACGATGGTAGAATTGTTTCTATTTTCAAATGCATCCAGGGGACGCTGAAATTCCCACGACACGATCACAAATTAATGCAAAGGATTCCACAAATAAATGAAATGGAACAGAAGGTTTGTGAGATTAAAATGTATTTTTGAAAGAAAAATGTATTTGTGAAATCTCATTTTACGCATTTGTGAACTATATTTTATGTTTTCCAAAGTCGTGATGTTTATGTGTGAATAATGAAATAAATATACCCCTGTGATGTGTTGGGATACTATTTGTTATTTACAGTTCAGTCAGTAGATCTCGCTGTACTGAGAGCAAGAATAAATAAAATAAACCCTATCAGTAGAGTGAACACAAACCAAGAATCAAACCTTAACAACAGCAATGCTACTACTACCACTAACAACAATAACCTATTTGAAAAAAAAAAAAAAAAAAATACCACTTAATCTAAATGTCTTCTCCACCCAAGTGCGGAAGAGATAGCTCGAGTAGAATTGTCGTGCGTTCTCAAATTAACAATTAGCGTGTTGTAGATGGAGGTCAGCACAAGGACATTCTAATCGGCACATGGTGAGTCAAGACATTCAAATTCTATGATTTGTCTGCAGCTTGACTTCCCCATCCAAGCACGCAGACTTGGCGTTTTTGAATACAGAAAATTTGAATGGTGTATTCACTGAAGAAAAGCTAGTTTGTTTTTTTCAGTAGAAAATGTGTTGATGTTAAATTCTAAATGAAGCTAAACCAAAACAATGGTTTAAAATTAACTGTACAGAAAGTCTTGAAAGAGTGAGCAGGTCTGAGAGAGAAATTGAAGATGAAACTTTTGTTGCCATGTTGCTGCTTTCTGAACAGGCTATCAATAAGTGTGTTAAGAAATATAGCTCAGCAGGAACAGAAACTCCTTGAATATGTTGATCTGTTTATGCATATTGATGAGCTTCGATTTATAGATTCAGGCTGTAACCTTTACATGGCACACTCTAAAAATGAACATCATACACTTAACAACAGAGGATATCAAAATGATTGCAACCCTGCAGCAGGTCACATAAGCAACAGTTTACATATGCACACAGTGAATCATTTTCACCAGGAAAGTTAGAATCATTGTTATTGTTACTGTTTGGAATTGTCCTCATTGTGGACTGTAATCAAAGGCGTGTGTTACTGATGTGGAGAGTACCAGTGGTTTACTGGATCTGATGAGGTGTGTCTATCTGGGAGTGGTCATGGAAGTAACTGCTATAAGAATAATCTGAACGCTTTTACTACGGCTCTTCACATCACCTACACATCCTCACCGTTGCTTGAAATACATCCCTTAAATTGAAGCATCAGTCATGATGAACAGCTCAACTTTATTTTACCTCTCGCTCATTGCTCCTCTTTGCTTGGCTTCACCATTTATGTTACAACAGTACCTTGCCTTTCACCAAGGATCGAAGACCTGGGAAGATGCTAGAAAGTACTGCCAGGAGCATTACTTTGACCTCAGTCGATACGGGCATAGTTGGTATTCATTTCCCTTAAGCCATTTTTGGATTGGACTGCATAGAGACCCAGTGGAGGAATCAGTCTGGAAGTTCATAATTGGACGGTGAGTAACCTGTCTCAATTAACCTTTTATTACAATATCTTGAAACAAACAAGTATGTTTATGTGTATTTGTTTGCTGTTGCAGTAAAGCAAAACTAGCAACAGAAGATCTCTCATCGAGCAACACATGGAAGAATGAAGGGCAGGATAGTCATTGTGCGTTTGTGAGTGATACCAGGTGGTACAGTCGGAAATGTTCAGAAAACAATGTTTTCTTCTGCTCTAATGGGACGGCTGATTACAAGATTGACAAACCCCTTTCCTGGAACAAGGCACAAAATTACTGTCGAATGTTTCACGATGACCTATCCACAGTAACACTGGCAAACACATGGAAGTTTACAACAGGGTGGATTGGACTGTACCGAGTGGCTGAAGACGAGTGGAGGTGGGCTGATAATAGTTCATCTGACAACAGAAACTGGGCAGAAGGAGAACCGATTGTCAGTGACTGTGGTATTAAAATCAATGCCAGTATGCAGTGGGACAGTAAACCATGCACTGACATGTTTGGCTTTTTCTGTTATGATTACAACCTGGTCCTGGTGAATGAGAGGAAGACATGGGAGGAGGCCCAGGTGCACTGCAGGAACATGAGAATCCAATGTGGGAGTCAATGTGTGTATAAGCACGAACTTGTGAGCCTACAGAACAACCAGCGCTTCGCCACACTAAAAGTGATGAAAAGGACCACAACAGATGAGGTTTGAGGACTGGGGTGCTTTGGGTGGGGAGGCACATGCAATACATTGGAATTAATCAGGTTATCTTCAGATGCATTTAGTTTTCCACATTTGTAAATTTTTGGGCATTTGGGCTTTTTGACCACAGTGCAGTCTAGCAACATGAACGACCAAGTCGAGACATCAGTCTGACAAAGCTGAATGTGAACTTGCCACAACCTCTTTAAATTGTGAGTTGACGCCTGTGTGGATGTTTATTTGACAACTGCTGAGCGTCTGTGGTGGCCTTATGTCCTTGGATTTCTTCTTTCAACATATTTCCTCCAGTGCTGAGGTTTTGTTTTATCAATTGTCTTCCTAGTTGGGGGAGTCAGAGCCAAACTGCTGTATATGGCAGATTTGATATTCATAAACACTCGAATTCTGAAATTCAGCAAATTACCAAGTTCCTTGAATGGGTCACTTGCTTACAGCTTTAGGTTCCAAAAGATAAATATAAAGCACAGACTGTCAAGTGACTGACTGACTGATGACTGATCCTGGAATTCAAAGTGGTGACCTCAATCTTACAACTCTTTTTTCTTCCTCAGGTTTGGACAGGCCTGCGCTTCTTGGCAGGTGCCTGGTTTTGGCTGAATGACATACCTACCCGCCAGGCCAATATGCCAAACTGTCCAGCCCCAGGGCAACATTGTGGGATTATGTCCACAACCAGGCCGTTCAGCTTCCAGGCCAGAAACTGCTCTGAAAGAAAGAACTTCATCTGCTACAGCCAAAGATTACGATTTAAGGTTTAAGATACTTTATTGGCATGTTGCATGCAATTCACGCGCAATTACATGCAACTGAAATTTTTCTTGCACCCCCTCTTACATATCACACACACACACATGCATTACAGAGGGAGTCTGGGAGAATCTAAATGCTTAGGAACCAGACAATTTACCTTAAAGCATATCATTTTCCTGCATGAACTATACTCATATTCTATATAAAGATGTATACTAAATGTGTGGTTAAATTATTATGCAGTAACTACAGAGACTAGGAATTCCAGTAAAATACAGTATATGTATATACATAAAAAACTAAGAATTACATTCATTTATTTGATTTCTATTTTAATTTGCGTGAGAGGGGAAAAAAAGCTAATGCTTTTGATACATTTTACACATTGTCACAGGACCACAAGCTGTCACAATATAACCCATTCTAGATGAAACCTTTTACAGTCTGTCCTCATGGTAACTCATGCTCCACAGCAATCCTAGTCTGGAGCAGTCTTTATCGGAACTAAGTGCGGCAGAAATATAAAGCACCACCTCTTGACCAATCACCTTGTTTGGAAAATAGCATCATTGCACATGCAGGATCCCCTCTATGTATCTTTAGGGGGTTTCCTGTATGAAGTGAGGCCGGGATATAAGCGGCAAAATCCACTTCTTTACCAACGCTACAGATTCTGACGGCATTTATGTGAGCTTCATTCTTGCTTTGCCACACGTTTTTTACACTGCCTAGATTGCAAATGAAACGATGAGAATAATGCTTAGTCTAAGGTTTGCTTTACCTCATATGTCTGAAAATTATGCCAAGAATGTGCAAAGCTTCCCCTTTAATGACCACTCATTTGAAAATTTAAAATCATACTGTATACTTCTCTTCATACTGTTTATATCATAGAAATGATGTCAGTAGCTATTAAGAGGACAGTCCCGGCCCTGAAACACATAGCATTTTCAATATTGCTCTGATTTGCCTGGACAGCCCATGTTGCTGTCATTGTTTTTCAAATGTAATGGATAGATTTAAACAAAAACAAAAAACCTACATGAAGTAGTGCACATAGTTCTCTAAACTTACCCGAGAATGTAGCTAGAGAGGGTAAAGTTTGCAGTGATTGGTTGAGCAGATGCGTGCTGTGATTGGTCAGAGCAGCTGACTCTTGTCTTTCTAACCTGATGGTAGAATTATATCTAAATTTCACAAATGAATCCAGGGGACGCTTAAATTCCCACGACACGATCACAAATAAATGCAAAGGATTCCACAAATAAATGAAAGGGAACAGAGGGTTTGTGAGATAAAAAAATATTTCTAAATCTCACTTTACCCATTTGTGAATCACATTTGCAAAACTTGTGATGTTTATTTGTGAATCCAAAATAAATTTATCCCTGGGATGTGTTGTGAAACTATTTGTTTTGAAGTTCAGTCAGTAGATGTTGCTGCGCTTAGAGCAAGACGATAAGATATATACATTGTTAATAGAAGTATAAAGTATAGGGAGTGAAGTTATGTGTATGCATCAGCGTGAATGTGTCATCGAGTTGTTCTACTGACTTGTTGTATAATAAAGCGTTTGCTCACTCCAACATATGAGTCCTTGTCTTTTCACTACAACCCCCTTCCTATGATAATGATAATTGCTCCATTTTTGCTCAGAAGTGAATTTGATTTACAATAAACAGAAACCCAATCAGTACAGTCAACACAAACCAAGAATAAACAAACCAAGAATAATACCTATAAACAACAACAGCAATAATGCTACTACCACCACTAACAATCATAACCTGTTTGAAACAAACACATAAAAATAATGTTTTCTTGGGGAAGAGGCTCAAGTAGAATTTCAGTGCTTTCTCAAATTAACATGCAGTGGCGTCACATGTGAAACCACATTTATTTATCTATTTGTCTATTAATTCATTCGGGTCAACTGCTTTGGTTTGGTTGGTGTATAATTCAGTTTCTCCTTAAAGATGAGAAAAAAGGTGTAAAACTCCAATGACAGGTATTGTTGGGTGCATCTCAAATTGGTGAATTCAGGAGAGGGATGAGGGACTGATGCTTCAATCTGAAGTGTCATCTTGTGTTTGCAGGACAATGTTTAAGACCTTTAGTGACACATACAAAATGTGCAACACAATACAGTGTTCCTTGTTACAGTACACTACAGTGTTTATTTTTATGTAAATATTCTGATTAAATGTATCTATAGTTCAAAAGAGAAAACACTTCCTGCTGTTGTGACGGCACAAAATAAAAAAAAATCAACAAACCAGATATTGTAGATCATTGCTGTCTGATTTGTTTATGTCCTGCCTTCTGTTGGTTTGCACCTGAATACAGACAGAAATACAGTTTACCCGCTACACATAAAAATATACAGAAACCTCAACACTTTCCCAGTTGAAGGGGTGATTTTTCCATCCATCCATTATCTATAGCCACTTATCCTTTCAGTGTTGTCATCATGGATAGGTCACCAGTGTATCACAGGGAAAACGCACAGAGACTCAGTCACACCTACGGGCAGTTGACACACACAGTAGATGTTCTGACTCCGTATCCTTGGGTAAATCATGAGCAAGGAAACTGGAGCACCAGGGTGAAACCCTTCTCCCCACATGGGCAAAACATTCAAACTCCACACAAGAGTTGGACCTGGCTACGACTGAACCCAGGACCTTTTGCTGTGAGGCAATTGGTGAAGAAAGTCTTGCTCACACAAATTTAAACCATTCGATAATCTCTAAATTATACTGGATCACATGCTGCTTCATGAAGGCAACATGATGAATGTGGACGGAGGTCAGCACAAGGACATTCTCATTGGAATATGGTGAGCCAAAACATTCAAATTTTATGATTTGCAGCTGGATTTCCCCATCCAAGCACGCAGACTTGATGGCTTTAAATGTAGAAAATTTGAATGGTGGTTTCACCAAAAATAAACAAGTTTGTTTTTTCAGTAACCCATTTGTCAACATTAAATGCTAAATGAAGTTAAACCAATTGTTTAAATCAACTGTACAGTATTACACCAGGCCAGCATTCTATTGAATGATTTCTGGTCTGTTCAGTTGAATGCAGACTGGAGCAGAGAAATTTAAGAGTGAATAAATTTAAGGACTAAAAGCAGTAAAATGAGACATAGTTGCAGTTCTGATATGTATGAAATAACTAATAACAGAAAATATCTGAAAAGTAGTTTGCAGAGACTGACTGACTGACTGACCCTGGAATTCAACAGTCATCACATGGGCAATCCATATAGGCAACAGAACCTCTATAACATACTGAAGCAGAACACTTGCGTAACACCAAGTGTTTTTTTTTGTTTGTTTTTTCAACTTTTTTCGATAAATATTTTTGTAAAAATAAAAAAAATCTATTCCACTGCAAAAGTAGGTGGCGTCTAGCAAGCTGAGAGGGGAAACTGATCTTTTTTTGTTGAGCTGTGTTTAGTGGACATAAATCGAGTGGGAGTGGAGAGGGAGTTCCAAAGATGACGATATGAGAAGGTTGAAACTGATGGCACAAATGGTGGACATAGTGTTGAAGTTACCAGACCAGTAATTGCGTAACCTAAACGTGTGGCTTAGATTGAGGTGTGAGTTGGAACATCTATCACATTTACCCTTTACATCTGTGACATCTCTTTCTACTACTTTTAATGACTGTCTGTAATACAACAAGCAAGAAAAAAAATGAATGAATGAAATAAAGAATGATCTTCTGAAAATCTAATTTACTCTACTATCTATAATACTGTAGTTCCGCAGAACCTTTGCATTCTTCTGCGGAACCATTGCCCTGCTGCGAACACTGTCGGAGACATTTGAAAGTAGAGCCAAATGCATTTCCGCTTGTCATTCAGCGAGAAAGCAGCACGACGCTTTAGCTGATCTGTCAAACTGAGCGAGCGGTGAGGCTGGATTTGTGCACGTTTATGTAGATTACGCATGTGTGTAGTTTATATAGAATGAACAATTAACGATAAGAGTTAACAAAAGGTCGACTGACAGAAAATATAGCTTCTCTGAGGGCACGATAGCTAACGTTAGCAACATGGAGCTAACGCTGTGTGCTTCACTAACACTATGAATCTTTTCGGTTATATACTTTACGTTTATATCTTTATTATGTCTTTTAGGGTTGTTATTGCCAGACGATTGTGACTAAGTTAAGACTACTGACTTCTTAATCTTAAGCCAAATGTCCAAGTTCCAGTGGTTGAATAATTGACTGGTTTCACAGTAGGTTAAATGTTATTACTGGCACCGTTGAGTTTGTAGCTTCACTACTTGTTGCTGGCTAATGCGCAACACTGTTCGTTATATTAAATGCATACAATGCAAGAGGGCAAAGTGCATCCTTATTTGGGTTTTTAGGGACACAAATGTTGAATATTGTATCTATTTTGCCCTATGACCCTGGCGAGAACAGATTTATTTTCAAATACATTTCAAGCGAACAAACTGTAATGTTAAAATGACATCTATAAAACAAATTATTATACAATGTTGGCAATTAAAGGCCAGACCAACCCAATGAATTCCTCATGGGTGTAAATGTGTGTGTTCTCTCTGTCCTCTTTGTCTGTCTCTGTCTACAGGGACCTGGACTGATCAGACACCATGACACTGTTTCACTTTGGGAACTGCTTTGCTCTCGCCTACTTCCCTTATTTCATCACATACAAGTGCAGTGGGCTGTAAGTGTTTGTCGGAAAGAAGTATTTACTTACTAGACTGTAACATGTGCTGCACCACAAAGCCTCTCCTTCATCATTAATGTGTGCGCTGTGTTGTAGTAGCATATGCCAGCAGGATGAAAAGTCTGTGATAATCTGCTTAGTAATGCCAGTGGTATGAGAGGGGGAGTCTAGACAATCCTCTTACAACTTAAAAATGCACAAGGCTAAATCACATCCATACTAGTTTTGATGACTGTAAATTGCCATGGAACAGCACAACATCTTTAATTACCCTTTATTATAACTGCTTTAAGATCTCCCTTGCATCTATAATTGTGCAATGTTTGGATTGCATATTTTTAGAGTAACCTGTCATGTTCTCACTATGAAGCGCCATCGTCTCACTAATCTGTGTGTGTCTGTCAGCTCTGAGTACAATGCATTCTGGCGGTGCGTTCAGGCTGGAGCGACCTACCTGTTTGTCCAGCTGTGTAAGGTGAGTGACAGCCTCAGCGAGTCGATGCTACTAACAAAGGATGGACATTTCTTCTATCAATTTGCAAATTGAGACTGAGGCAATAACCTCACACATTCCAGACCCATGCATAAACCCAGCCAGCCAATCGAACCTTATATCATATTTGTATTACCATACACACAGGGCCTGTAAACATGTTCAGCTCCTGTAACATGTCTTTCTCTTTTCACTTTATTTTTTATCTTCTCCATAGACATCTGCATTCAGTTAAGGATCAAATCTGAGTCTGGTGTGTGTGTCTGTGGGTGTGTGTGTATATCCAGCGCTCTGCTTTGTGTTTCAGATGTTGTTCTTGGCTACATTTTTCCCCACCTGGGAAGGAGGAGCAGGAGTTTATGATTTTGTAGGGGTGAGTGTTACTGTAGTACAAATATAACGAAAGTATAATATGTCAGAACACGTAAGCAAATGAATTCTATGAAGTGAAATCAAGCTTTTGTGTCCCAGGAATTCATGAAGGCAACAGTGGACTTAGCCGACCTCCTGGGCCTCCATCTGGTGATGTCTCGTAATGCCGGTAAAGGAGAATACAAGATCATGGTGGCTGCCATGGGCTGGGCAACAGCAGAACTTGTTATGTCAAGGTAAACAATAATCATGTTCTTTGATTTCGGCATTAAGGATGGAAATAAACAAGACACTGACTTGCAGCAGTATATCCTAATTGTGTGTGTGTGTGTGTGTGTGTGTGTGTGTGTGTGTGTGTGTGTGTGTGTGTGTGTGTGTGTGTGTGTGTGTGTGTGTGTGTGTGTGTGTGTGTGTGTGTGTGTGTGTGTGTGTGTGTGTGTGTGTGTGTGTGTGTGTGTGTGTGTGTGTGTGTGTGTGTGTGTGTGTGTGTCCTGTTGGTCTTCAGGTGTCTTCCTCTGTGGGTCGGAGCCAGAGGGATCGAGTTTGATTGGAAATACATCCAGATGAGCTTTGACTCCAACATTAGTTTGGTAAGTGTAAAATGATTCACTATAGAATGAGTGGAGGCCGATCTCGTCTTACAAGGTCTTACACTTTGTTCATGGAAGAGCACGTGATCACGGAGAAGAAGGTGCTGTGTGCTGGAAGAGGCTTAAAATGCAAAGAGAGGGAGGAAGGATGGGAAACAGTGCATGCAGAGGTGGCTTAGCATGCAAAGAGAGGGAGGAAGGACACAAGGTCTGTCTGTGAGAAAGGGACGGTAGTTAGTTTACAGATGAGAGAAGAGGATAGAGAGGTGAAAGGGGACACCTGGAGAATGAAATGGAGAAGGTATTAACTTCACAGGTTTGTTTTTCTACCACACCATCTTGACCTCTTTTCTGCTATTTCTAGCTGCAGTCGTCTTCTTTTCTCCTCCTAAAATGTCTTTGTCACCTATTTCATGGTATTAACTCACATTGTTGACATATCTCATCGAGTGTGACGATGAATATTATATTGAGCTGAACGAAAGGTGTGACCATTTCTGTCTTTGCATATTGCAGGTGCATTACATCGCCATGGCAGCAGTGGTATGGATGTTCACACGCTACGACCTCCCTAAGAGCTTCAGGCTGCCTGTCACTGTGCTCCTGGCCCTCTGCATCTACAAGGCCTTCTTAATGGAGTAAATATCGCGCACACACACACACACACACACACACACACACACACACACACACACACACACACACACACACACACACACACACACACACACACACACACACACACACACACACACACACAGCTCTCTCAGCTTATTTACAATTCTCAGCCATACTTTTCAGCAATTAGCAATCACGGTGCATTTTCTACAGAAGGTGCATGTCTAACTTTTTATTGAACAATGACATAAAGCCAACTGTTTAAACAGAATGCATTCTTTTTGTGCTGATGCAAAAATGAATGAAACACTGATTCAGTTTATAAATTTGTTTGTAAATTCTGCAAGTAATGATAGTGGCATTTTTTTTTTTTTATATATATTTTTACAAAACTAACTGGAAATGATACAAATTTAAATCATGTTCTTAGTTATTCATTTGTTTTCATTTTGCCTAATAACTTTGCCATGTGTCTGAGTCCTATGTTTAATTACTCACCTTCTCTCATTCATTGCTGCAATGTGATTCTGTTGAGACTGTTCTTGTTTCCCCCTGTTACAAATCAGCTGCACACAGTGGCGGCAGCAGCATGCCGTGTTATTAAATGATGGTCATGTGGGTCCAGTTTGCCTGAGGTGAACACAGGTCGCAGTGTATCACTGGAACATATTTAATTATGGCCTTGTGGTCGTATAACTGAATAATGACTTAACACAATCGACCCCAGAGTATGGCCCGGTGCTTACGGTGTTTCCCAATGTTGAACAACTTAAAAAATGCTTAGTGGGAGAATCTGTCTGTATTACTGGCAGATTACATGGGATTAGTGTTTCAGGATGCATTCAATAGTATACAGATTTCATTAACACAGCATTTCTCTCTGTGCTTGCAGGTTATTTGTTCACGTATTCTTGCTGGGCAGTTGGACAGCATTGTTGGTGAAAGCTGTTCTCACGGGCGCCATCTCTCTCTGCTCACTGTTTCTCTTCATCACTCTGGTCCACAGCAACTAAGCAAGAGCCGTCACCCTGGGATAAGCCCTAGACAATCTTGGTCTAGAGTGACCGAGCGTTGTCATATCAGAAGCTGACCTGATTCCAGAGCAGTCCAACTATCACCACACACCATCAAAGACTGCTACAAAGAGCTTGTTTGACTTTGTCGTATGTACAAAACAGACAGTTTTACAAGACACCCACCTAATCAACAGCTCTTCCACTAGTTGTTGTTCAAATGGACATTGGTTCTTGTCTTGTACGTATTCAGGCTTCTGTAATATGACTGGCTTACCTAAGATGTGTTGACACATGTTGCAGAATGTGGATTTGGAACAGATAACTAACTCCTTAAAGATAAGTTGTTTCTTTTCTGTGTTTTCCATCAGATGTGCTTAGAATAAATAGCAAAGTCCAGAGTGGATTATAACAAACAGATTACAGCTTCATCTGAACAACTAGAAGCCACCTGTACCTTAATTTATAAACCAGTAGGCAGAAGTTAGTAAAATATCACTAGTTTTTTTTAAATGATGGAACTGGAAATAGAATTTGGTCTTTTTTTGGGGGGGGGGGCTGCTGCAATGAATTGAGTTGAGCCCATTCAGCATTATGTTCACGTTTTGATAATGTTACCTACAGTTTTGACACAAAACTAATAAATATGTCTTGTACATTCTTTCCGGTTGTAGATAATCAGACTGCAGTGTGAAATGGTTCTTGTCAGTGATGTGAAAAAGAACTGGAGAAATGAAAAGACTTTGAAAGATCAAGATCTACAAAAAAAGTATATTGCTGATAACATACAGTATCACAAAATGCCTAAACGTGGGGTTTTAAGACCACAAAATCTCATCACAAAACAAATCTTTTTTGACGTCCTAACAAACACTGGAGGTTTGCATGTCTACAGGAACTTTGACTGTTTTACGCCTATACTGAAGGGACTTAATCAGAATGGAAGTACAACAAGAACAATTGAGCTCAAGACTCTTCCCCTTGGTAATTTTCCTTGGATTACAGGTTTTGGCTCAATGCCTGGATATTGAGTGGAATGGGTGGGATGCATAACAGAGCCACGTTGTACTGCTCAATCCTTCTAGTTCTCACACTGCTCCCACACTTCTGCTGTTACACTTGATAATGTGATTCAGATCCTGAGGGAGGGAGAGACGATAAGGTTTGTATTAAAAAAGGGAGCGATAGCGGAGGAGAGGCTGGGTTTGAAAACGCCTCTGAACAAAGGTACCAGCTGTAGTGAAAGAAACAATGCACTGCATAGTCAAAGGTGTGTGAACAGCTCTGCAAATTATTGGATTAACGGGCATATAGACTTAACCTCACCGGTAACTGAAATCAAGCACTATGGCCATAGACGAGCATGTAGAATGGGTCGTACTGATGAGCTTAAATGAGGCAGTCCGTTTGCAAAACTTTCTGCCGTACTAGATCTGTCAACTGTAAGCACTATTGTAAAGGAGCAGCAGTTCAGCCTCAAAGTAGCAGACCACTGGAGCGATGAGTAGACCATCTAGCTTTAGTATCCTTGTCTGTTTAGTATTGTAGGTTGTCCCTGCAATGTGGGGGTCCGCCAACAGATGGTGCATGTACCAACTGACTTCTTATTAGAGGGATCTATGAGCATAACCCAGGCAAGCGGCACAGCACAGGGCCATGCACTATTATGAAGCATGTTAAAATCTATTGAATTATACAGAAAGTTATTTGTTGTGAGAGTAATTTGAAGCATACAACACTGTCAGTGTGATCGGTACTACATACCAGATTGCATAGTGCCTACTTTGTCTTTTGGTGTAGGAGGGATAAAGGTCTGAGACTATTCAGGGTTTGGCCAGGGCAGCTTAGTTCCAGTGAAAGGTAATCTTAATGCTACAGCATATAGAGACATATTATGTATGATTATTACAGTTTGGGAAAAGGACCTTTGCTGCTCCGGCACAACTGCAACTTCCTATTATCGCCCATATAAATTGGAATGTCCAACAAGCTCATATGGGTGTGATGGTCAGTTGTTTATATACCTTTAGTCATACAGCAGCTTAACTGCAAGATCAGCAATGTGGCCTTGACTTATACATAAACATACATGCATGTTACCTTGTTATATCCTGGGATGTACAGTCTGGACTTGAAAGATGGAGAATACATGTTGCACTACACCAGGTCACATGATGCAGATAAGATGCACAGATTGCAGATTGCTCCCAGTTTTTTAATTGACGTAACTTCAATTTTAGAGTTTAGACGATACTTAAATCACACATCCTCTCTGCTGGTGGAGCTCTCTCTGCCTGCTTTCTGCCATTCTCTCCTGTCTTTCTGTGGGAAGTCTGGGGCCTAACAAAGCTCTCATTACAGAAATGCCTTAGTGGCTCAACTGTGACCTAATGCACAGACACACTGCTCTGTTCACATGCTGCTAATTCTTGCCCATGACTGCTGGATAAAATCACCCAACACATCACAAACTCACACACTCATACACATTTGTAGTAACTTCTCCACTCTCCCAGGATATGAAACATCTGTGCCTCTCCATCCATCTCCAATGCACCTAACCTATGAACCATCTTAGTTGACATAACACAACACAACACAACACAACACAACACAGTCCATCATTTTGGAACCTGATCTTCCCAGCTCCCCCATCAGATCTTTCCTTATAGCTAAGGGAACAATGTGAGGAAGACATCTCACTTATAGGACACATTTTCTTTTGGACTTTTTCATCTAGTTCCATCTGTGGACTGAACCACCTCACAGACGTTTCAGCATTTTTGAATTGATTCAAACCTGATAAATCAAGGTCCTCCATTTATTGCTACTTTGAAACTTTATGTTCTATAGATCTCCCATTTAATAATAGATCAAACAGCAAAGTATTAGTATGAGACCATTTTGCTACTAAAGACTAGTATATCCAGGGTTTTTTTGGCTGTGCTACTCCTGAAAGCAGACAGTGTGTGTGTGTGTGTGCGCGTGCGCGTGCGCGTGTGCGTGTGCGTGTGCGTGTGCGTGTGCGTGTGCGTGTGTGTGTGTGTGTGTGTGTGTGGAGGTGTGTGGAGGTGTGGCGGTGTGTTTAATAAGAGAAAGAGTATCAGTCTCAGTCAGTTAGTCCTGCCTGGAACAATCTGTACTGCACTGAGTGAAGCTCCTGGCCGGGCTCAGCCATGTTGTCCTCCGGTCACTACCTGCGGTACCACGGGCTGCTCCTGCCCAAAAAGGCTCACACCGAGGACAGCCTGAAATATGCTGAGAGCTTCCAAGTGGAAGACACTGACGTCATTACGGTGACCTACCCCAAGTCAGGTACATCACACATGCTCATACTCGGATTTCGTCAATTGATTATGATGTGTTTAAAGTGTTGGGCAAGTGGAATTACGTGGTCAAAAATATAAGGGAGGCCAGGAAGCCAGGATTTACAATGTTTAAATCATTTTAACTTTGGTTCAAGTCAGTACGAGCGCGTAACCACCATTGATCGATTGTGATGATTGAGTGTTGATTCTGCTGGCGTATGTCCTATTTTAGTGTTGAACTTGGGTTTGTCGGACTGTTATCTGCTTGCCTTGGCAACCTATTCATTAAATTTTCATCATTCATGTTTTATTTTTTTAAGCAGGAGTTGAACTTGTGACAGTTTTGTGCTGCCTTCAAATGCACTCAGAAATACCATAATATGATTGTGTTTATATCGGGAAAACACAGCTAATTTTACGCATTCATCTGCTTTGGTGCTACAGCGGTAATTTATTTTTAGTTCATTCGTTAATTTTTTTGTATGAGACTACAGAAACTAAAATTATGATTGCAAGCAAAATCTAATCTCATCATTAAAAAGTAAAAGTAAAATGAAGAGTTTCGTACGACACAAGTCTTTTGTAGACCATACCTACATACTTTAAAGCATATTAGTGCTTTTTAAAATGTATTTATTTTAAAATGTGCTTACAGCTTCTCTGAAGATCCCTTTTCTGACTGCTAATTCCGTTCTCTCGTTGTTGTTCGTAAATGAGATGTCAGGTGTCCCTGCAGGCGTGAACGCAGCACGTCAACAAGCAGGCAGATTTTTCCGTGTTTACAAACGTCGGTGTACGTGTCGCTAGAGGCACTGCTATGAGGAAAATAAACATTATGTCATCTGGGGAGAAGTATTTCTTGCATCATGGACTTCTGTTGCCCAAAGAGACTCATTCTTTAGAAAGCCTGAAGTTTGCGCAGGATTTCGTCTTTGACGACAACGATCTCGTAGCTGTCACATATCCAAAATCAGGTCAGGAACGGAGCTGTATTTTATCTGTAAAGTTAGTTCGAAAGTTGTTTGAAATGTTCAAGATTCTTAGACGTCCAAGTTTAACTTAACAGCATTACGACAACATTTCAGTCATTCAATATGATTATAAATCACTAAAATGGTGCGATCACGCAACAGATATCCAAAAGGGTTGCATTAAACTTGAAAAAATTGATGTAACTTGTGGGTGCAAACTCATTCACTATTAATGCGTTTATAAACTGTAAGTAAGTATTCTTTCTTTGTGAAACTTCAGTTGTTCATTTAGTGCAGAGTGAAGAGTAGAACCGCCCACATTCCATCTAAATCAGTCAGACATGACTGAACAGAGGTGAAGAATGGGCACCTCTATTAGTGCTCAACATGGAATGTGCAATTTCTTAATTAATTGGTCGCATTGATCAATATCATGAACATATGCAGTGTAAAATAAAATTTACGTTGTGATTAGCAGTTTATGTGGTGCATCTCCATAATCCTGCAGGAACAATCTGGATGCAGGAGATCGTCCCTTTGGTGCTGAATGGAGGTGATCTGACTCCAATCCAACGCATTCCTAACTGGGAAAGGGCTCCCTGGCTGGAAGAGACACAGTTAGCGCGGGTGGTTGATCGCTTGCCATCTCCAAGGGCAATGGTCACACACCTTCCCTACAATCTTATGCCCAAATCCTTCTTCAGTTCCAAAGCTAAGGTGAGAAGGGTTGTTGTTTTGTGTGTTAATCCTCTTTGAATGTAAGCACAGAGCTGCCCAGCTGTCTCATTAGTAAATTGTTGGTTGATAAACACCTTAGCAAGGACAAATCTGGCATTCTGTGAAAGTAGAACTTCAGTCTTTTCTAATGCATCCTTCCCTTATGAAGTCCATCGGGCTAAAGAGGAATGTGAAGTGTATCAGAATCTAAGCCACAAAGGATCAGACTGAAAAACTTAGAGGGAACTCCCAAGATTCTTCAACTTCTTCTCTTCTCTCCCTATTCGCCCAATTCTCTATCTACCTCCCTGTTCATCTTCATCCTCCCTCTCTCACTTTGTGATTGAATTCTCTCTTTCACACTATTTAACACTATTAGATTGATGTTTATGCATTTTCCTCACCTGTTTTCCTTTTTAATGCTGAATATTACTGAGCACTTATCCGTCTGATTTGACTTTCCCATTTCAGCTATATACAGTATTGTATCAATAGAATTAAGTCATTGCCAACATAAGTAAGGTAGATAATTCATTAGCAAGCAGCTTTTCTCACATCACCTCTGTACGGCAACTATCCCATAGTTATCCTGTTTACTGCTCAGTGTTACAACTTTACTGTAATTACTTCACTAAAGGTGATCTATGTAACACGAAACCCGAAGGACGTCGTCGTGTCATCCTACTACTTCCACCAGATGGCCTCTTTCCTTGATGACCCTGGCACCTTTGAGGAGTTCCTTGACACATTCCTGGAGGGAAAAGGTCAGAGTCAGCAGGGTCAGAGGCCAAATCTATATGTTAACATAGGAGTGTATGAATGTCTATAATGTAAAGCACAAGGAGATGGTTGCTACACAGTGGTTTAATGACTGTTGTCTGTAGTGCTGTTTGGAAAATGGACAGACCATGTGAAGAGCTGGAGACATACAGACCTGGGAGACAGAATCATGCACATCACATATGAAGAAATAGCCCAGGTAAAATATTAGTGTAGTAACAAGTTGTACCCACATGTTTAATATGAATTAAGGCTGATTTTTGATGTGGCCCTCATCTAGGACCTGCCTGCAACTATAAGACGGTTTTCAGACTTCGTGGGCAATAGTCTGAGTGAAGAAGTCATTCAGAAGATTGCAGAGCAGTGCTGTTTTGAGACCATGAAGTCCAACAGGATGTCCAATTTCTCTCTGGTACCGTCTGATATCATGGACTCAAACAAGTCCCCATTCCTTAGAAAAGGTAGGACCCCTGTGTAAATGAATATATCCCTGAAACCCTGTTAGGGCCCAACAGTTGTTTCACTGTTTTGTCCATTTGCAATTTTGCATCATTCAAATTTGGTAATATGTTCACTGACTTCTCTCTTCTTCTCTGGGTGACATAAAACATAGTGCATGGCAGACACCACTGGCTTGAACTACAACCTGTATAAATGTTCAACAATCAAAATAAAAAATCCACCACTTTACGACTTTGTAAGATAATGGTTAGATCCTAAACATTTGCCAGTTTGTCGCCACAGACTTCATTGACCACCAGCACAATGTTAACCACTATGCTGTCATTTTGATTCCATCTGTGCATGCAGGTCTATCAGTCATTTACAGATTGATACATATACTTGGTCATTCAGTAATCTTTCATTGTGACACCACGAATATTAAGTGATGATTAATGTCATATAAAACATTGATATTTTGTGTGTGTGTGTGTGTGTGTGTGTGTGTGTGTGTGTGTGTGTGTGTGTGTGTGTGTGTGTGTGTCAGGCATTGCTGGAGACTGGAAAAACCATTTCAGCTCAGATCAAGAAGCCAGATTCTCAGCACTCATCAGAGGAGAACTGGAGGGTGAGAAGCTTTGTTTCCCCTGGGACCTGTGAGGATCAACAGCTGTGGGTTGAGGACAGACAGAGGGAGGCAGCGTGGAACTAAAGTCAAGGCCTGTGAGTGTCACCTACCTAGATCATGTGTGACACTTTTTTTTGTAGTATTTGTTATATATAGATACACAGCGATTTTGCGACCAATGTAGGTTGTGTTCATGTATTGAAGTAGTTTGGCAAAGCTATTTTCCATGATTCCATGAATACAATGATTTGTCATTTTTGTTCTTTTTTTGTTTGTTGTAACTTTACGTATTTAACTCAACCTTACAAAACTCTCAATGTGATGTCATGGGACCAAAGTAATGAAGTGTGTGTGTCTGGTGTGTGTGTGTGTGTGTGTCAGCCAGGTTTGCCCAAGCCTCTCATACCTAACCCTCTTAGCTAAAGGCACTGTGAGGTGTAATATAATATATAATATTGTGACAGGTCCATGTAATGAAAAAAATAAAAATGGAATACTGAAAAGGCGCCTCCTTCCCTTCTTGAAAGCCTGTCAGCTGTTCATTGATAACTTAGATCAGTGTTAAAATGCTCTTCTGTTCCTGCACATAAGAAATAACTAAATTTGTGAGTGTGTGTATTACTGCTTTGTTCTGTGGATATGTTCTGATGACAAAAATAGATTTAGAAATATAGAGAAGGAAGTTGTGCCACCTCTCCATGCTGAGCTATGATTCACTGATATCTGTAACCTGATGGCAATGGCTTTTTTCATCAAGTCTGTGAGAATTCAACATGTGCTTTCAATCAACCAACAGGTGGTAGCAGAGCATCATCACTGTCCCGGCACACTGCTTAGTCCTACATTGCAAACAATCTATCCCAGTAACAAACCAGCGTGTTTGAATGTGATGTACAAATGCTTAATTTGTATTAGTTACCTCGTTGTGGCTGTGGAGTTGGATTTGTTCTGCTGTGGTTTGAGTTCACATTCTTGTAAGTCTTCAAATCTTTTTTCTCATTTTCTTCATGTGAAAAAGTTACGACCCAGTTTTGAGTCTTTTATTGCTCCTGTGTGTGTGTCTGTGGGTGTGTATGGGTGTTTTGTAGGGGCAGTCAGTGTGCTTCCCATCTCCTTGTCCCCTGAGCTCTGACACTACTTCAATTACACTGTGGCCTTTTGTGCCATGGGTTCTGTGTGTGTGTGTGTGTGTGTGTGTGTGTGTGTGTGTGTGTGTGTGTGTGTGTGTGTAGACGATGTGGTGCCTTCAGGACACCCACCTCGCTACCATCTTGTGCCCACTGGTCCTGCCCTGGGCTGCCCACAGGATGTTAGCTGGCTTTGATGCCCTTTTCACATCAACATCACACACACACACACACACACACACACACACACACACACACACACACACCGGTACAATTAAAAATGTCAAACGCCTCCCAGAAGATATTGTTATCTTTTTGCCAGCCCAGCACAGCGAAGGCTTCAGTCACTACATTAGTTAAATAGATGGTACATACCTCCACCAAGGCCGAGCAGTCCCCCAATTATGATTCTGACGCTCAATGATGAAATGTCCAGCTCCAACATTCATTTGGATTTGAAAAAGTATCTCATGAATAAATTAGTCCACTGAAACCAAATTTGGTGGACATGTGCATGCACTACTTATGCAAAAAAAAATATCATGTCAAATAACCTGACAGTGGCGCTATAATGAATTGAATCAATAACTTTTTAACCAGACGTGATGGAATCAACATGATGATTCAAAAACTTTGCCCGCCTATGTCATGATCACGCACTAGGTAGTTCATAATTCAGAGACAGAGACATCATATACCCCTCGACTTCTTCATGTTACGGTTGCTGTCATTGATTTAAAAAATAAAGGTGTTATTGGAAAAAGTCATTTAGAGCTGCAGAGGATGTTTGTTACTTAAACTGATGTCACGTGTCACATTGATGCATATCTTTGAATGACATTCCAGAGAAATGTGCGTCCTCATTCAGTCAACATAAATACCAAAACACACATTCTTTTCTCACTCACACACTCACACTTTCTCCATACTGCTCCTGTAGCATGAAAGCTTATTTGTCTGTGCTTGATGCCCTTCTGAGATACACACAACTAAAATCCGGCCCTCCCCGGGGTCATATTGGATCTACAGATAATCCAGTGATTACATACAGTGTGGCATATAAACATCCTCTTTTTCCTATTCTTTGATAAAGTCAAGTCATAATGAATGCTGATGCATCATCCATGTAGTATGACGTCATGGTGGTTCAGTGGTTTATCTTTCTACACTATTAACTGTAATAACCCACCAAGACATTGTCATTCCCCTCAGTCAAACAGTCACATACATGTTTTGTGGCACGCATGCTATTAGTCTGATTTTCCTTAAATGTTTTTAACCAAAACATTGTTACGTTTCCTGCTCAGACTAAATGACAGCTCAGTGGCATTTACCGGTAATAGAAAATAAAGAAGGAAATGTAACCCATTGCAACCCATAATGCAATGCTAAAAATAACTACATTTCTACTGTTGTTTACATGTTTTAAAAGGACATAGTTTAAAAACACAAATCAGCCTAATGATTCCTCAAAGGTTCTTCACTAGCACACATCATTGTCTGCATGTGAACAGATCCACATACATGTCAAGTCATCAAGATCAAAGACCAAGAAGAATCAGTCACACAGCCGACCTCATTATAGGCTTTTCCACTTCTGCTCTGTGTTAGACAACATACATTTTCTGTGTCTCACATCATGTATCTTCTGTCTCCATACTTCCTGTCCTCCCCCTTTGTCTGTGAAAGTATTGTCTGACTGTCAAGGAATTTTTGACAGATTGATTACATACTTCCCCAGCACAAATCATACATACAATACTGCATTACATAGTTAAGTACATTACAAAAACACCTAAATAAACATGTGGCCCTGTCAGCACATACAGTATATAAACTACATCAGTTCTGGATGAGGCATATTTATTGACACAAACACACAGACAGACACACACACGCTCAGTCACGCCCCACCCACGGTGTCTGTGGAGTTCCAGGCCTCAGGGCAATCAGCAGTAATGTCAGGAAGCTCATTAGTGTTATCTGCTGCCATGGCGGCCTCCACTGGCACTCAGATCCTGGAGCGGTCACGTAGGAAGACAGACAGACAGGCAGGCAGAGAGCAGAGGAGGGTGGAGCTGCTGGTGGTCGTTCTCTTGTGTGTGTGTGTGTGTGTGTGTGTGTGTGTGTGTGTGTGTGTGTGTGTGTGTGTGTGTGTGTGGCCTGAAGATTCGTTTAAGATCTAGTGGAATTGTTAGAGGGGTGGAATTATGAATGATTCAGGAGACATATCTGGGATTATAGACATTTAATGTATTAAATCCCCGACAGTCCTCGACTACCTCGGGTCGGGGATTGACAGTGGGGACATAGGGATCTGAGGCCTTGCCCCAACTGTGACCCTCTCATCTCATTCTGCACTGTATTGTAACTGTTGCACATCATGTCATTTCCCTCCGGATAATAAACTTTTATCTTATCTTATCTTATCTTATCTTAGAGCAATTTCAGATGCCCAAAATTCCCAAAGGCCCTGCAGTCTTTATTCTTCACCTTTGTGATATCATAAATTAGAAATGACATTGGGGTCGTTCAGAAGCAGGAAGTGCTTACTGGCGTTAGTCCCATGTACTGAGGAAAACAATATGATTGTAAAGTTCTGAAGGTGAGTAAGCAGGGAAACTAGCTGTGGAAGCATGAAGTGATAGGATGTAAATTAACTCTATTTTCATATTGGTTATCTATTTGTGTGTAATTGCACCTATTCCTTTTTAATATACATTTTTTAGTTTTTAAAAACTTTATAGAGATAGCTTTACACTGAAAGTCACATTGTCAATGCCAAGTCAAATTATCAATCAGTCAATAATTGAATAATAATTATAATATATTTTTAGCATAGCCAAGGCTGCAGTGAGGCTCCTGTCTGTCTGAAATCTGTCTATTGTCTCACCAGCACGTCTCTCTTCCTGTGTTGCATGACGCTAGACCCTCCCACCAACAAACAAAGGCTTACGGTTAGTGTGGTGTGGATGAGAGGATGAGAGTGTGAGTAGTGGTGAAAAGCGTAGGAGGATGTCATCAGGGAGCTCCAAAAAAGACTAAACAAAATAAACAGAAAGAAATCCCTGAATGAAGTGCAGACACAGCAACAGTCACGTAGGTTTACCAGGCAGACAGGCAGACAGGCAGACGCACGCAGCTATACAGTACAGGGTTCACTATGAGGGCACTTACACACGCAAGTCTGACTTATTTACTTACTTTTAACTAAAAACATTCATAACACTTAACAAAGCATGAATTTATAACTACACTCAAATAATACCTGAACGATACAAGACAAAGGTTTGTGTGTGTGTGTGTGTGTGTGTGCACAGTTGCCACAAAATGAAGTGAAGACACAACGTGGAATGTAGAGGTACAAAAAATTGCCATTTACACACTTTAATCAGGAAATTTAGATGTCAGTAAAAACCAGAAAAATAGTCAATTCAGTTACATTAAAGTTAGATCTGGTTATCTGAGTGGCAGATTGGGTTTTGAGATGTGTGTACAATTGTGTATAATTTCAATAATTGACCTTACCTTTCTCTTTTGCCACTTAAGATCAATCTGACAGAGACCAAAAACAGCTGATTGAAATTGGAGTGCTGAACTGGAAACTCTAATTTGTTTGTAGGAATGAGTGTGTCTGTCTGTCTGTCTGTCTGTCTGTCTGTCTGTCTGTCTGTCTTAGGAGAATTCTTTTCTTCAGGCACAGAGACTTGGGAACACTTGGGTTGAGAATAAAACAAGTTTAATTCTTGAGAAACAAGGAGCCAAGCCAAGTAAACTCCCCTGCACCTGCCAAGGCACTGTCTGTCTGTCTGTCTGTCTGTCTGTCGTTCTGTCTGTCTGTCTCAGTCTTGCAACACACAAGTTACCATGTACCTCTTCTATGCACAGATTGAGCAGATGGATGTATAGATGGAAGGATGGATGGATGTATGGATGGGGATTAGAGGGGACATATACGTTCTGCGTGTGATTGATGTGTGATTGATGTCGTTCTACGTTCTACTACAATGTCAAACCGCTAATAACGCCTGTAGTGTTTATACATGCATTGTTTCAGTCATGCAAAACAAACTTAAAGTGAAACAAACAACTGTGCATTCTGTAAATTACTGCGTAATGGAGTTCAAGTCCAATTTGACTTCTTGCCAAAAATGAGATATCGCATTTAACCATTTACAGGCCAGATGAACTGAAATGACCTCTGACTGTAGAGTCCTCATCTTATTGTGTGATAAACATGGCAAGGTGCTCAGTCTCTGCGTAAGCTGACTGCGTACGAGCCATCCATCCGTCTTCCTACTATTGTTTTTGCTGATTGTATTTTGATTTTCCGTGATGTAACATTAACATCGCATTAGGAGCACATCTATTACTGATGACAGATTACGCGGTGGACTGGATGACCAAACAATTTAGATGACTTTTATAATCACTTCTAATTTTAGCAGGAGCAAGCCGGCGACCAAGCTATTTCTAAATGATTAAGACAGAATATAACAAAAACAGGGGAACGATATCCGGGCAAAGTCTAATTGTAAACAGCTTCTATTCTATTAGTACTCAAAAATTGACTGTGATGCAGTTTATGTCGTGCTTAATTGTTGCATTATTTTAAACTGATTGATATTGAGTCAGCAGCACATCTGGAGCTGGATCTGCCACTGTGACTTCCCCAAAAAAAGATATAGAAGATAAGGAAACTTCAAAGAAAAGCCAAACTTGAACTTTTTATTTCATAATTATGACTGACCATGAGGCTAAGTTTTCTTTTATATTACTTGCAGAAATGGGCTTCCATAGAGACTTCATGGTGGAAATCAGATTTTGATGTGACATTGGCTGAAAATTTATCTCTTTACAAACCTTTAACTACCATGATGCTGTCTAAAGCAAGTCTGGAGCAAGCAAGTCTAAAGTTGTAGTAGTAGTCCTGTATGTGCTAGGAAAAACTAAAGACAGACAAAGTCTTTCACACATTGCCAGATAGTGGGCATTATGTTTATCACTCTGATTACAACAAAAGCTATAATAGGATACTAAATAACATCTTTTATATATTTTAATAAAATACATTATTTTCTGTTATAAGCTTTGATATCTGATTGATCATTTAACTTAACATATATACAAAAGCCTATGATCCCAGACAGAGAGGCAGGTGGAGACAGCAGACTCCTTGGCAGTCATACAGACGGACAACCACGCAGACAGACAGTCAGACAGACAGACAACCAGGAAGACAGAAGACAGACAACTGTCACCCGGCTGTGCTGTGAGCCATTACAGCTGTCCAATGTCACGACAGGAGGATGAGGACGAGAGCAGGAAGAAGTCTGTGTCCCTGCCATTATCAGCTAAAGAAACATTGACCTGAAATTGTCTGGGGTCTCACTAGACCTGTAACCGGTCCAAAATAAACACATGCATACACTTGTAGTGTACAAGGGGGGGACATGTTTATAGGTTGTTTATGAGACAACAATGGTTGGCATAAACAGATGTTTTCGTGACCTCAGGAACCTCCCGCTGTGTCTTTTCGGCGAGTAAATGCTTTTTAAATATAGCAATCACCTGTGATGTCACTTTCACATAGATAACAATAGAGGGACAGTTACTGCTTTGCTTGGAATCTGCGATGTTACTATTTTGGTAACAATGAGTGCAAAAAACAGAGCTGCATG
Source organism: Genypterus blacodes (assembly GCF_046128005.1). Classification (NCBI taxonomy): domain Eukaryota; kingdom Metazoa; phylum Chordata; class Actinopteri; order Ophidiiformes; family Ophidiidae; genus Genypterus; species Genypterus blacodes. The sequence continues at coordinate 2,991,651 of NW_027466864.1, read as the reverse complement.
TGTAGAATGTGCTGAACGTGTAGGATGAAAGTGCAAGTGTGTCATTAAAAAAGTTCTTATCTTGAACTTAAGATCGCAACTTCACTGAGTTGGCATTTGCTTGACTGTGATTAAATGATGCCATTTTGGGAATGTGGATTTGTGTTGAAAGTGGTAGGAAGTGCTTACATAGTGCTTTTGTACATTTTGCAAAAAAAGATTTCTTGTCTTTTTCTAATATATTTTAATAATCTAAAAAGTATTCACCAACGATTTTCTTTGCAATACAATGTTTTAAGTACTTTTTCATGGGGTAGAATGAAAAATACCAACTATCTAGCTCTTCCTCTTTTATCCAAAAAGGTTACCAATGTTTTGGTTGTAAAAAATATTCGGCAAGGGTTAGTTAATACTGAAAAATACTGATAATACTGTATAGTTTGACTGTAATAGAGATATGTGCATTACACACAGTACATGTGTACACTGTGTACATGGTAAACTTATGTGAAAACAGAACATACTGTGTACAAAGTAGCATAAGCATGTGAGATATATATACATGCTGCATTGTTTTCTCCACCACCCAGAGGGCAGATTGAGGGTGTGTCTTCTCCAGTCACGAGAGTCTGTCTCTGTCTCTCTCATCTTCCTGCCTGTCTTGTCCCCATGTCCCCAACTGTGTTTCGGCGCCAACACAGCGGTCAATTGTTCTCTGTTCTTTGTTTATCTATCTGTCATAATGACAAATGCATCAAAAATATGCTCGTGCTGAGCTCCACGTAAACCCTGTACCTACTCCCCTACAGGTGTTTTTTACTCATGTTGTCTGTGTGAGCATATGCAGACTGTGTTCGATTGCCTCTTGTTGTGGATTTACTGAATGGGACAACTTACACGTTCATAATTTGTGATCTCCTCATCGCCTCCAGTTCATTGCTCCAACCAGCTTCAACCTGTTCAGAAGTCTAATAAGCAAGAATAACAGAAAGCACCCGTGTTGTGGTGCAGGTCTTTTACCCATCTTACTCAGAGCACACTCATCGTAGATACTGGTTCCATTAAAAATGAAACACTTTGTATTACATATCTATTTTGCTATATCTATGTAGAGGAGCTGAGGCAAGCAAGGAGGTTAGCAGGTAGGTGTTTTGTGCATAATGACTGAGATGATCTGTGAATCTACAAACCTGTTATGGTGTCATGGCCGATGTTGAGTTGATGACAGATTAACTTCATTTTAATTTTAGAGATAGAGTTACATTTACTAAGCCACATTGAAATCATATGGAAGCTCAAATGCTGGATAAAACCTCTGTGAGCTGCAATTACTCAGAAGCACCTCCAGCGTCTCAGAACCTTATTCAGCCTCACACAATTTGTTTTGTTCGAGATGTTTTTACCTAAGACTTATTACAACATGCCTCTATTCCATTGTAACTATTCTTAGCACAAAAGTGCTGGCTGATGTGTTTTTAAAGCAAACTGACTTATTCCTTTGTAATCCATTCCCATTCATCTTGAATGGGAGCCTCAGAAGCAAAACCAGTTTGCTCACAACTGCACCAGTCGCTGATGTTATGCTTGGAATGGTTTGCATGGTAAAAGCAGTCAAATCGAGTGATGTGGACTAGCCGTCAGTGTGTGCCCACCCTAGCTAATCGCCCTTGTTGCCAAGCCCTTGTTACGAGCACACTCCCGCTCTAATTGGGCATAATAGCACCTCCTGATAATCAACCTGATAGGTGGCCCCCTTGGACTCTCTGACCTTTGATTGGGTGGCTGGACGGCGCTGTGGAGACACTGATAGGCTATCAAAGTGGAGGTGGGAGGGGCAGGCTGGCTGTTGGCCAATAGAAGTGATAGGACCCAGAGGGGCGAAGCATGACTGCCAATGGACACCAGCATCACAGAGATTAAAGCGCGCTGATGTAAGGGTGTGTGTTTATGTGTGGGTGTGTGTGTGCATGTGTATCAGTCAAATTAGATTGGTTGGTTGATATGTTAAAGCACAAAAAAATAGGCACACATAACACAACAGTAACGAACAAACATGTATGCACTAACACGTCAGCCTTCATCTCAACAGGACAAATCATATACATAATTGAGTTTGCTCAAAGTTTTATATTAACTAATGGTCTTTTTGAATGATGATGCTTATACGTCAATCACTGTAATTACCTGTGACAATTACACATACACACATACACGTTTGTGTATGTGTATGTACTTATATGTGTGTGTATGACACCATTTACATCTATACTGGATTTACAATGTGTGATACTGATGTGAGCATCCTACATGCTGTGTTTTTACATGAATGGTCCAATGAAGATGTTTTGGTTACATGGGGATTACTGTCAGTTAAAAGGGATGTAGTCCTTTTAAACCAGAAGAATTATGTGATGATAAAATATCTTCTTCCATCTCTTCCTCCCCCTGGGGGACTGCTTCACCTCCTTCCATCGGTAGCCTGGAGGGTGATAGATGGCAAGACCGAAAAGAGTATTGAGAGGATAGAGAGAGAGACAGGAGAGAGAGAGAGAGAGAGAGAGAGAGAGAGAGAGAGAGAGAGAGAGAGAGAGAGAGACCTTCATGAATGAGCAACAGTTTCTTTGTTGGTGGAGTTGGTGGTGGTGGTGGGTGGGGAGTGTGGTCTCTATCTCCCCACCCTCCCTTCTGTCCTGTTTTCTCCTATATAACCTCTAGCACACAACTCCTCAAATTTGGGAGCAACAGGTGTGTGTGTGTATGTGATACTGTACAGTGACAGAGATCTGCAGGCACACTTGATGTAACTTTTGGATTCTGTTCACGTGTGCTCAGCTACAGTAAAAAGCTGAAACATTAAACCCCAGCACAAAGTAACAAAGGACTGATATCCACTAAATTATGGACCAATCACCTTCCATCCTGAGAACGACATTGCTGCTCCTGCTTCTGGTGTTTGGCACAGGTAAGATTTGTCAGCATTACTTTATCAGCATAATGATGTCATGTGATCTGTGAATCAGTGAAAGTTCAAAACTATTTAAAGAAGACAAAATGAGTTAGCCACATATACTAAGTGAAGGATGCTTAGTGTTCTTGTGGGTTTACTTAACCATAAATGTTAGGAAATGTATTTTTTTTAAATGTAAATCTGTGCAAGAGGTCAGCTTGTCTGAGTGGCTAGTCTTTGATTTGCATTTGCCAGCCAGACTGCTTCATCTCACTTTGTAACCTAAAGTGAGATGAAGCAGTCTGACTTCTTAACCTATCAGTAGGACCCACAGTCCCGCTGATAGGCCTGTCCTCATGGTGGTTCTTTCCTCTACTTGTGTGCCCTTCTTCCTCTCATCTCCGCTCCTCTCCTCATATAGACTCTGCGATGGAACTCATAAGCAATAAGCGAGATGTGTTGGTTGGAGATGAACACATACTGTACTGCAAAGGTGAGTCAGATCATTTCTTATTGATTCATTTAGCAAATAAAGATTGCATTTGATTCATCACACTTTTTACAAATTTGTTTTTTTCTTTTGGCATAAATGCATTACACCAAAATATGTTTCTCTCTCCCTTTTCTTCCCGCCTCTCTTTCTCTTTCCATAATTCCTTTTGCGTCCCAGCTGGTGTAGAAGGACGCATAACATGGCAGAAGGATATGGAGGACATTGATGAAGACATGGTGTCATGGGTAGATGAGTCCTCCTCTAAATTCATCATTGACAAGGCTAAAATGGATGATGCAGGCAGATATACCTGTCGGTGTGATTTCGGGACACACAATGATGAAATTACATATGAGCTGTTTGTTTACGGTGAGAACTGGTTATTTACTCCTACATACTGAGCAACAATGTACACTGTAATGAATGTATTCACAAGTAAAGATGCACATTACTGTTCGTATTGATGTTACAATGATACATTTAAAAAATATATAAATCACAAAATTTGGTCAAATCCAAACCAAATCTGGTTCTAATCATGATATCAAATTTTTCACTGATGTATTGCAGGAAAAGTGAGCATAATCATCCTTGCTTGTTTTCAGAGGGTCCATCATTTGGCACTACTGTGACCTACCATGAGTTTCTGGAGGGCACAAATGGGACGCTGCCATGCCTGGTGTCTGGTCAACCCGCAGTGGATGTTCAATGGCTTAGAAACCAGCAAAAGATCCCCTCTTATGGTAGGACCAGCACCCAGAGCCTGGGGCTCACATACGGTATGGAGGGTTTATCTGGTGCACTACAAATATGACAACACAAGCAAGTGCTTTATCTCTAAAAATGTGCTGTTTATTCATTTCACTGGCAGGTAAATGCAAAAAAATGCTCACCATTTTGGTATTTTATTTGTTCACAAAGCAAATGAAATACACTTGGAAAACGCAACTGCTAGTCCTGCCAGTAGAAGCCGCACTTGTATTTGACTGAAGTGTGATAATCCCACAGGATAAAGTCACTTGAGGAGCTTGTCATCTTTGGTTGTGTACCTCTCTGCTCCACTCAGTGCTGGCTTTCTGCCTCACTTAATGGCTCGCTGGCTGATCAGCCGACTGCCTAGCTGCCTGTCTGAATGGCTGTTTACTTGGCTGGCTAAAAAGTCTGGATGGAAGGCAAGCTGACACAGCAGCTGCTAGAAGAAGAAAAGAAAACGGTCATTTAGCAGACGCTTTTATCCAAAGCGACTTACAATAAGTGTGTTCAACAAAGGTAGATAAAAGAACTTCAGGTCACAAGAAATCGTAAGCGCATTTCCTTCCTAAACCAACAGCTAAGAGCATAACTAGAGCTAGAGTAGAAGTGCAATAAGTTAGGTACTATGATGAATGAGAAAAAACAAAAGGACAGATTAGAAGTGAAAGATTAGAAAACAAGAGCATCAGAAGAGCTAGGACAGAGTAGGTGATGTCCTAAGAGGGAGGATCCGGGTAGTGTTTCTTGAAGAGATGGGTCTTCAGCCTGCGGCGAAAGATGGGTAGCGACTCCGCTGTCCTGACATCAGTCGGGAGAGCATTCCATATTATATTCCATATATATATTGCTACAACAATATAGCACAAACAACCAAAAACAGAGAAAGGTGTTGTTCTCCACACTAGATTACTGATATGTTACAGCAAAGTATGTATCCTGTTCTATCATTGTTGTCTTCTTTGTTACTTTGCAGACCTATAAATCTACCCGGTGAGTGTCTAACTGGACAAGATATGATAGTATCTGAGCTCTTTTGCTTAGCACCCTGCGATCCTCATGGACCAGCAGGAGAAGCTCTCCAATGCTACTGCTTCTTCTTCTGTCACTAAATGATGTGTAGACCTACAGTATAACTGAGACTGTGTATGTGTATGTGTTTGTGTCTCTACCTCTATCCCTTTCCAACACTCTGTCCTCTGTCTCTCCATTTCTGTCTGGCTCTGCGCGGCTTGTCTCTCTCTGTGTCTCTCTTTTTCTGTACTCACCTCAGAAGGAAAGCATGTACGTCAGTTACCAGATAACACACTTATCATCGAACAAGTGAGCAGAAAGGATGCTGGGACGTATGTGTGCAAGGCCGTGATCAGAGGAAGGCCTGTCAGTCAGGAAATCGCCATCTCTGTTGTCATCAATGGTAATTTCTTTCAGTATTCTATTGAATTTTTTACATCTTCATAAGAGATGAAAAGATGTTTTCAGTCCAGAATGCATGTTAACTTCAATATACAACTAATTATGACTAAAATTCACCCTCTGCTGCAGCTCCTCCCACAGTGCATGCGAGAGAAGAGGTGAAGAAAGTGATGGCGGGCCAAGACAACAACATTTCCTTGCTATGTTTGGTGGACGGGGTACCGAAACCCAACATCACCTGGATCATGTAAGACAGTGTGTATGTCTGTATGGCCGTGCTTGTCTCATTAGAAGATATGAATAATAACAATAAATTAAGCTAAAGTTAACTTTTGGACTTGCCATTCAAGGATGTAACTGATAATTTAGATGCGTCAGTGTCAGTGCCCTGTGAGACACCTGAACTTATATTGTTCCTTGTTTCCTTTATCTGTTTTGTTCATGTTCCGTGGTACCAACCATGTAAATCAGACTTTTTGTATCTCTCTCTCTGCCTCCTCCTCTTTCCCATCCTTCCTTATTAAGTTCATCAAGTAATATCGTACACTTCTTTGTATATTACTTCAATCACTGTCATAAATGACAATTAGGCTCCTCACAGTGTGTCCTCATCTGTATTCCCCTACTTCCAGGCCAGTAAAGTTAGATCCATTGCATCATCAGTTCAACTCAGACCGCAGTCTGTTGACTATTCTGTCTGTTGCCAAAGAAGATTTTGGGGACTACGTCTGCAAAGCCACCAATAAGATAGCTGAGAGCAGTGCTGCCATCACGCTTCATGTCTTTGGTTGGTCCTATTGGATTTCATTTTTCTTACCATTTCTCTCATTTGTGTAGCCCTGAAATCCGCAGTATGCCTCTTGGAGAATATGCGATCAGCAACAAAGCTAAATTCCAAACTGTATTCATCTCACGTTTTCTAACATTCTTATGTCATCATAACAATAAAACATGTTTTATTCAGAGACCCCAGAGGTGTTTGTGGCAGAAGAACTACGGCGTGTGTTGGTGGGTGAGAGTGTATCTGTTTCCTGTAATGTTTCTGGCCATCCTCAACCAGAGCTACACTGGCTCAACAAGCACAATGGACGCAGAATAGTAAGTGTTTTGGCATACCACATACTATGACATCATGACCTCAACTACTCAGAGCAAGAATTGAGTTCAATATGATGTTGTATAATGTTGCATGAAAATTATGCATTTACATATTTGTTTATAGATGTAATGAATAAATGAACATATGTGCGATTTTCATCTCTTTAAGGACTATACTTCTGACCGTGTGCGGATTCTGAATGACGCATTGGTGATCGATTATGTAGTGCCCTCTGATGGTGGTGTGTATTCCTGCATGGCTGTCACCCCCTTTGGAAATGCATCAAGAGACTTTATAATACATAGTAAGAGCTCCTCTGTTTTTTGTATTTGTGTATTCAAGTCAGTGGTGTTATTTTCTAATATTTAGTTTTTAAATCTACTTTGTTCTCACTTCTCCTTCAACCTGCCTCCTGAACCTCAGCCCAGCCTGGTCCGCCTCAGTACCTATCAGTTTCCCCTGGACCAACGTCGGTCTTCTTCTCCCTTAAAACCCTACCAGTCGATGGAGGAACACCAATCACAAGCTTTGCCTTGCAGTGGAGGCAAAGACCAGCAGAAGTGTGGCAGGAGAGCACAGTCCCAGCTTCAGGTAAAACCTCTGCTCTTCTCTTTGTTGGTGCCAATCATGAATTCCATTTTTTTTTCATATTGATGAAACAATCATGGGTTTCAATTACTTTAAGCATTTTGTTAAACTCAATGATGTATTTAAACCTTCACAAGGATATACTGTTAATCTTTGGGCCATAAAATGAATGATCATATCATAGTGTCTGTATACACATAAAATATAATCTCTGATATCATGTCTATTGTTATGTGTTTGTGTGTGTTTTTTTTAGTTCCTATTGCTATCACCTCCCTCAAGCCATACACATTGTATACCGTGCGTTTGGCTGCCATGAATGCAGTGGGTCGGGGGCAGTTCTCAGAAACACACACTGCTCGCACCCATGGAATACGTAAGTTCTGCTACAAACACATTAGCAACTGAATATGTATTGTGCTCTTGGGTCTTTGTCTGATGGCAATTTCTTTCCCCTTTTTTCTCCTCCTCTTTTCCTCATCATCTGTTGTCTGATGTTCTTTAATGCTGCTGACGTCGTCATGTATTCCACTGGCATCTTATCCCAGGAGGTAAAGTTCTAATAATGATCAGCAATTTAACTTCCTCACTTAGTCAATCATTTTTTTGTTTTTGTTTATGACCAGAGGAAACAAGGAAATAATGTACAAAACATGTTTCGAAATGATTGGGAATCATAATCGGTAACTACTGCAAAATGGATGTTATTTCTTCATCTCTCCCTCTGCTTTCTAGGTGAACCGGATAGTCCAGTTTTGTCAACGTATCAGATGAAAGTAGACAGCAACACCTTCTCTATTCCTCTAAAACAGAGTGATGATGGGGGAACTCCCCTCCTACACTTTAACATACGATACAAACAGGTGGGGCATGGTGTCAACAGATGAACTTGTTATTGTATACATATGTATAATATGTTATTGACCAGATCTAGTCAAGAAAAATGCAGTTGAAACTGATGTTCTTCTCACCTTTGGTTGGTTGTTGTTTAGTAAATCACTGATTTGTTTCCTTGCTTCCCCTCTTCTATCCTGACTCCATCCTGTCCTCACCTCCTCTCTTTAGGATAAAGAAGGAGCTGAATGGAATGAGAAGCAGCTGTCATCTGATGCAGATATAGCTCTTATCCCGGAGCTGCTCTTTGGCACTGACTATCAGCTGGAGGTCATGGCAGTCAATCTGAATGGTTCTTCTATCCCTTCCACAATAAACTTCACTATCCCACAACAATCTGGTATGTAGCCTGAATTTCCCACTGGTATCTCACTTCCATGATACATGATTGTCTGGGACTTTAAAGTTGATGTGCAGTTACAAACAGTCCTCTAATGTGTATACACAGATCCACCAACAAATATTATATCGCTGGCCATACTAGACATAGTATCTCTAATGAATGAAACTATCTTCCCCTCTCGAAGCAGTCAAAATGACCACCGGCAAAATGACCAAAGGGGCCGTGGTGGGCATCGTCATGATGATCTTCCTGCTGGTATTAGTAGCAGTAGATGCTGCCTGTTGCTATACGAAACGCTGTGGCCTGCTCATGTTCATTTCAATGAAACTATTTGGACACGAAGTTCCAGGCCTCAAAATGTCTGAAGAAGGAGATGGAGCCACGAATGGGTAGGTGCGTGCGTGTGTGTGTAAGCTTTAGATAGACCTCTGCATGTTTCTGTGACACGTTTTGCCACAAAGCATTAGGCACATAGGTCAAGAAGGTCAAGCTAAAGGGATTATAGAGGGATTGTTTCCTCATAAGCATCACAATTAATAACAATAATAATAATTTTTGTGTTTCCTGGCTGCAGAGATTTGAAGCTTAAGGGTATCGGGACTCCAAGAGGGAGCATACAGCAACAGATGGGGGTTCAGAACTTCACAAAGGAGGGAGGGCAGCTCACAGAGGTCACCTGTGACAAAGCCCCCCTCACCAAAAACGAGTATGTTCATTCTTTCTCATGCTCATTCAGTTTTATATGGAAATTGTTAATAATAATAATGAGCCATTAGAGGAATTTTATGTTATCGACTGGACATTAGGCTTCAGTTCAGTTTCGTCAAAATGCAGCACATAGGCACATATTTATTGTCGATTCATCAAGATTAATTGTTTCCCACTGTCATCTAGTGAAATACTGTACTATAAACACATGACCTGCTCTTCCAGCTTTTGGCCTCTGGAAGGTGCTGCAGGTCATTATTCACCAAAAGATTCTGTTTAAACATTTCCTATTCCCATAGCACACTATCATATAAAAAGTCTTATGGGGCTTTACAGTCTCACACAGCAAAATGTTTGCTAAAACACTTTAAGATATCTGGAAAAAAGGAAGAATCTCTGGTAGAGGCACTTCAAAGAGACATTCCCTCTCCTCAGTTTGGGCAGGTGTGCATTAGAAGCTGGATATTTCAATCAAAATGTGAAATGAATTTCATTAAAAGATTATTTTTCCTCCCTCAGGAAAGCAGCAGCCAATAGAGACCTGCCCACCACTGATGCATGAAGCTACCAACTGGAGAACCAGCTGACAAGTGATCCAATGATCATGCTGACGAAATAAGAGAAAATACCAGTCAGTCATTAAAAAACAACTTTGGACAATTAGCAGTCTCAGTCAACAGCAGCAAGCAGTTCACTGCATACAGTTGCCATGGGAAAAGCCAAACATTAGAGGCAAAACCCTGAGGAATTGACTGATGTGTGTTCAACTAGAAATGGAACCGTTAGAGGACTGTGCTCCCGAGTTTCCAGGTGGCATGATTGTATGAACAGAATACTGGCAGGGGATGATGCTATTTTACTATCGCTTAAGTTAGTTCTAGTTCTGTTTGATCTTATTGCTTTAAGATAAATTGACTGTATAGAATAGCTTTACTGGGTAAGTTTGATGTCTGTGGTATACAGGGTAATTTCTTTGTGTTACAAAACAACCATTTCATTTTTCTATTTACCAACAAGTGTTTACATCCTTATGTTTTGATTGTTGTATACAGGCAGAAGGTATTTTCATATTTTATACTATGGCTGCTCTACCAAAGGTCATGTCAGGACTAACATCTTATTTGTTGACAGTATCATAATATTTCACCACTGTCCAGTATTATGAACAATCTAAATGACAATTTACAGAGTCTTTTACTAAACATAACTAACCTGAATGTGATTACTCTCCACTGACATGTATCGTTGTTTCACACTTATTGTCAGACAACAATTTACTGACATGTATTGTTATTGTGATATATTGAATAAGTGACAGTCCTCATGGCACAATTTGATTTTCACTTTGCTAACTTGCATACCTACTCTTAAGCACTTTTGAATTAGCAGCAACTAACATTGACCACTAGGGATAATTGTAATCAAATGAAATCAATTGTATCATGACAACTCTGTCTAAAGTACCTGTAATAATACAATACTTGTGAACACACACACACACACACACACACACACACACACACACACACACACACACAAACTAAATAGATCATCATCATCATTTTGAGATACAGGGTATTCATATTTGCAAATTCTCATATTGATTAAGTATTTTGATACTGTTGTATTATTATATTGAACACTGTACATGATTTGTATATACACACACATTGATACCGCTTTATATTTAATTAAAACAGATTGGCCTCACCAAATGAATGCTTTTTCCTTTTATTAGTGTCTCCACATAAAATTAAAACTAAAATAGCAGACTAAATATGATTTTGTCTCGTCATATTGCATCACTCTGCAAGGCTCTGTCCCCAAACTATTTCTAGGATGTGTCTTTGTTTACATACATAAATACATTGACAACATTAAGCTATGCACATAATTAATATGTACAGTATTCATGTCAGACGGACAAGATGAATCGTATTACATAGATAGGTTTGTTGATTGACAGTAATAGTAGTCGTCTGTTTCGTTGTCGATGATCTTCGGCAGATCCATTCTATGTGCTCTGCTTCTATGCTTGGCCCCTCCCCTCCCTGATACGTTCCTGCTGACTTGAGGCACATGACCTGGCGTGTTTACACCTGCAGTGAGTCACAGAGACAATGACAGTAGCTAAACTGCGTGGAGCACCGCTACGAAACGGCGGGTCGAAACCGAACTGAGAGGCAGTGTTACCGGGGGAGAGGTTTACAGTGCTGAGGAGGGTGAAAGCCTGTCGGTAAGTTAGGGTTTAGCGGGACTGTGCTATTCGCTGATGCGGTGTGAGGAGAGAGGCTCTTCCGTAGCAGCAGCTGCTAAATTAGCATGCTTGTTTACTGCTTGTTGTAAGGTTAGCTCGCTTTAGGAGCACCAGCACCCTACTACGCAAACTGTAACGTACAGTTTGACTCGGCGAAAGAGTTTGTCATTATTGTCATCTTCTTTTTATCACTGTAGTTAAATTACATCTGACAGTCTCAGTTTGACTTTTGTTATATGTGTAGTAAATTCAATTTCATTTCACTCAGTGACATCTTAATCTTCGCTTAACTGATTCTATTCAGAAAATTAGGTTAAGTAAAAACAAATATACCCAAATGCCTTGCTGTTGGTGTGTGGGCTTTCACAGATGAAGAGAGCATATTTATTATAGGTACTATGTGGAATGATGACACTTTATGTCCCATTATTCAACCCTTAGCTCCAGACAGCTCCTGCCCCTCTGTCCCCTCAGAGGGAAGCTCTGTCCTCAGCCACAGTCCCCAAGAATCCAGGCTTCTACCATGGATGACACGGATGTAGAACGTAAGCTCTCCTCTCCTTTCCATTCCGATCCTCTCCTCTCCTCTTCCTCAGTATACTCCCTGATTTTGTTTTGTAGACTTCCTACACCTACAAATCACCACACCTGCTCCCAGCTCACCGGTCTTGTTTTGCAACTCTAGTGTGAACCTTGTCAGAACATGAAGACTGAGTCTGGAAAAATCCTTGTTTATTTATGCGAATCCATGTACTTGATCTGATCTGTCTTTTGTGTCTCATAAGAATTTTGCTGTTGTGCTGTGTTTCCTCAGGCCATCCTGTCATTCAGCTGAATTTCAACTGTAGTCATTTTTAAGGATTGATCTAAGAGGGCTTTGTTTTTACCCTAACCATTTTTGCCCAGGAAATCATGCTGAACATTTTACCCTTTAAGTGTGGTGACTGCATAGTGAGCTAATCTCAGTAGTCAGTAAGAAATTGTGTTGGATGGTTAAGTACAACATTAAAGAGTAATGTTGCACTGGTGTCTATTCCCCTTACTGTTGTAGCTCCACAAAAACAAATGCTTCTAAGGTTGCACAACTGCACAGAGCTAGAAAGAGCAAACATTCTGCACAATCATTTAATGAGTGAGACGGCAGACCATTTAAGGATTTAAGGGAAGTACACCCATTGTTGGATTTGAATTCATTTTCAAACTGGCCTAACTTTTAACAGGACACTAGTGAATAGTAGCTTGTGGAGGTTTCTGATCTGTATATCTCATACGATGTTGGACCCTGTATTGCAGATGTAAGAGGGATACTTTTTTCTGTAGCTGTTACTCTGAACTTAGCCTTTCGTTCAGCTGATCTCAAGGTGCTTAAGCTTGATGACTATGCATTTCTAAATGCTGTTTTGTGTCTATGCATCTATGTTTACTCTATTTTTCAGCAAAGCCTACCACTACAATATTGTTTCTACCTATCACATGCTTCATATGTGTCTCTTATCTGCTTTGTTCGTACCCTAGAGGTGACCTTGGCTCTCCTAGATGCAGCCAATGACAAAGACTCAGTAGTCCAGGAGCAGGTCAGAAAGTCCATGTTGACTCTGGGAAAACAGCAGCCTGACAGAGTGTTAGCAATGTGTCAGGACTACCTCCTCAAACACCCAAAGGTAAAACCTGTCAAACCCCTGTCAGATTGTCAGACATGAGTCAGGGCTACCAACTAAAACACAATTGTGCTGTGACTTGTTACTTGTGCCGCTGCTATATTCATTATTCCTTAATCACACCTCAGCACTTCAGCGTTAGTCAAATCAGATTTTTGAATAATAATATAAATGAAAACGGTCTGGACAAAATAATTGACACCCATTAAATGTGATAATAGATATTTGCCCCATAAATACATGTGACTACAGAGCCCTGACTCATTATGTCTCTATATGCAATGATGCAATGTCTTATCATGCCGTCACGGCCCTTGGCCTTGTGATCATGCCAGGGAAAGTCTCTTTGTACTATATCACATAGTTCAACAGATGTCTTTTTCATTAATATGTTGTATTAAATGATTTTGTATTTACTAGTTGGTCCACAAGAAATCCAACTACAAACTTAAATTTGACTGAGTGTGTAGAATGTGACAGTGTAGGTAGCCACATAAATCTCTACATATATAAGACCACATTGCTTCATTGTTTCTCCTGCAGGTGAATGATTTATGTTCATTGGCATTCCTGCCCTTGTTTTTCTTTTCTTCATTCCTCTCCTCCAGTTGGTAGTGAGCCACAGAGTTGTTATCCTGCAGACGATTGAACTAATTGTAAGCAGCCGAATAGAGGACATCAGCTATCCAAAGATAAAGAGCATCATCTCCTTGGCCTCAGATGAAATGACACGGTCCAAAGTATGAGAATTATTTAGTCTTTTTTTGTGGATTATAGCATTTTGACTACATTTGAATTTTGAATACATTTAATATTTTACATTTAGAGTGCAAATGGATAATGGCAAAACATTTCTCATTCCTTACTTATATGCCTTTATTTGCCGCATGATAAATGATATCCCCGATGATGAAATGTTTGAAACTTAATGACTCAATGTATTGTTATTATAATAAGAAAATGTGTAAATGAAAAGGCTGTAGAGGATGTGGCTGGATTTACAGTAGAGGAAGAGCTGAGTTCATTAGCGCACAAAGGCAGCAAAACACAGAACTGAAAAACAGATGTTAACCTTTGATGGAATGTCCCTGCCATTCATGCACTGTATGTCCATGCTGCCATTTAGGTTCCATATCTTCCCTTTTATTGCTAAATATTAACGTTAAAATTTTAGCAGTGCTACCACTAACTTCTGTCTGATGTTACAACACATTTGGATTCAGCAACGGTACACATTTCACACTTGCCTTTTTGCAGTGTCAGTCAGGAAGTGACTTCTCACTGTGTTGTGTATGTTGTTATGTTGTCATGCAACTTGAACAGTAATGAACATGCTTCTGTATTACCTGATCCATTGTGATCAGCTAGCACCGGCAATGGATCTGAGAAGGTTGTGAATCTATACAGTATATGATCATGGTTTTTATTTTCTTCCTTTTTCTGCTGTTACTGAATAAGGTACTTGGCAGTTGCACAAAAATAGTATTTGACATCAGAAGACAACATCTCTGTCTTCCCTGCACCCATTTTAACTGTTGTCTTCCTGGCTGTCTGTTTCTGGTTCACATAGGAAGTTGTTCCTGATTGGCAGCAGGCAGCCAGTAATATCTTGGTTGCCGTGGGTAACAAACACATCAATGACATAATGGAGGAAATACTAAGCAAGTTTCAGCCCGGGGTCCTGCCACACTTCTTTGTCATCCAGACACTAGCCAACCTTTCCGATTCCAATGGTAGTGCGCACACACACACACACACACACACACACACACACACACACACACACACACACACACACACACTTTTGCAATTAGTCTCAGCAGGATGAAATCTTCCTTTATTATTGTATAGATTTGGAAACATAACTAATGATTTGCCCTCATCATTGTCCTCTTCCCCTTGCTCTCCAGTTTATGGCATGGTGCCCTTCCTCAATGCCATTCTGGGCACCATGTTGCCCATGCTAAGCTTGGCCAAACAGGACAAGATGAGGTGGATCTTCTCCTCTGGTAAGAAACACCCCACATTGTTCTTAAATTTGATTGTACCTTCAAAATATGCAACTCTTACTTTACCATTTCTCTATTACTCTTGTCTCTGCCCTTTCCACTGTTTTTCTTTCTGCCTTTCCAGCTCTGTGTCATTTCAGTGATAGCATCTTAGAGTACCTGGCCAACCTGGATAAGGCTCCAGATCCCACGGTCAGGAAAGACACATTCTCCAGTGAAATCTATGCTGCTTTTGACATACTCTTCAATAATTGGTTACAAAGCAGGGACTCAAAGGTAAGGCCATTATAATGCAGTATAATTTTACATAACTGAATTTCAAAATGCAGAATCAGTTCATGCACAACGATCATTCGCAGGATGATGTGAGGGGTCATCTCAACATGGTTTGATAATTGGTAGACAGCAGACCACACATTGGGCACTTAGACATTAAGGTAGTACTTTGTGAAGCTACTATGAAAAAGATCAGAGAAGCTTAAGTAACTTAAATTGGTTAGTAGCCTTTTGTTGATTCCCCATTTTAAAAAAAACTTCATGCTTGAGTGAAAGTAAAGTAAGCAACGATGTAAAGTAACAATGATGAATACTAATACAGATACTTCACTGTAGGCAAGCCAACCAAAATAGTCTCCACAATTGCAAGAGTCAGGTAAAGAAACGCCTTTTGAAAAATGACAAGGTATTGATTGAGTAAATGTTGAAGTCGGCAGTTTCTGAAACAGCAAAATGTAAGTTTAACTTGATAACCATTAATGTTTTTGATCTCTTAAAGCCTCTAATACAGTGTATCATACTTCCTATGTAATCCTAACCATTTAACCACTGTGCCCTCGTGCTACATTAGTGAAAGCAGGGATCCTATTTGCCCCAATTACAGTTAACAGCCTCAACGTTATTAACTTATTAACATGAACTTATTACTTGGAGCAACTTCATATGTTTTTGTGTAGGCTATATGTGAACCATGCTCTCTCATTCAGTACATTTCATGACATTGCCCTGAAAGAGGCGTCACAGTGGTATTTCTCCATTTTCATGTCATGGATGCATGAAATACAGAGACAGAAATAAATAACTGTTTCAGTCTGACGCAGAATTTCTGCGGTTTGAAATCAGGGTGCTGTTTTCACAAATGTTAGTGATCGATACAAATTACATCTAGCCATCAGTTGGTCATTTTATTAAAGTGGAAAGTTTTTGCATTAATCATCTTTTCATCCGTGTCATGTCTGTCTGTGCGTTCCAGTTGAGGCTAACCGTGGCTGAGGCAGTGGGCTCAATGTGCCACCTGATGGCCAGTGATAAACTAGAGGAGCAGATTCCTAAACTCATCCCGGCTATCCTGTCCCTTTATAAGAAAAACAATGAACACTACGTCATCAGTAAGGTAGGTACAGACTGCAGCACCACACAGGCAGACTGCTCACCAATTATAAACTGCGATTCTTGCAGGCTTCCTGTGTGCTCTGAAGTGAGATTCAAAAAATGCTGATCTGGATGTTATAACCTCAAATAGAAGACGTGTGTCTTATATTACATTATGTATCCTGTATATCCTTGTATATCCTTTCCTCTTCCTTCTTCTCAGAGTCTGTGCCAAGTGTTAGATGCTTCTGTGAACATGGGCAGTAGGGTGCTGGAGACACAACTGGACAGTCTGCTCTTAGCACTGCATCAGCAAGTACGTACACAGTACAAATACACACAAATACCCCTACTGCTTGTCCCCCCTTCCATCAGCGCCTGCCATTTTTAGAAATCGACCGGATTATGAGCACACTTTTTTATTTGCTGTCTAATTCTTCTGGTGACTCGTGTTGCATTGATCTAATCTCTAATAGACACCCAAATTAGTTTTTTAGCAGCTGAAGTTAAATTGCGTCCCTATAAAAGGTTTTGATACCTTTTTTACTTCATTGATTGGTGTTGGGATTTCACTTTCACTGAGTTTTTCTTTATTTTCCGAGCTTGTTGGGAGTTCTGTGATGGACCAATTCCACCATTCATCTTTGCTCTCCCACTGTAATCCAGTCCTCTAGCTCTGTGTCTAAAGCACTGAAGGTCTTTGACATATGGATCACTCCTTTTGAGGAAATGTAGCATTCCTCGTGACCTTTCTTTTTAAAACTGTCAAATGATTGCCAGAGCCACTGTAGTCAGATGCTTTCATAACCTTGTGACTCAGCTTGGATCAGTGGCTTTAGTGTTGCAACAACCACAGTGACTCTGTCAACAGCAGATGCATACAGTATGTGCACTACAGGGTGTTTTCACTCACCCTTCAAAGGAATGCCCAATACCAGTGACAGCAGTCATATATATATATATAATTACACAATAGAATTGTCTAATATATATTTAGCACTATATTGTTTCAATCAGTACAGAGATTATTCAGAGTTTCATTCTAAGCATCTTAAACAATGATTGTTCCTTATTTGCCAACCTTAGCAGGCTGTGGGTGTAACAGGAACTATGTTGTGTTGTTAGAACACCATCTGTGCTCACTGAAGCTTGCTGTGGCATGACAAAGTTCTCAGCCAGCAAATGTACACACTATATACGCAGTGTAACTTTTTTGTGTGCCTTCCTCAGGTGTCGGCCCCTACGGACTACAGTAACCCTCCCACTGTCAAGAACCACAACGAGGTCCTGCGCTGCTTCAGCTTGCTAGGTAGCACGTGCTCATCAGGGATGCATTACAGCAGTTTGCCATTTCAGTGTGACAGTGATCATCACAGCCTCTTGTTTTCTCATTTAACATACATATACCAATGGAATCATTTTGCTATGTGTTGCTGTTGTCTGAGACTAGTTGTCCAGTAAAATATGTCCTGATGTTAAATGCAAATCCGAAAAGTTGAAACACCAAATGTAATAACTAAATTGTCAAGTCAAGAAATATAGGGGTTGGGAGCAGGAATTCACTGTTTAGCGTCAAATCAGGTTTATTTGTCTAGCCGAATACCACATACAATGTCTCAAAGGGCTGTACAGGCCCACGACAGACGGCTCCAGACGCAGCCCAGAGCTCTTCTCTTCTCAACTCTAATTTTAAAATGTACTGATGAGTGAGTTTAGCCGGTTCAGTGTGTTTGATCTCCTTGGCGTGTGATTCGTTTGTTGTACAGATTTACTGCAGCTTACTGCAGGGATACAGAGATACAGGTGTATTTACAGTGTTTAGAACCAGTGAAGTTTTATTCTAAATTCTATTTTTCACATAAACATTCCTTTTGAAGACCACTTCAGTGGTCTTCAAAAGGTCTGTGGCAATTAAATGGAACTGTGCTAAGAGGAGATTATAGTCAAAAAGCAGTAGGGCATTCAGTTTATTTTAGTTCTGTGCAGTCACAAGAAAAGTAATGAGATCATCCATTAGGAGGTTGGACTGGTTGAACCTCATGGTATAATGATATTAACTGTGACAGCTGCTTCCATGTCCTCATCTGTTTTTTTCTGTTGCTCTTAGTTGACCATTCAATTGACATTTTTCTGTCTTTCTTGCTTTCTCTCCTCTCGTCCTCTCCTTTTAGCAAACTCCTTCCCAGACCGGCTCGTTATGTTTGTTCTTCAGAAGTTGGAGAACAGTAACGAGCGAAGCAGGATGGGTTCCCTGGCTGTGCTACGTCACCTTATAAACTCCACAAGTGAGAAAATACACAGAAATGACTCATTAATAGTTTTGTCATTAGGGTGGTTAATAGAAAGAAAATGAATTTGCCAGGCAGTGTCCTGAGTTATATCAAGTAACTGTGTGTGGATCCGTGTGTGTGTGCTACAGCTTCCACTATGGAGAGCAAGAGGCTCCTAATTCTGTCCAGCATTAGACAACCAATGGCTGACCACAACAACAAGGTAACACAAATGAGGTTTTACCCTCATTATATAACAGCTGTCTCTCTCAGCATTTTTGTTTTCCTGAAGTTGCCAATGGCATTAGAATGGCTCACACACTGACTCACTCTATGTTTCTCAGGTGAAGAAGCATGTGGTCCAAGTGATCAGTGCCATGGCTCATCATGGCTATCTGGAGTTAGAAGGAGGGGAGTTACTTGTTCGATTCATTGTTCAGCACTGTGCCTTACACGACACCTATCAGGTAAAGATTGTGTTATTCTGCTGGGTGTAGCTTTGAGTCCTCCATCATAGTCTGTGCTGGATCTGTTCAGCCATAATCACAGGACTAGAATAAGTGACTTAGCTGCACCCTGTGTTGACAAGTTGTAAAGACCTACCCCTACAGGCTGCAGTGTTTATTGCACGTCACAAAAGTTAATCGACTATTTAATTGTGTTTTGTGTCTTCAGCGTGGCCAGAAGCCCACAGATCCAGAAGAGGTGACTGATGAGGCACTGAGGACTATGTGTGATAACAGTCTTCATCTTTTGACAACCACCGTTGGACGACTTACTGATGTTAGTATCCATATGTCTGTCCTCCTTTCAGTCTCTGTTGATGTACTCGTGTATGACTCAACTCGTTTAAGCCGTCGACATGAAGGGGTTTCAGCGTTTCCCAAAACCAGGAATTATATGGTGAAAGTGCCCAGGTCAACGCTCTACTTAGGGCTAAACTAAACAAATTGTCACCACAATACAAATGTTATGGACATTGCACCAGTTGTGTATGCAACACACTGAATGACCTTCCACCTTTACATTTAGAAGATTGTTGTCTTGTAGATCTTTAACTATAAGTCACTATCTAATACTAAAAACCTGTTGACATATCTGTTGGTGGAACTTTGAAGTCTCTTCATTTGTGTCTGGACTTTTTACTTTTAGAGGCAAGTTGGTGATGTTTATGTCACTATTGACTAACAAAATGTGCATTTGAAAAAAAAAAAAAAGATACCTTAGTGACACGCATGTACGTTTCTACTTAACGAGTAAGTTGGGACTGACTTGGTTATTGTGACTTGCTTAGTAAATCAGCATTACTGTGTTTCAGTAGACATCTGAGCTGAGATAAGATTTGCTTTTGTTGCAATTTTTGTGCCATTGAAACTTGTTTCTGGATTCAGTTGAACACAGCAAATGACACTCATCACCATGTATTTTGTTGTTTGTAGGTACTATGGCCCAAGCTGCTGTACTATTTGACCCCTCCGCAGTTTAGCAATGCCACCACTCCTCTGTGTAAGAGTCTGATTGTGCTGGGCAACAAGAAGAAAAACAACCAAGATGCAAGCTTAAAGATAGACTTCACACAGCAAGGTAAGAGTACACTTCCTGAACAGATGATGAATGAATGTATGACAGTTTACCTGGGAAATACAGTGTATTGTATTTTATGCTTTCTCCCCTGCAGTCAATCTGCCCTCCCCTCAAACTCTGATGATCAGGCTGCTGGTAAGTACAACCAACTGTATATCACACTCAAACAGCTTCGTTCCAAACACTGATGACATCGTGGCTACTGTAGTGATTCATTTGGCTGGCCTGCATATCCTTTTGGTCTTACATTTGGCCTCCATGATTGACAGATAAATAATACTCCAGTACCGGTGCTTGACGTTTGTGTTTTAAATCACCTACGTCATACATGTCAGATTGAGGGGGGGAAAAGCTTCTGATGTGAACAAGCACTGCATTGTAAACGTCAAATGATTGGGTTTGATGGAGTGTAGAACTAACAGACAGTCACCGGCTAGAGCAACCCTGCAGGCAGTCAACAGAATGTTTCATAAACTGTGACACACACACTGTGACACACACACTGTGACACACACACTGTGACACACACACTGTGACACACACACTGTGACACACACTGTGACACACACAGTGACACAGTGATGTTTTTGTTTAGATCCATGAACTGTAGGTGGTGAATGCATTCCACAAGAGTCACAACACTTTCTGTAGCCTCCCTGTGGAAGCAAATCACTAGCTTCACTTCTCTTCCCTCTCACTTAACAGAAGACCTTATGTCAGAGATTTATGCAAAGCAGTAGGATAATAGCAGATAGTTTCAGCCCACAATCACAGGTATTATAATAAACATATTGTGTTGTTGCCCCATGTTTTTTTCCACCATGACAAAATGTAACATTATTCTTTGAAAAAGAAACATTCTTAATGGGTGTCTATCTGTGTGTTTTTGGGTGTGTGTTGGTCATGTCCCAGGTGAATGCAGCGTTCCCATTCAATTGCAGAGATCATGGCGCTCCATCTCTCTCTCTCCTGCATGTCCTCAGTCTCAACATCCACCCCAATGCAGAAACTCTGTGGGAAAAGGAGATTCCTAAATTACTCTCAATATTAGATGGTATGAACGGACGTAAACACTTTTTTGTGTGTGTTGTTAAGTTATGTAATAGCTAGCAGTCTCACAGAAACTGATTGTAGTGACTGAGTGCTGTTGTTTCCAGAGTCAACAGCAGACTGTCTGAATAAGAAGCAATGGGATGAAAAACTATTGAAGGTATATTCTGATCTAATTCTTTTATCTATATCTTTCTTCTTCTTTATTATTTATTTTTGGTTATCTTTCCTTGTGTTATGCTACAAACATGGCTGAATATTCACATTTATTTAGTGTTATTGGGCCAGAATCATTGTTTCCCTACATTCATTTAGATTTCATTCAATCAAGAGAATTATGTGTTTTCTCATTTATGTGGCTGTTGTGATTTGGAAATCTGTAAATCTGCCTGAATGTTTTGACTGATATGTCGTTCTTTCTGCAGCTGTTATCCAAAACCCTGGCTACTCTAGATGATGACAAGTGGGTGTGTCAGTTGGCAGCTGAGTCCACACGATACCTTTCTACCTATAACAGTGCTTTAGAGGAGAAGGTAATTCCTTTCAGACACCTTATTTGAAATGAAGCACGTTGTGATTATCTGTTACTGTTGTAGGACTCACACTGGACACACCTGTAATATTGCTGAGGTTGTGGAAGTCATCTCACGACTCCCAGAATGAGCTTGCAACGTAGATATAATCACCGAGATACATGCATTAAAAAAAGATGATTTGTCTTTCTGTGCCCGTCTCTAGCGATTTTTGTATCGGTGCATAGGATTCACGCTCCAGCAGTGCCACAATAAGGAGGTGGTGAAAAAGCAATTGCAGCAAGTCCTCCTCACAGCACGACACGTTGATGCCCTGGAAAGAGAGGTAAAATGTCTGCCAGTCAACATTTCTGGTTTGAAATAAAGGTCCACGATGTGATTATTTCTTTGGTGTAGTGGAATTAAAATTGGATGGGTTTCTGTCAGACTTCAGTCTAAATTTAGTTTTCTCTCTGCGTGTGCTGGATGTCTCAGGGAGTAGCAATGGCCGTCGGGCTTTGTGCCAACAGCCACCTAGAAGGAACTCTGGCCAAACTAGATGAGTTCAGCAAGTCAGATGCCTTCAAGAAGTCCCCAAGCATCTTCAACCTGCTCAAAGTAAGACATGTTGGACGTATTCTTTGATAGCCTTTTTTGGTGAATGTTGACCTCTTACTTCTTGACAGCTGCTGTTTTACAATCCTGACCTTTGCTTCTTTATTTCCTCTGTCCATTTTCTTCTTTGATGTTGTTGTTTGTTTATTTTTGTCTTTCCTCTCCTTTCTTTCTCCAGGAACGCAATGATGTTGAGATAGAGAAGGTGAAAAGCACTTTAATCCTGTGTTATGGTCAAGTGGCCCTGAATGCACCTCCAGAACAGATAGTAACTCGCATCGACCGGGACATCCTTCGCTGCATTAGTAAACACTTTAATACCAAGGTAAGAACATTACTCGTGTAACTTCACATGGGAGACTTCTGGGAGACTTCTGTATAAGAAGTTGATCTTGGAGGTGAAATGGGTGTTTGTGTGTGAGCTGATGAGCATATCGCCTCTATTTCATACAGGTTCTGGGAATTAAAGTAGAGACTAAGGTATTGTCACCGGAACACAGGGATTCTTTGGCTCCGTTTTTCTCTATCGTCTTTGTTTCAAGCAGTCCTTGATCGTTAACGTTTTTCTTTTACAAATTTACTTCTCCCGTTCCTCTTTCATCTTTGTATTACTTCCTATGCTCTGCTCACTCGCTCAGGGTTGTCAAAAAAAAGTAATATTTCACTGAGATAGAGCATGGAATTATGGCGTTTTTCTGAATGGTCCACCAGCAGTCCATTATTTCTGAAACATGGACAGCAAATGCTTTAAACTGATGTGGGTCACTATTCAGTGCTTGATATAGGTTTGCAACAACCTTAGATACAGTGAGTGTTCACAGACTGTACGGCTCTTGATATAAGTTTAAGATGTCCGCAATTGTAAATCCTGTAGCGCTGTGATAAGTGAGAAGACTCGACCTCAGTGAAATCTTTCAATTAACCCATTAATGTGTGGTCAAAATTATGATATTACTAGTTTTCTAAACTTCAATCAGGGTACGTCAGCAACGTCACACCAATGCAGCATGATTAGGCAGTTTAAAGTTGCCAAAATTCAAATTTTCGATAAGTCTAGTATTTAGACTTTTATTCCACCTTAATTCCTACCTCTGAATCTGTAATGTGAATCACACAAGACCTCTTATTTTTGATTCCTCACTGTGCAATCGGATACATCTTCACATTCTTTCACTCAGCCACAGGGTGGTCACGTTTTTAAAAGTGAAATTCAGTTATCACCTTAATGCTGGCTTCCTTTCAAATTCATTTCTGTACAATTCTTCTCTCCAGATTGTATT
Source organism: Genypterus blacodes (assembly GCF_046128005.1). Taxonomy (NCBI): domain Eukaryota; kingdom Metazoa; phylum Chordata; class Actinopteri; order Ophidiiformes; family Ophidiidae; genus Genypterus; species Genypterus blacodes. The sequence continues at coordinate 2,967,831 of NW_027466864.1, read as the reverse complement.
ATATGTGGACTCTCTTTTAATGGTTGACTGCTCTATAAACTGTTTTGCTTTGGGTGTGAAAAAGGCTTTGTAACATCCTACTTATCCTAACAGCAACTTAATGTTTCCAGGCCTCATGCTGCGCTGTTGTTTCTTAGATCAGATCCTGCAAGTGATTTACTTGTGAACCAATCTCCTTCTCAAATCACACAACTCTGATTTCAGACTTCTCTTCATCCAACGGCATGGAGGATCAATCTACAACTCTGTGCTGGATTGATTGTTGTTTTGGATGACTGAGTTTATTGATTTGATTTGTATATTCCTAGAATGATTTGGTTTTTGCTTATGCCTAACCCTTTCATAGAGTTGCATCTGTGTGCATACAGTGTGCCTTGCTGTTTCCTGCCATCTTGGAAAATGCAGTGTTCTATTTTCTTCATATTCAGTCCAATTGCTCGGTTAACCAAAATCTTTGGGTCTGTTTATGTACATTATTTTTCTGTCTTTGTCAATCCTGTACCTCTCCGCCCTGCTTTAGGATCTGACCATGAAACTGAGTTTGATCCAGAGTGTTGGGCTCATAGCCAGAGCCATCAGTGAGTGTGTGAAGAAACAAGGCTACATCTTCTCTCACAAACAGGAGCTCATTACTGTTATGCTGGTTAGTAGTAGAGTTACTTTCATCGAGTTCACTTTCTTGAATACAAATCATGAAGGTGTACATACATCTGTGTGATCTGTGGATGATGTTTCATAACCTTTCCATCTCGTTTCTTCTCTTTTCTACCCTGGTTAGGATTTCATCAAGGCAGAGCCAGCTGATTCTTTGAGGACTCCAGTACGCCATCTTGTGATGACAACCTGTGCCAACCTGATGTATCCTTCTCTTACATAAAACAAATCAACCGTTTCTGTGCTCTCGATACTTAAATCAGCAGTGCCAGTGAATAACAGTTTAGAATAATTGTTGCTTTATTTCTCTACAACTACAAAATGGTAAGAGATTTTAGGCCAAGTAAAGAAAGAGTTGATGTTGTACAAACAACTAATATGAAATATGTTAAAGAAAAAAGGCGTAGGAAATCACAGACAGACAGATAATGTTGGGTTTGTCCTTGTTTTTTTTACTGTTCCATTTCATACCAGGAGAGTGGGTTGGAGAGCAGGGGGGAAATTGCCTTTGCTGCAAAATGTGGGAAACTGACACAGCAAAATCAGTGATGTTTATTGCAAAAATCGAAAAAATAAATTGTGAAATCCTGGGAGGCCTGAGTTGAGAATAATGTCCTCTAAAGATTTTTCAGTATTTTATCCTTGACCCCAATTACTTACAGTCCCCTTGAGCCAACACTGAGCGAGAATGAGAGCTTTGACTTGCTAAAGGTGTGTGTGAACAGCACATTTTCTCTGCCAGCTGAGACACACACTCCGGAGAAAACTAAAGAAGAGGAGATACTGGACCCCAAACAGAGAAAGGTAAACAATTGAAAAAGACCTTCAATTATTTATTCTTATAGTAAAAGATTAAAGTTACATCACATATGTGTCACAAAATGTGGTTGTGTGGACATCATTTGATGTTCACACAAATGATAACACTCATAATCAGAAATCAAAACCTGTCTGATTCTGATCTTCCTCTACCAAACTAGTCATCCATTAGAAGACTTTGACAAAAAAAATGTAAAAAAAAAATCACTAAATGTTTAGTAATTGGACTAATTAAGAATTTTGTATTTCACCAACAGAATTCCTCAGAGGGGTTTGTGGACATTTCTGTAAGCCTTTCCTAACGTGATCATATTATCATATATGTCTTAACATGTCCTGAATATCTGAACAGACTTTATACAAAGACACCATGGCTGCACTAGAGGAACTGCTTCAGAGTGTCCTGGCCAAGGATCCCACCCCTGATGGCCTGCAGAGTGTCTTCAAGGTGAGGCCTGTGATTTTAGCCTAACCAGCTCTTTGGCGTAGTCATTTGTGTAATTCTCCTTGTACTGTTAATATAAATAGTGGCTCAGTAATGTTTTAGTTTATGAAGTTTATGTAGTATCTCTCATATTGTAATGTTTGTGAAATCTGAATTAACATGATTCTCTGTCCTGTTTAGCATGTTGAATCATGGTTGAGCTCAGGTCTTTACCATGAGAGAGAGAGGGCAGTGAGAGCAACAGCTCATATACTGGCTTATTACCTGGATAACCTGACTGTTAAGGTACACACACACACATATACACATATTTTGGACCTGCTTGAATATAATTTTAACTACTAACTGACTTTCTGTGCATCCGTTAATAGAACATGGTATCCTTCCACAACCTTGGAGCTCTGCTTGGCCGACTGTCTCCACGCTGTAGCGACCCTCACCCTTCTGTACGCACTGCTGCTATCAACTGTATATACACCCTGCTTAATATACAGCTACGATATGAAGGTCAATATGCATTATGATTAGAATTACTAAATGATGGTTCTCTTTCACCAAAGTTACGTAATGTATCCTTACCTCTCCCTGTTAGCATTTAAGTTTTTGTGAAGCTTGCTGTTTTAATTTTCATGTTTTTTATATGGGTGGTATATATACGTATACAATTTATTTATTTGTTTTGAACATCTCTGTGTGTAGGTTTCTCTTTAGATTATAAGGATGAAGCTGTGGAAGGATTGTTACCCCTGCGAGACAGGCTAGACAACCCTGATCACACAGTTCTCTACAAGACCTGCTCTGACCTCACCAAGGTACCTCAGCGAGGCACTGACTCATGTTGATTTAAAATAAATTAAAATTGTATTTTAATTGAATTAGCCCCACCCGGAAATTTCCCCCCAGTGGGACTGATGAAGGTGTATCTTATCTTATTTTACTTGTGTTTAATTCTCCTCTTTTCTCACCAGAAGACACACAAGCAATACATTTTATGTGACATATTTTGTATAATATTTTGTTGTTATACTCTTTTTCAAAGTTCTGTCTACACCTCATGCAGTGAAGGTCAATTTTTGTGACTGTATTTTACTGTGTAACAGCAATAACCAACACAGTATAACAGCTGAAACCAAGACCACAACACTTGCCATATTTTATATATCATTTGAGGGTTATAAAGTCAATATTTATTGAATCTGTACCTGTACATGTGTGAGTGTAAACGTCTGTTTTTCTCCCCCTGCTGCTCTGTGTGTCTCAGGTAATGAGTAAGCGTCTACCCCAGCAGCAGCTGACAACGTTGGTGTTCATGTTGTTTGAGGGCCTGATTGACACTCAGACCAACTGTTGCAGAGCCTCCTCTGTCATCCTAAATACTCTCCTGAAAAACAGAGGAGGTGCACTACAAGACCTGGTTAGAAAAATACACACACACACACAGAAAACACACGCACAGGCTTTCACAGCCCTCTTTGCTAAGGTCCTCTTGCATATAGAGCAATACATTGCAAGATACAGTACATTTTACAATACAGTGGTTTTCAGTTTCTGTCATTGTGTGTGTTCATGTGTGGTGTGTATGTTAGGTCCCAGAGATAATGGAGGTTCTCCACATGCGTCTGCAGAACATCACAGACGAGCAGGTCAGAATTCATGGTTACTAGAATGTCAATGTTAACTGTCCTTCATTGTACTTGGTTGTACATCTAACATCAACATCCAGTCATTGATCCATACACACCTGATTCACCCTGTCAGGGTTTGATCCCAATAATGACTGTAATAATACAATTATTTATCAATTGTACCTATTTCAAGGTAAGGGTGGCAGTTGGACAGACGGTCCTAATCTTGGCCTCTCAGCATCTACAGACTGTAATGAATACATTGATTAACCAGCCACTGCCATATGACAAGTATGTTACATATGGATCATGCAACACATTAATTACGATATCTTTTCAGTATTTCTTGCATCTCTTAGCAAAGTTTTTTTTGTTGAAATTGGGTTTTGCTGTCTGTCCATCCAGCTGGACCTGTGAGATGTGGATGGCGTTGGGAGCAGACCCGATCATAGCCAGTCAGATCATGGAGATGGTGATGGAAAAGCTGCTTATCATGGCACCCTATGTAGACAGAAAAGAGTCCATGATGAGAGCAGGGACAACAAAGGTGGCCACCAATCAACCACTGGCTGTAAGTCACACACACACACACACACACACACACACACACACAGGTATGAACATCACTGTCTAAAATTAAGCCACATTGTTTGTTTTTATGCATCGGCCATACATTTCTGATTTGCTGAAATCGCTCACAAATGTAGATCACTGGATCAACATGATTCTAGGCAGCATAGCACATTCCTCTCCTGAGGGGTACAATAGATGACGCATAGATGTACAATAGATAGTGACACTCACTCCACGCTTCATGCTCACATGTGCTTTGTGTGTGTATGTGTGTCGTTTCTTTCCAGATGACATGCGGTCTCAAAGAGCTGTTGTTAAATGGTCAGAGTCAGGCGTCAGCGGTCAATCTGTTCCCTCAGCTCTTCTCCTGTCTCACTATCAGACTTGGAGCCAGTGTTGGTGTTTCAGCTCCAAAGGACGACAATACCAAACATCCGATCTCTGTCCATGTAGCGGGGTGAGAGTCTGTCTTCTTATGTCTAGTAAAATGCAAATGAGATACCTATGTACTGTATATAATAAATAAGTATTGTGTGTTCTGCTGAATGTTTTGGTGTAATGCTTGTTTCTCTTGTGTCTCAGGGTCGCAGCTGACGCTCTGCGAATCATGTTAGCACGAGCCCAGTTAGATGACGTTATTAAGAAATTGGATGAGGATAATGCCTGGACAGCCATGAAGGAACAGAATACACATGCCACTGGAGTTACACTGCTAGCAAGGTATACATAAATACTCAAGCACGACAAGCGGATCTGCGTTATTTTAATGCAACAAATATGATCCATCTTTCGGACATAATAAGCTCCAATTCCAGTGTCATCAGGCATGTTTGTTATGTTCGTAGGGCAATAGCTAAGCATGCTGGTCCCAAGCTGCCCTCCATCGTGGAATGTCTGTGTCCATCGCTGAACAACATCTATGAATGCCAGAGAATCACTGTCACTGCTTTCTTCTCTGAGGTGATACACATACACACCATTTCCTGTGATTGTGAAATGATTATTATAATGGTGTTTGTTGTCCAGATACACTATCACCTACCATTCATTTAAATTACACACCATATGAACAGTCACAGTAGTGTGTTACTTGTACCTGCCCAAATCTGTGTTCATAGTACAAATATTGGTTTGTAAATGATCCTCCAGCTTCACTGCAGAAATGGAAATGCGTGTAGTGACCATGAAAAAGACGAGATGTTTTTTTCCTCTTTGTGCAGCTCTTAAACCATCACGTGGTTACTGAGTTGCTGTTGATAGACGTGTTGATGAACAACATGATGGAGAGGATATCAGACCCCTGCTGCACCGTTCGCATGTTAGCTGTGCGGGGGCTTGGCAACATAGCCATAGGATCACCTGAAAAGGTACTGTACACACACACACACACACACACGCACACAATCTGTGCAGGGTTTGCATGTTGTCCGTGTGTTTAGGTTTCTTTTGTGGTTTTCACAGGCTCTGATCCAAAAAGTGTCTCATGTACACTTTCCCTCGTTTAGTTACACTTTGTCCTTTCTCTCTTTCTCTGTTTTCATCTAATTTCTTACCAGGTGAATAAGTATGCCAAGGAGCTGCTGGCAGCCATGAGTTCAGGCATGGAGGAGAAGGATGATCCAGGTAACCTCAGTTTTGCTCATGAAAAGTATACTCTAGATATCTTATACTCTTGGGTACATCCATTTACGTGGCTACATCATTCTTGTGCCTGTGAATTGATGCCAAACTACTCTTCATCTCTTTATGCAGGCAAACTGATTACCTTAGAGGCCATGTCCGGTCTGTCTAAAGTGCTGCTCCATCTGGACAAGAAGAATGTGCATCTACTCGTGGTCTATATCTTTATGAAGATCAAGCCATTTCTTGAGAATGTAAATTTTTCTTTTACTTTCTGTTTGTGTGAAATCTCTAGCACCAATAATGGAAGATAGTGAGATTTTGTGGCAGAATATGCTCAAACTCTGATTGTTTGATGTGATTTGACCAAACTGTAAAACAACAGGCAGTCTTCTGTAGTGATGTGTTCTAGGATGATCAATTGTGACAGATAGAATTGAAAAGAGGTGAGAGCACACACGGACTCTGTGCCTCCTGTGCTCCTCTAGGAGAACGACGAGATCCGCTGTGCGTCCATCCACCTGCTGGGGAATCTGTCCAAGTTTGGCTCGGGTGAGCCACTTTTCAAAGACCAGATTCACAATGTTCTGGTCAGCCTGCTGTTACACCTGGTCGACCCAAACCCACATGTGGTCAAGGTAGGAAATGACAACACACACACACATACGGATCAAATGGTCAAATTGTGCAGCACAAATATGTATTCTGTCTGTATCCAACGGTGTGTCTGTGCATCCATCTGTGTCCAGGCATGCAAGTATGCGATGCGCGTGTGTGCTCCTGTGATGGGATCAGAGCAGATCACAACCATGTTTCAGAACCACCTCCATGAAGACAAGAGCCTGCACTATGGAGAGTTCATCAATGACCTCACCAAGTACCTGGTAAGAGCAAATATAACAAATAAAATATAATGGTTGAACTACTTATGCTGGCGGTGCTTTCATGTTCTGCTCATGTTTTGTGTTTTGTAGATTCAAGACTTTCCTGGCATGCTGAACTTCTACCACATCTCAGTCATCCAGTTCTTCAAGAGCAACTGGTCTGAGGTTAGAGGAGGAGCTGCCATGTTTATCGGTATGAGTACGACACTCACTGACACTCACTACAGTATATGTAAGCTTTGGTGCCTTAAACAGTTTTTTGGCGATAACTGACAGAGACAGACAGGTAGCGGTTCTTGACATAAGCAATATAAGGTAATAAGAGCAACATGTTGAAATCATGTGACATCCATGTACCTCCGCCCTGCTCCATTTCAGCTTGTGGTTGCTTTCTTCTATAATCCTCCACTACACTCACCCAGCAGCCAGACATTACAGTACACAGTGCAAGAACACGAGTATCACTAGTCATCAGAGTAGCCTACCATCAGAGTAGCCTACCTAGTGAAAAGCACAACCACATTGGGTTTCACATTCTTTCTTCATAAAGACAGCATCAGGAAAACGATCGAGGTACAACAGTGTGTGATTGTACCATCGTGTGCTTTCTGCCGTAGCTCAGTTCATAGGGACTCAGCTTGGGGATGGATGGGCGCCGGTTCGAGTCCCGTATGGACCAAGACAGTGGACTGGCAGCTGGAGAGTTGCCAGTTTGCCTCCAGGGCACTGCCGAGGTGCCCTTGAGCAAGGCACCGAACGCACAAACTGCTCCACAGGCACCGTATCATGGCTGCCCTGCATTAAGTGCTTCTTCTTCTTATAACATGATCTGTGTGTCTATTCTCTCAGGGTTTCTATTGGGGAACCTTCCAGAGGAACATCTCTCCCACCTCAACATGGGCACCATCACTAATGGTTTGCACTGCACAGTTTTCATTTCCTTTAAACTGCTCTCGTATCCAGTGCTGATGTCATCTGTGTCTTTAATCCTCAGGTCTTGTGATGTTGCTTCAAGATCCAGATCCTTTGGTGAGAGTGAAGGCTGCTGAGGCTATGGGACACTTCCACTGACACACACACACACACACACACACACACACACACATACACACACATATCAGTGTTTCCTCTAAGTGTACTCACAAGTGGCAGGTCCCTACTTTCTGGTGAATATAAAGTTTCTGAAATAGTGAACTGATATTTAGACTTTAGCTCTAGTACACTGAAATCTTTAGACCCCAACATTTAAAGTTGGAGTCATAACAAGAAACATATTGTAACCAAACACAAGAGGAACCTACATTATAATCAAAATTGGGACCAAAATAGGAGCAGACATGGAGCCAAAAAGGAACATTCCCACAAAACGCTGATATTAAAACACACAGACACATTTTAGCTTTGTTTTACTTTTTTGTCGCTTGTCTAAGGTACTTGAATTAAAGAAGGAAGTCTTAAGGATATTTAGTGACCAAAGACTGTTGCTGTATATACATAGCATCTACCTGAACAATAGATCTAATGAATTCCATCAGTATGTTAGTATCACAGGCTGTTAACTGTGTTCTGCCAATAAAATATAGTACACAAGTTTCTAATGCAAAGACTTGAACACACTTACAGAGCAGATTTAGTTTCTGCGGGTATCATGAGCAAATAATTAGAATAATGCACAGTTAAGGTATATGTCCAGTGTGTGATAGAGCTATCCCACATGGTTGGGGCTGGTAGTTTAAATGTGTTGTATATATTCATACCAGCAAATTGTTTTAAAGCTTCATCCCTGATAGTAAAACATTTTAGATCATGTAAGTGTGCAGCACTGCAAATAAAATAAATAATAAGTGAATGTGAAGTCTAGAATAGAAGCAAACACAAGAATTCTAAATGTACAGATTGAACAGATGTAAACATGTTATTGAGTTTGTTGTTGTTGGGTGGAGGATGCAGTTTAAATTCTCATCACATTGCTGTTTCCAGATCAACATTAGACCGAAATAGTAGCCAAATACTTTTGTAAGCACTTAGTCACTATTTCTATAAATCTAGTGGAGTTGCGTCGCGGTACCTTTAGTTAAAACGTGAACTGGTTCATTCAGATCTGATTGATCGACTGCAAGTCTTTCCTCCCCTCTGACCTGCAACTCTTAGACGTAATGTGTGTGTACGTCACTGCCACCACCAGGACTTTAGCTGGTGCAGCATGATCATTGTTTTGGTACACCTCAGATGGCTGCATGGCTCACTGTCTAGTTAATCAGCAGGTATATCATTAAATTTCACATGAAGTGCCACAAGAGTGTTCGGCCATAAACATGTCCAAACATTAAATACAACATCAGTATTCTGTAGCAGCCATCATAAATGTACCAGCCGAATGATAACTTGCTCGGGAGGTTCCTTTTTCTTTGCCCTGGTCATTGCAGCAAGTAAGAAACTGACAGGTGGGAGCATCATATCATGTTGCTCTCTCCACACTCAGACTTTTTGCTCTGTAACTAAACTAGCCAGAACTTTATCAAATAAGGATTCTGAACCAGCCAGTTCCGGCAAATAAAAAAGTTTCTTCTGTGTTGCTAGGTAGAACAGACAGTTACAGCCGTTGTGGTGCCAAATGTTTATTTTTAACATGTATTTGTATTATAGCAGCACTATAAAGACTCTAGTTATGTCGTTTCCTTTTGCTTTCAGTGCCCTTATTGTTGTTTTCATGTGATTGTACCATTTAATAGTGGAGGGTGCATAAAGAGGTTTACAGTTGCGGGTTCACAGGTCTCTTATTATCTTGTACATTTTTGACTGTGTTGTACTGTATATTAAGATGTGTGTACATGCAACAATGATGTGTATAATGTCCCCTAACTGATGGTCCTCCAATGCCATTGAGGATGCATATCAGATTGGACTCAACTTGGAGTCCCCCTCAGTAGCATTGGAATTGATTCTGTGACAAACTGTCCACTGCAGAATTTAACAAATGGTAGCTATGACATCAGGTGAAAGCAATAGATTATTTGAACGTTTATAATCACGTGTGTTTGTACCTGCAGTTTGACTCTTTCTGTTGCACTATGACGCCCTGTAGCAACCTGCAGTCCCTGATGTAAAAACCTGAGCAAAGAAGGCTATTTTTTAAATATTTGGCGAAGTAGGTAGCAAAGGTTGTGCTTATTTTGATTGTTTGTTTGTTTTTTTGTCATTTTCTGGTGATGACCCACGTTATCACTCTCCAGCTCACTGATGGTGTAGTGAGGATAAATGTACTATGAATCAAGTCTTTTTCGCAATCCACAAAAATATGACAGTGCTTCACAATGCAGGAGTGGAGAAACATGTTTGTTCTTGGTCTCTGATTGATCATGTGAGACACCTTTTCATTTATGTAGAATGCAAATCGTTTTAACAATATTTACCATTTCCAGGGTAGAACAGGGACAAATGTCCCCTCTGAGATCTTTAACACACAGGGACTTGAGGCGTCTGGCACTTTCTGACACTATGGCTTGTACATAGGGTGAACAATACAACAATAATTAGTGTCCTGTTCATCTGTATTTTAAAAGCTGTAATGAACTTTATACCAATGATGTGAATGTTGTATGTCCTCTGTACGTGTGATTATTGGATGTGTTCATTTCAGACGGCCTACTGTGTGAATGTGCAAGTATGTTTGTCATTTTTCGTGTCTTCATGTCAGAGGAGAGTGTTGATGATGGCAATCATTGTATTTAAAACGAAGAAATAAACCGATCCGTTAAACAATTTTGGTGATGTAAATTTCTTCAATGAACCCTTTCTTATTTTTAACCTGGTTACACGCTTTCCTGTATCCCTTCCATCAATTGACAAAATCTGCTGGGTTGTCTGTGTCCATTTTTGCATCTCTGTACAATGGACTACATGTATTTTCCTCTTCACCCACATGGGTTCAGCATAGAGCCATGTGTGATGTGAGAAAGAATAAAAAGATATATGTGTAGAATAGTTCAGGGTCAATATGTCCTAATACCATAACAACATAGTTCATACAGAATTTGGACAAATGAGAGCAATAAATGAGGTGAAGTTAAATCACCTCGACCAGACTGAGTGCAGCGTTTTCCCCACTGCTGCATTTTCTTCCTCACTTTATCTAGAAACATTGTTCCAGTGCTTCTAATGTTTCATGTTGTAAAAGAAAATCTAAATATACTTTGATTCAGTACTTATTTGGGGCAAACTATGGGAATTAGTTTTTAAAGTTCATATTGTTCATGAAGGAAGTAAACATGCAGAAGAAACCTCTTCCTTATCTTAAAGGAATTGTAACGCACTCACAATGTTGAATGTCAGTGGAAAAAGTGCAGCAGTGGGTTTGTTCATGTGTGTAAGTATCTTTATAACTCATCTGAGAAAGACACTTTTTTGCTGTCTCGCCTACTTAAAGGTCACTGTTTTATGAACGGTACAATGAAATATAGAAACTTCCACGACAATCCCAACCTGTCCTCAAACAGTATGACGTAATCAAGTCACGATTTGTGTGGCTGACATCGGATTCCACGAAATGTAACAAACATGACGTGGGTGACACCGCATTTCCAACATCACAGAAAATCCTGCTTACTGCCTTTTTTTTAAATTTTATTTCTTTGCTGCCCCATTGTAGTAGAGTTATGTGTGCGTTTGTGTGAATTGAGGACTGTTGCTGTGTGTAGGGAACATGTAACTCTCAGCCTCTCCACTCAACTTTTGAATGTGCTCGGCACTGCAAATTTAAATCTATTTGAATTTTGTTTTTAAAAGTCCATTTATTAGAATGGACACAATGAGAGGCAGTCAAAGAGCGCCACCTTTAGGGTGACTGGTGCTTATTATTCTGCAAAAGACGTGAGTGCAACAGTGAAACTACAGTGAACCACATCTATTCAAATTTTGCAGCAAAATGATAGGAAATATCGAAAAACAAAGACACTTTCTGGTTCTGCGTCTGAATTTTTGTGAATATTTAGCAACATTTTAGGAGGAAGATGAGTATATTCTTATGATGTCAGTATAACGGGCTGTGAGTGTGAATGCAGTTCAGTCTTCTTCTAAATAAATGTACTTTTTGATGATTTTATTATATGTATTCTTTATATTTATTTTCTGTCATAGCCTGCTTCTCCTCCTGTACTATCAATGAATATAATAATGATCACAAATAGATGAATAGCAACAATGAAATAAAGAGAAACATTCCAGTTATTTTCATCAAAAATCATTCATATACGCTCATTTATATCGCTTCATCTCAATTTTACAAACAAATTTACATGGGATACATCATATTGTCTATTTTGTGGAGACAATTTCCAAACTAGCGGCATGACTTTATATTTTCTGCACAGCTGATATTTTCATAGAATCATTTACTTGATCTGATCATCATCATTTAAGTCTCTACTCCTCATAAAGATTTAATTCACTTGTGTACAGGTAGTGTTTTCCACTTTGTATTTAATGACTTGACTGAATGTTGTAGTCAGATTGTTGTGGTAATATGGAGAATATTATTCATGCACTATGGGAAACTGAATGACATTAAATGCTTATAAGGAGCGATATCCATAGACTCAAAATCAGAGAGCTGAGTTCTTACTCTCCATCCAGGATGTGACTATACCACATGCTTGAGTGCAGAAAACTTCATAATCTGCATTATGCACTAATTTGCACTGCTGACATCCAAAGGGAAATGAATGTTTGATTAGAGTTTGAATAAATCTGTAAAAGCCAGCAGAAACTAAATGACTGAATCAAGTGAATTGCAAGCGGACTTAACAATAAGAATAAGAATACATCAACAAAGACTAAGAAACACTCCTTTATTTTTTAAAACTTGTTTTCCAATGACTCCCAAGCATCTCACATAGACACATTTTGATGGACAACACTAATGCTCTGCTTTCCACACTGCACATTTTAGCCCCAGGTTACGTCCCCATACAGGATTAGAGTGAACTGCAGAATGAAATCAGGTTATTTCAGCCTGATTCTGCCTCTGCTTTTCAATATTGAATGACATTGTTTCCTTTCGTTTCAGATGGTGTGAGCAAAGACTCAAAATGGATCATAAAGGTCAAATTTAAGCATTCAGACTGTAATGGCTGCAAGTTTCACTTTATCTCACTGGGGTGATGCTGAACCTTTGGCACATCATCTTGCTTGATTCTTCAATTCTGAAAAGAACTGAAAAGCTTTTTAAATTCCATCCATTCAGAAAACCTGAATGCTACATCTTCATTCAGACAGGAGAATAATTAACAAGAGCACATTTAACTTGTGTTTGACCCATATTGGACTGAAATGTTGTCACTCTCCCTGCTTTCATACAGCTGAACTCATTCTATCATACTGGGATATGTGCAGTGTGAAAAGGTAATTATTGATTGTGGCCTAATGATTTCTATTGGCGGTGTTGAAGCTGTAGTTAGTATTCATATTCCTCGGCGCTGCGTCTTCCGAAGTCCATCCAGCCCTGGTAATCTCTGTCCTTTATCCTGTGGCCTGGGCCTAAACCACTGGCTCTGCTTGTGAGGGAGGATCTGGCCTGATCGAGGGACCCTGGAGGAGAGAGAGAGAAAGAGAGAGAGCGGAGAAGGGAGGGAGGGAGAGTGAGATACAGCAGAAATGGGTATGAGGTAAAGAGATGAGGGGATGAAGATGTGAAGGGATGGTGGATTATAGAGGGATGAAGAGTCTTTCTCCTCTCCTCTCTTCTCTTCTCCTCTCACCTTTCCTGTACATCAGTGTGGCCAGGAGCTCGTTCAGTCTGTTGCGAGTGTCTGAATCCAGTTGAGATTGCTTGTAATTGGCAAGCTGCCCTGAGAGGGGCGCCGGGGCTGAGCGGGCCAGGCGTGTGCGGTCCGGTGAGGGTGCCAGTGGGAGATCTGACACTAGAGCCTCACTCGCAGCTCCCTGTGACTGCAGAACAGAGGGGAGGGGAGGTAGTTGTTTCCTGTCATCTCAGATCAATACAAGACAGCGATTTAGTCAATGGTGAGCAGTGTGTTAGAGTGTGAGATGTTTAGTGTGAGTCTCACCCTGGATTGTGTGGGCAAACTCAGAGAGCCACTGGACAGAGCAGCCAGGAGAACACACACACAGATACCTACATTCATGGCTGGAGAGAGAGAGAGAGAGAGTGTGAGAGAGAGAGAGAGAGAGAGAGAGAGAGCAAGAGAGCGAGAGAGAATTTTCTTCCACATTTCATCTTTTAGACCGTGTCAGCATATGTATGTACACACAAACACATACACACACATACAGAGATGTGTACGCTGTCAGCATTAACAGAATCCCAAAGGAAAAAAACACCAATTATTTCAGATTTTCCTTCTGGCTGTTTTCCCTCAGTGTGAGCATAACAGGACCGGATCGATAATCACACTCATAATCCTCTGGCTTTTCTTAACATTACATTTGATAGAGTTTATATTGAAAATGCAAACAGTGAAACACCCGGTGAGCAGCAGCAGTAGAGGCACGCGCGCACACACACACACACACAAACACACACACACACACACACACACACACACATACACATACACACACACACACACACACAGGTGTCAGATCCACTTGTTCCTCTTTGACTGTGTGTTTGCTCTGCAGCCTGGCTGTGGCGTGTGTGTGTGTGTGTGTGTGTGTGTGTGTGGTGTGTGATGAATGATGATCTGTGCCAGGAGATTCTCACAGAAGTCATAATGCAGTTATCAAAAGCCACAAACACCAGAGGCTACCCCCCCCAACCCACACACACACACACACACACACACACACACACACATGCACTCTCTCTCTCTCTCTCTCTCTCTCTCTCTCTCTCTCTCTTTCTTCACTCCATCACTGACTCTTCTTCACTTTTTCAAGCTTTCCGTCTTGTCTCACTTTGTCACAGAGGATCCTTTGGGTACACACACACACACAAACACGCTCACCATCATCATCGTCATATTATGAGTGAGGGTTTTTCCGGTGAGACATGATTGAATAGATTATTAGTCACCAGGGAAATATTGCATCTTGAATAGTAATCATCCTAACATGTGATTATAATCTAAAGTAGCTCTGAGAGTGTTTGAAGTAATTTAATAAATACTGTAAAGCAATACAATTGTGCTTTTAGCAGATAAATAATTTTGCTTAATTGACACAGTGGTGTAAATACTCATTCTCTTAATGCTAATTTAATTCTGATTAGCAGCTGGTCAATGTTTCTCATCCATTATTCAGTGTGCTGGTAATGATGTGGAGGTATTGAAACGTGTGGAACAGCTCCTCTCTCCTTCACTCCTCTCCTTCCCCCCTCCCCTCTTCTCTCCTTTCCTCCTCTCCTTTCTTCCTCTCCTCTCCTTCTCTCCTCTCCTTTCTTCCTCTCCTCTGCTCCACTCCTTTCCTCCTCTCCTCCTTTCCTCTCCTCTCCTCTTACAATGCAATACATCAACAATATTTCAGATAAAGGTAAAACTGCCATATTTAGTTACACGTTTCTTACACGGATATTAAAATCATAATTCCAGCATGTATTTATGTTTCCTTGCCTGTAATATAGCAGAAATAATAACATCATACAGATAAGACATACTGTATCTTTCTTATAATCTATTGCTCACAAGACTATTCATATAAAAACAGGATTTTAAATACAGGTCAGATTTTTTCCAGAACAGGAAATTCTGCATCAACTCATGATCATTTTTTGCTGTTTTTTCATGCCGAGTTTTTCTTCATCCAGACACATTTATATCAAACAATTAACACAAACGTAAATCTTATTGACCAACTTGTGCTCAAACTCGATCAGGAGCATCACATGTACGATGATGAGCATGTATAAGCAACATGTTCCCTTAAAACAACACAAACCTCTAAAAAGTCTTGTTGATTTGAAATTGAAATTGTGAAAATCTAAGTTTAGTCCAGATAGATATTTCTCCCAAAGATTTGAACAAATGAAGAGATGAAAGTGTTTCCATTCTTACCTGCAGTTGTTGTTGAACTGAAGCTGTAGATGCTGATCTGTTCTGTTTCTGTTCACAGAGACACAGGGACTTTTATACAGACACACAGGAAGGAGGAGGGGCCTATCCAGATGGGAGGAGCCTGCTGCTGGCGCAGAAACTAAGAGTGCTGACGCAACTGAAGACGCAAAAGTGCACACACACACACACACATGCTGCGGACCCACAAATGCACCCACACACAGATTTATATGGGAAATACTGAGGACAAAGGTGAGCACTTTAATTGTGAAGCCCCCTCACTCACCTGTGTAAAGGGGGAACACACACGCACAAACACACCCCGCACATTCGACTCAGGCACACACTCACACATGCAGGCACAGGTTTGGTGGTTTGAAGTGAATCTGTGGTTTGCTGTTAAGAGAAGCTGAAAGGTTTTCAACATGAGGTACAACGCTTTGCTGTCTGCACCCCCCATCCCACACGCAAGACTTAAGGGTGGAGAGAGAGAGGGAGAGAGGGAGAGAGGAAGAGAGAGGGAGGGAGAGGGAGAGAGATAGAGAGAGAGAGAGAGATTTAGGGCCGATATTAATTTTGGATGCACCTCTGTAGATTGTGTGTACAGTGTAAAGTGAGTCCTTCATCATCACTCAAAGATGCATTTCATCCCTGATCAGCTCCTCTGTGCAGTTTGTGGCTCTCAGTGAAGGAAAAATGACTCAGTATAATGAAAAAGAGTAAACACTTCGGGTCTGGCTGGGTATTAATTACAGTTGCTCGGCCTAAGATTGCGGGCGAAATACGTCACAATGTGAAAAAAATAAACTCTTATTTCTCTTTTTCTTCATTGTACCATTGTACCAATTGTATTAGTCAGTATTTCTGTGTTCCATTCAGATTTATTGAGTCCCATTCATTAATCATACTCATCATCATACATACATCATATAACATGTTTTCGGTCCAAATGTCCAGACCAGTTGGTTAAGATAATGCCACTAAGTTCACTATTGGACAGTGTCAAACCTGGAGAGCCATCCTGCACTGCATCAGTTCAAAGTGCCTGAGACGAGGAGCTCCACATCTCTCTGCAGGAAAATGATATATTGTCCTGAGTGAGCTTCAGCCATCACATGGGGTCGTGGCCTCTGGGTCGCGTCTGAGAGAATGAGGCTGGGATTGGGGACTGTTCCTCTGTCATTTTTGACAGGAGCAGGCTGAAGTGGTTTGATGCCTCCTGTATGTTCTACCCCGGGATTACTTTAATACCAGATGATTGATGCAACGCTATGACCTCACTATCATCCTGGGGTCCTCAGGAGGAGCTGAAGGGTGTGACCAGGGAGGAAGATCTGTGCTGCATGACTCAGGCTAGTGGAAATGGATGGATGATGGATGAGTATTGTCCATAAAAATGTCTGGTATGTGTAGATGGTTAGAATGTTTTTCATCCATTGCGTTGAAAGGCATGAGCCACATTTTGCTCTTTGATGTCGGCTGTGACACCGCAGTGGTAATGGCTTTAAAAGGTTCAGACATACTAAGCAAAGGATTTTCTTTCACAGTTCAGTTTATACCATCAATTATCTCAACTATTTCTCAAACATCATATAGTCTTCTCAGGCTTTAGTTCTAATCAAAAGAGCTTTCAATGCCACGAAAAACTGAAATTCTTTAGTTATTATTTAAAGTTATCCAGATCAAAAGGTGAGGTCACATCAAAATTCATTTCCACTCTTCACTCAGTACACAGGCAGTGACCTATTGACCTCTTGCTTTAAAATCCCCGGAGAGCCACTCAGGTCACTGCAGGCACGCAATGAATACAATTATACCACTATTTCATGCCTTTAGAGAAATGTACTTCTATTTCACCAAAGGCAAAGCAAGGAAGTCGAACTCGCAAAAGAACCACGACACCATTCAGTGATACACACGTGAGATGTTAGTGTGTGTGGGTGTTTTTGGTTCTACCCATCACACACATGGACTCAGACACAAAACCTATGGGAATGATGCATCTCACTCTGTTGTGACCTTTTCAGCCATGCATTGTGTGTTTGTTTGTTCATGCATTGCACAAACACAACACATCACTGACATAAGGAGGGGAAATTATCCATCTAATTCCTGTGCTCTGGCTTTACAAAGATCACGTGACAGGCCGCAAATGACATGCCTGCATCATTTATGACAGGGGGCATGTTTACTGTTTACTTGTTAAAATATTTTGATGTGTTTAAAATGGCTTTAATATGTCCTGCAGTCATAAAGTCTGCAAGCTACTAAAGACATCATACATTTTGTGGGGGGGGGGGAAATAACCCAAAAACAAATCCATATTGATAGTGATCGAGGCCATGTGTGTGTGTGTGTGTGTGTGTGTGTGTGTGTGTGTGTGTGTGTGTGTGTGTGCGTGCGTGCGTGTGTGTGTGTGTGTGTGTGTGTGTGTGTCTCAGGCTACCTAAGGCTGTCCCTGGTGTGTTTTTAGCCATACTCCACTATGTAAATAAATCTATCATTAGCCTGATTCCTCACACTGTCAATGGCAGCTGTAAGATTCATTGTGCACCCCCACCCCCCCACCCCCGCCCAACCCCGACCACACCCCCCATCCTCCCCCATTTACATGAACAAGCTGTAAATGCCATAGCTACTTCAAACTACACAAGGAGCTCTGAAGGCCGTGTGACAAGACACTGTGACACGTGAAAATGTTTGGATATCATGTATGGAAATAAGAAGTAACAAAGATGGCTTTCATGAAACACATCTTATTTGAATAGGAAATGTTGCCTTGCCTTTAGTACTTGTTTTAAATTCTGAGTCCACTGGATGACAACAACAACAAGACCCAGTCCCAGCATAATACTTATTAACCTCTGACAATTTCAATCAAACATAATGATTGTAATACCAACAGCCGAGTAATAACATTACACCCTGTGTCTATCAAGAACGCTGCCGAGGATCATGGGTACAATGAAAGCTATGAAACAGTAAACACGTGTTGACAGATACGTTGATATGTGCGTGACACAATGTCATACACAACAACATTGTGCCAGGGAGGCAGTGGCTCAGTGGGTAGTGCTTCTGCTTGGGAACCGGAGGGTTGCCGGTTCAAGCCCCTGCCGAGGTGCCCCTGAGCAAGGCACCGAACCCTCAATTGCTCCCCCCTCTGCGAAGGGTGGTAATGTAATGTAAGTCGCTTTGGATAAAAGCGTCTGCCAAATGCTCGTAATGTAATGTAATGTAATGTAACGAAAGGCGGGCACACATAACAAAGAAATGAGATCACATGTGACCTTTGACACGTGGTTTCTCCTTAAACCTTTATGATTAGTACACTTTCAGTTATAAATGATGTTACTAGTTACATCACTGGTCTGATCGTCCTCAGAGGAAATCATGTTGCTGCTGGCTGCTGAACTTGAACTTACCACAATAAATGTTAGAAGGGCCCTTTCAGAATCTGGATTAAAAACTTCTCAGGACTTGATGGCAGTTTCTACCATTTTCAGCATTTAATGGATAAAGCTTAAGTGATATTTTAATTAAAACAAAGAGTCTGTGAGTCCAGGGCTCATGTCTTGAACTGATGCATGTTTCTCGGGGGAAATAATGTGCAACTCCATACAACCACTCCTTCTAACAGATCCTTTCATCAATGCTAATGTTTCTCCCTGGGCCATAAAAGCTGTGTGTGTGTGTGTTTGAGAGAGAGAAAGAGAGACAGACAAAACTGAAGTGATAGATATTTCAGCGGCAATTGGTTAAACAGGGGAGCACTATGGTACATTAGTAGACATCCAGGCGGTGAGGAAGGCAGGAATTTACAAGCGTTGATCATTTTGTTTTAACTGTCAAACAGCACCACATGACCACACAACACACATTCATTAAAGTCTTATATTGCAGCCGTCACAAATCATTGTACAAGCAGCCAGGTTGCGGTTCAACGGTGGTTCATTTGGCCAACTGATCTTCCTTCTAACCTAGAGTGAAGCAAACTGCTGCATGTCGTGCAAACTCCACAGTGAGACGCCCCACCGGGTTCAAACCAACAACCTTCAACCTTCTATGCTTCTGTTTGTTATTTACAGAAATATACCATTTTGTTATTTGTTCAAAGAGAGTTGACACACTGCTTAGTATCACGGCCACTGTTGGAAAAATAATATGAAGGGATGTTTGAGAATAAAGTTGTAATGTTTGAGAACAAAGTGTATGATGTTACAAGCGTAAAGTTGTAATGAACTGAGAATTCAAAGATAACAGCAAAGCCCCAGCACAATATCTTTACTGTCCTAATACTTATAATAATCTGGTTTCATGGTATTTCCATATTTGAAAAGCTGATATGAATGATTAACTTCAGCAGAGCCTCCACATCCTTCATCCTGACACACAGGCTGACAGGCTGACGCTCTCCTGTCAGCTCACACACCCACAAGTCAGACTTGTTTTCTTGAAATATTACAGATTTATTCTCAAAAGCTGTTTTTCCTTTTTTCCAACAGTGGCCGTGAAACACAGTCTCGGTTTAACTTTCAAAGTTGGTATATTGCTACCAAGGAGACATCGTGTACCTCTAAATCCAATTGAAAAAAATGTGTGAGTCAGGGAAGAGAAGACGCCGTCTGAAGTGTTCTAACATTTCCTTGTAAGAGTTTAGGGACAACACTAAGTCACTGGCTAATCATCAGGAGCTTTATAGCTACAGATTAGTGTCATAAGTGTCATTACACATCATAACTTCAATACTTTAGCATCACATGTCTTTGGAGATGAGGATTTAAACAGATTTCACTCAAAGACAACAAACACAGGGGCTTTGAACTCACACACACCATCTCTGGGAAGTTCATCTCAACGGCTCTGAAATAAAGGACAGATTTGTGTTCATGGAGATGTTTTACCTTCTATATGGCCTGAAACAGAATGGCATCATCTGTGGAGTCCTCTCCTCTCCTCTCCTCTCCTCTCCTCTCCTCTCCTCTCCTCTCCCTCTCCCTCTCTCTCTTTTTGTAGTCTTGACAGTTATATTGCTCGCCTAAGGGAGTCTGTCACTATCAGGAAATAGAGAGGTTGAGCTGGTTGAATGAAGAAAATGTATTGGAAACAGGATCGTGAGAAGAAGCAAACACCTACACACAAAATGACCACACAAAGACAGAAATAGAAACTTTGGTATTCAATATATCAGCGAAAAAGAGAACACATCACATGCTGTATGTACGTGAATTGGTTATAGTGACAATTTATGGAGAAACAAATCAGCTCACTGGGAGATGGCAAGAAATTCAGGTGTTACTGACGCATTTCTTTGCCACATTTTCATCCATAAATGCATAGCATCTAGTTCCTATATTCTTATTCCTAGAGGAGAAATAAGTAGTCGAAAACAAAGATCTTTATGCACAAAGTTATACTCAGTCACATAAACATTAGCTCCTGAAACTGGCAAGGCCACTTAATCATCAGACGAGACAACACACTGGTTATGGAGGTTAAGAGAGACTGAAACTGAAGTTCAATTCATGTTTTATTGTTTATATACCTGATCATTTAACAACTGTTCTTTTCTATAAGATGTCTTCAGGTGCTATAGATTTCTGCAGGATGGATGATTATCAACACTTTTAGGGGGGCTTCTTGTTTTATTGCAGAGTGCATTTGCGTGCAAATCAATCAGAGGTTCAGGCAGACAACTGGACACCACAGCAGCTTCTCAATGGAGAGCAAATTAAGTGCACACTTTGCGACGGGGAGGCCGATTCACTCGTCCTCTTTCACTTTTTGTGTATTTTCTTGTTGCTGTGTGTTTGAGGAATAAATCAATACGAGTTCTTGCAACTGCACACACACCAAAAGCTGCAAGAGGGAGAGCAGCTCAGGAGTGATTAACCTGCTGGGACCGGCTATGAGTATTGTTTACCTCCATCAGGGAATGTGAGGTGTCACCATGACTGAGTTTGTCTGTATTTGCCCCAGTGTGTGTGTGTGTGTGTGTGTGTGTGTGTGTGTGTGTGTGTGTGTGTGTGTGTGTGTGTGTGTGTGTGTGTGTGTGTGTGTGTGTGTGTGTGTGTGTGTGTGTGTGCTCCTCGAGGCGATATGGCACCAATAAAGATGTGACAGAGACACACTAATCATAGGAAAGACTGATCAGAGGAAGTAATGACACCACTCCCCCAAGGTAGAGAGAGAGAGAGAGAGAGAGAGAGAGAGAGAGAGATGCCATGAATTGAGTGATATGTAATATTGTCCATACTGCTCAGAGAAATACAGGTTGTGTTATTGTTGTGCTTGGTCTTTGACATGGAGGTTAGAAGTTGTGCTGTAGGAACAGAGGAACAAGTGAAACCAATGAAACGTGTGTCTGCTTGACTGTTTCCTCACACAGTTTTGTCTCTTTGTCAAAGATAAAATTATTTTAGGTTCATTGTAACCTTGTTATGATTTCACCTGCAGTCACCAAAAAGAATTTTGATAAAAAAGGATTTTGGATGAAACTTGGTAAAAGAATCCCCAAAATGTGGGTTTGGTCCATTTAGATGAATACATAAATAACATTTATAAGAACAAAACGTTTTGTTGTAGGGACTTGTTCAGCCTTGGCAGAGGTATGAGCACCAGTCTTTCTGCGTCCCTCATCTCCCGTAGAGAAACGTTTCATACTAAACAGCAGATACACTATGTGCAGAGTGCATATTAATGAGGCGTCAGGTTTGTTTACTTTATTTCTATTCTGAAACAGGCTTCAATGAAAACAAGCAGACAAGAGGTTTTGTGGCGCTGTGTGTTAAGTTGTGTGGCTCTGTGTTCAAAGGCTCCGCACGCCCACACAGGGGTTTTCACTTTGGATGACATCACCTCTTTTCTCCAGGACTTTCTCCTCTCTGAGTTGAATGACGATGGTGTTGGAATGTGTTTGCTTCAGTCACAAATGTATCAGTCCATGTTTACCTCAGGCAGGTTTAAGTCTGCCTGAACATAGAAACTGTCCATTTTGAGATGCGTGACCTTTAGATCAGAATAGTTATTTTGCATGTTCTTTAGAAATGCAAAGTGAGACAATACAGAGGAATAAGAGAGAGATGGAGGTATTTCATAAAAGAAAAAGTTGCAACAAATGATAATAACCTTATTAATAATAATGAAGCATTACTTTTGTTAATTTCCGTCTGTCTAGCTGTTGTCCCGATCCAGTGATTGAGAACCACATATTGTATATATAAGCTCTGCCTTATGACTCGGGAGAGCCATAGAAGTGTCAGATAACACAGTTTATGTTTATGGTTTAATTCTCTCTCACACAGAGAGGTCTACACACACATTCACACACACACATACACATACTTGTGTCTGTACTGCCATTACGGTGATGAAAGACTGAAATCTCCACACACTGAAACTAAGCAGCATTTAAGCAGACACAGCCTATAATCAAGATCAAAATGATGACTTTATTATATATTTTTCTGATTTGAATATACAATTTAAAAACATACACTGTCAACACACACACACATATATATATATGAAATCAAATGACAAAAATGTGTGTGAGAATCAAGATTGAGAAGTTGAAAGCTTTCGAGAAAATAATTTTGCGGTCTTTATTTCTAAGACTAACAAAATCATGTTTTAAATGAATAAACTACCATGGGTGCCCTGAGCGGCTGCTTATGTTGCATAATATGTAGAGCCGCCACTACATTTACAAAGGCACCACTAGAGTCTTATATGATCTCTAGTTTACACTCTATGGTGCTTTACACTGAATTTATGTGTTTTTACAACATACTATCAGTGTTATACAACATTGACACAGTGATGATGGATATGTGTACTGGCTGTTCTTGAGTGGCTTTGGTTTTGTGGAGATGAGCGCACACACTCACTCACACGCACATACGAACACACACACACACACACACACACACACACACACACTCAGTGACCTTTGTATCAATCATGAGCTACTCACAGAAGTAGACATGGAGCACTTAGTCATACATGCAAACAAACAGAAGCACGGACACATACAAATGCACAGTGTATTCATGTAGAGACACACACACACATAAGCCAAATACTAGTATTGTTACATGGTGGGTGTAGTGATCAGTCATCATAATGGAGACATTTATTGCATGTGAATCACTGGATCAACAACCTATTGTCACTGTGTTCTCTGTGTAATTTGATAGAGAGCAGCTGGATGAGAGCACAAATATTCCTCTATAATCACTCTGTCATGATGAATTTGTGTTTCCTAATGGGGTCGTCGCTGCTTATTGAGCCTTTACCCTCCTGTTTTACCTTCAGCTCCAGAGTTCGTTATCATTCTGTTTCTAAATTTAGGAAGGGATGTTTCATTTCTAATAACTTCAGCAGTGTCGTGTTGATTTGTATGACTTAACTTCTCTGTAGGTTTATAGAAACACACACCTATTGCAGTTTAGCAGATATCATTGCACATGTAGATTGTGAAGTTAAAGTAAAGGCAGATCAGTGAGTTTAACACACAAATGCTCACACACACCAAGAGTATAAATTCAACAAATCTCATCTCTGTAGCAAATTCTGTCCAACTGAAATATTACTTGATGACGAATTGTTGTATAAATGTATCAATAAAGCATTCATAACTTGACTGAAGATCCAAATTTTCTCCATTTCCCACAGACCCCATGATTGCTGTGTAGCATTCTGAGCCCTTCCAATGATGTCACAGGTGCGTCAGTTGAAGTCCTTAGAAGTTAGGTTGGACATTAGGACTTGCTCGTTGAAATGATCCAATCACTGTACAAGTGGGCCGAACACAAACACAGTGATTGTATTCACTGCAACATCTGGCAATCAGGATCTAAACAGTCATATCCAGCTTCTACATCCACTCAGACTAAATTCATTCAATCCCAAATTAATAACACATCTTAGATTAAAACAACATTATAACTCTGTTCCCTCTGCAAATGTTCCAGAAGGGTCATGATATGATACTGAGAGTGAAATAACCTCCGCTGGTTAGTTATCATAAACTGTCTGCTAATGGCCTTTGATGACACTGAAAGATTAGGGATCAATTTGTTGATTAGAGAAAAAAAAGGTGGGAAGAAAACTGAGGTCGCAGAAATATGAACTGTTCTGGATTCAGTCTGACTGCAATCGGGCTTTATGCCACTGGAACAAAACAGATTTACATATTTCTGTCACGGTCTGGCGGGTTTGATCCGTTAGAGACGTGCTGCCATGAAATATTCATTTGGTAAATGTTTCCTAACCTTCATATGACCTTTATTTTAACTTTTAACCAAAGCACTCAACACCTTTTATGCAAACTGTCCAAACCTAAAATGGCCAGTTTTGCCTTGACAGGACATTAAAAAAATAAACGCTCTCACAAGTATGAAAAGAACACACACACACACACACACACACACACACACACACACACACAGAGAAACAGATTTGGGTGTGTTTGAAGAAGAAAGGCAAAGTGAGGAGTTAAATTGGAGCTGAGTCACTCCGAAATTGTTTATTCTGTGAGAACAAAGAAACACACACAAAGTTGAAATAACCCTTAATGGAGCTTCAGAGAATGATTCAGTTTGAATATCGTCCCTGAAAGCTGAAACAGGAATCCCAGTGCTTTGGGAGCAGGAAGACCTCAGATGGTGATGTGGGTGACAGAGGGGGGAAGGACAGCAGGGCGTCATTTAAGTCATGCTTATTGGAAGGCAGAACACTCTGAGGGGTGAAAAGAAATATATAAAGATGAAATATGTGGTAGTTCAGTTAATTACTCCCCCAAAGGTATAAAGAGCTTACAGCAAATCAATAAGACAAAGGCAGAAATTCCACATGGAGACTTAAAGTGGCTACTAGCTGGACAATAATAAAGACAGAGCGAGTGTAGAGCCGATTCAGTGCCAATATAGCTGAAGGAAAGTCAAGATTACAGTTTGTCTAAATCACTTTTAACAGGTTTGTGACAAAGGCCTTAACAGAGAAATTATACGGTTTCACTCCTAAGGGTTAAGTTTTCTTTGATATTTGACGGTGCAACACACACAACAGTCAAGGAGACATGAATGTTGAACCCATGGAGTCGGCATGAGCTGAAAAACATTCACGCAAACATTCAGCCTGGGAAGAATTTCAGTCACAGTTTGTGAAAAATATGCCGAAAGTAATTGAATAATCCATTAAACTCAATATAAACTGTGCCTGTGTGATGTGTGCTGTCCTTCAACAGGGGAAAGAATGCACTGCTAAAGAGGCTCTGCACTTAATTGCTTTCGGATTGATTTTAGTTATAAAATGTCACAGTTTATAAATAAGGATTTTGAAGGCACAGCTAGAAAAATTGAAGAAAAATTATTTAAAGGGAAAATCAGTCATCGAATCATTGTCATACTACAGTGTTCAACCTTGACTCCACCTGTGCTTTAGATCATTACTCTGGTGTGTTGTGTATTGTCGATTAGGCCCTATTTTAGTTTTGGACCCTGTAAAAGTATGACTAACACATTAAAATGTTTTTCAAATAATATGCATCACAACAGAGATTCACAATATAAATGAAAACAGTATTGTAATAAAGGTTTGCTCAATAAACAGAGCAGCGTCGATTCTAAGCTTTCCATCTCTCATTACGGTGATCTGTCATTAGGGTTTCATCTTATTATGATTTTAATTATGGACATAGATGAGATTTTTTTAATATTCATTTATTCAGCCACAATAGAACATTTCCCATGGATCTTGAGCAGCACACACACACACACACACACACACACACACACACACACACACACACACACACACACACACAAATCAAGCTACTTTGACTAAGGCTGCTGCCAGACACTTCCTGTTTGAAATGCTTGACTAGAAACGTCTTAATTTTTTGAGAATCCTCAAGCTCACGTCTTGATTCTGATGCTTTGTTTGTAGGCTGTGTAGAGGTTTCGAAGGTGTTCCTCAGGAAAGTTTTACCTTGTTCTGAAGTTGTTTTTCTCATTTTCTGGGGTCACAAATCCCAAAATTCTCTGGGGTCCAATCAACAATTGCTGTCCTGAACCACAGAACACTTGGGATTCTGCTCTGGCCTGTGCTTAGCCAACTTTATTGTCTCCAACGGTCTCTTTGGCATTCTTATCTTTCCTCACAGCTTTTTTCTCCTCCCCACATTTTTATTTCAAGGCTCTCCATAGTTCTGCCTGTGATGCAGCCTCTCTGACATAAACACACAGGAGTAATGTTTTCCTGCTCATCATTGTAATGTGACACACGGTGGAACAACAAGACATAACCTTTAATGCATTTCATCCACATCCTCAAAACTCCACTCTGTTGTTATGATTGGATTCTGCAATGACGAATGCTAAAACTATTAAACCATGATTTCTTTTTCCTCCTCAGTGTGTATTCATAGTGCCTTTAACTTATAACGTCACAGCCATGCAAGAAATAGCTTGTATGTAGGTCGTAGTCAAGTATGAGGTCAGAGTGAAAAATAGGCGAGTGCATACCGTATGTGTGTGTGTGTGTGTGTGTGTGTGTGTGTGTGTGTGTGTGTGTGTGTGTGTGTGTGTGTGTGTGTGTGTGTGTGCGTGTGTGTGTGTGTGTGGTGATAGAACACCCCAGAATATGGTACGATATCCACCTAAACAGCAAAGCGTGCAGAAGCCCAGCGGACATGTGATGAGCACTGAAAGAGACCAAGCAACGTAAACAAAAGCAAAGCAGCAGCTGACGACATTTGTAGACCAAACAAGCTTCATGAAAATACCAGTTATATAGTAAATAAATATAGAATTGTCTCTCATATCAATAAGAGGAAATTCTACCTGCAATGCACCGACGACCTGTTGTTCAACTCAAACTAAGGCTCTTTGCTCTTACTCTTGTTGTCACTTTGGATAAATCATCTGCCAAATGAATCAATATAAATGTAAAAATAGATTAGATAGAATAGAATAGAGTGTTCATTTCAAGAGGCTCACTGTTGGATCTTGGAACGGTCACATCAGACGAAAACAATGAAAAACCTGGAGCCCCGTCTAAACAGGACAGAAGAACGTGGACAGTGAAGTGTGTGTGATGTGTGTATTAAGTGGACATACCATTTAATTGTTAATTATTATGACTAGTGATTAATTTGACATGTAGCCAGCAGCTGATCATCAAACCAAACACTTGTCGTC